>NC_132804.1:0-600000 GCF_048594095.1 Paramormyrops kingsleyae
ACAACACATCACTTAATGACGGTGGAGGGGTCACTACTCACCAATACACTTCCAGCAGGTATGATAAAACAGGTTATGAAACTTACACAGTTTATTAAACCAGCGGTCCCCACAAGCACTACAACAGCTAAAATAATAGCCAATACTCACCTGTGGATGACCAACAATATGGAGATTCTGCAAGAACATTATACACAAGGTAGACAATCACTTTTAGCCGGGATAAATTCATTCAAACAAAGGGAATGGGAAATAGCCAACCATTGGGCCAGAAAAAGGTACCACAAAAAACTTAAAATAGAGGTTTTAAACAAAACAAAAAGTATTATTCTGGCCCACCTGAAAATGAGGTCTAATGCTAGCGGTGTTACTAATGGGGAAAATGTACCTTTTAGGATCAGTCCTCCCGAGCCTGGCAGACTTAATCCAGGTGGAACAGGGGATAAGGAACTACAGTTCCCAGAAGCACCTGATGGTGAGACCCTGACTCATAGGCCTTCTACAGGCCCAAGGTTAAATTGTACCTCACACAATTTCAGTGATGAGGTGATCAACAATTCTCTCAACCTGAGCATTGACAATGTTTTGCCTAATTTCACTCTTTTAGGTCCCCCTACCCCACAACCAAAAGTTTTGGAGGGTAGTACCGCTGCTAAGACAAACAAAATGATGAAGGGGCAGGTGAAGGGTATACATCTCCCACCTAGAACCCAGTCTGAGTCTTCCCCTCTTAAAATAGCAGCAGGGACCGAGGGACATAAATCGCAGTCTTTTAACAGGGAACCCGTAGAGGGGGCCTCCTCTGTTGCATCAGAGGAGGACTTTGTGGACCTAAGGAAGCCAAGCAAGGGGCGACCATGTGTACATCACAGTACAGGCCAGAAAGGCAAAGAATGGTCACTGAAGGTCCACAAACCTACGGTTTTTATGGATGATGGCAATTTAAGCCGAATTTCACAAATTACAGATCCCAATGTTCAGGTTGATGTCTTCCCAGGGGCAACCTTCCGAAATCTTTCACAGATCCTACAAAAATTATCTCCCCAGCCGGCAACAGATACAGTTGTGCTGGCAGCTGGAATTAACAATCGGGATCAGCACCCGAAAAAAACAGCAATTAAACAGCTACAGGAGCTCTGGAGGACAGCCAAAAGGACTTTTCCTAACGCTAGTATCCATACACCCCTTATCCACTTTTCAGATCTATTACCGGCAATACAACAAGACACTTTGTTAATAATTAATGACTATATTACGTGTCATGCAGACCCGCTGGATGAAATAAATAGCTTACAGTTCAAAGTGGATCCCAGAGATCCAATCTGCTGGACTAAGGACACAGCCCATAAAATTTTCGAATCTTGGTGTGAACAGGTGACCCCTGTATCAATGGAAAGTACGGGCAGTCAATAGAATAATACAAACTAATGAAATTGTATGCATGGTTTGATTTATAATCAAAATTAACATCTATTTATTTAACAAGCACTTTTTATTGTACATTAGCACTTATTTTAATTGGACAGTGTAATATAAAGATTTCAATGTTTGTTTTCCTAAAGGTGGTTTTAGTTTCATTTTAAATTTAAATTAAATTTTAATTTCAATCAATTTATCTAAACATTTTAGACAATTATTTATAGTTTTAAATGTTTATTTTATTTAATTGTGAATAAGGGCACCTATTTATGCATTTTAATTTCGATGGAGCTGGTTCACATGGTAAGAGCTATGGTCTTCTACAATAATGTCACTTACAGCAGGAGGATCAGTGACAATCAAGGAGTATAATAAATTACAAGTTATCACATAAAGTTTGAAATTCTTGACTCTTATTGAAAGCATAAATCCTCTTCTGTGTTCTTCCCCGGCCCCCCCCAAGTTCTTCTTTCTGTGGTTCTTCACCTTTAGAACCTATCTCTCCTTATCACAGGAACCCCCTTTCCTCTTAACCCCTTGACCCCCCTCTCCTTCTAACCCTAAGACCCCCTCTCCCCCTAACCCCCAGATTCCCTCTCTCTCCCTAACCCTAAGACCCCCTCTCTCTCCCTAACCCTAAGACCCCCTCTCTCTCCCTAATCCTAAGATTCCCTTTCCTTCCCTAACCCTAAGACCCCCTCTCTTTCCCTAACCCTAAGATCCCCTCTCTCTAACCCCAAGACCCCCCCTCTCTCTAACCCTAAGACCCCCCCTCTCTCTAACCCTAAGACCCCCCTTCTCTCTAACCCTAAGACCCCCCCTTTCTCTAACCCTAAGACCCCCCCTCTCCCTCACCCTAAGACCCCCCTCCCCCTCTTTTTTTTCTCTCTCTTTCTTGAGTCCCAAGTTATCCTTTATTTTCTGTTTTGACCATTTATAACTTGTACTTACCGGAACCTGTATTTTTAATATATATCCATCATTATTTCTTTTTAACTTACCTTTTAGTTGATTTTATTCTATACCTACCATTGGGGGACACAACATTGGGATCAGGTATACCACTGTCATTTTTGGATAATAATATAATAAATAAGACTGATTTATAATTAAAAATGTACTCACCTTTTTGATGTCTTGACTGCCAGATACTTACCTTCCAGGATTACAGTCATCTAGGTCGTTGTCTCCGCCGTCTCCGTCGTCTCCGTCGTTTCCGTCGTCTTCGTCGTCTCCGTCGTCTCCGTTGTCTCCGTTGTCCCCGTCGTTATCACTACAATAGAAGTGCCATTTAGAATAACTCCCACCAAAGGGTCTCTCCCCCTTACAAAGATACAGCGAATATATTAAGACAAGGTATTAGTGCTGCCAGTGCACCATAAAACACTATATGTGTGAGCTTAAAACATTAATCTTTACTTTAACCTAACCTAGCCAGTGCCACTATGCCAGTCTAATCTAAAGCATACACACAGTAGGAGGAGAATAGAAGGATCAGGGGAGGGGTGTTAAGCTATATGAATGGCAAACAGGCCACTATCATTGGTCAGATTTAAAGTCACATGACAGTGACATCACAAACAGCTGCAGCTGCACAGTATTTAAAGAATGGGTTTCAAATGCCGGTTAGTTCAGTCTCCTGATGAAGCATCGACGATGCGAAACGTTGGGACTTTTTATTTCATGAGTTTTAAAGCTTCTTTGGAAGCAGTGTAGCCTTTTTATTTTTCTTTAATAAAGTATCTTCTTTTAACCAAAAAAAACTATTCCAAACCAATCTGGGGAAGCTAAACAAGCACGGCCAAGGGACCATTAAGGAACCACCACTTCAGTGCCTAAGGACGTGGAGGACTACTCAAGGATTACCTGGACTATTGGGACTGAGTAAAACTTACCTGAGGATCCGGTAGCGTCTTGTTTCTCTCCAAAAGCAGCAAGGGACATCCAGTTCAAGGAGAAGGCCTAATCACAAGGCCTAGGCCTAGAAAAGGCCCACTCACCTTTGCTTTCCAGGGAGAACCAGACGACCCAGGGAAAAGCCACTGGAGTTGAATCCACACTGGACTGAGGTGGGATAGCGATTTTATTGTCATATATTGAAAGGATTGGTTTGCAAGGATGGTTTTAGAAGATGATGGCTATACTGTTTTAGCAGGGCTCATGGATAGGGATACCGGCAGTCATATAACCAACACAGCATTTACAGGCCTAGATAAACAGATTACTAAGGCCTATTTTAAATTAATTCAAACAACACATCACTTAATGACGGTGGAGGGGTCACTACTCACCAATACACTTCCAGCAGGTATGATAAAACAGGTTATGAAACTTACACAGTTTATTAAACCAGCGGTCCCCACAAGCACTACAACAGCTAAAATAATAGCCAATACTCACCTGTGGATGACCAACAATATGGAGATTCTGCAAGAACATTATACACAAGGTAGACAATCACTTTTAGCCGGGATAAATTCATTCAAACAAAGGGAATGGGAAATAGCCAACCATTGGGCCAGAAAAAGGTACCACAAAAAACTTAAAATAGAGGTTTTAAACAAAACAAAAAGTATTATTCTGGCCCACCTGAAAATGAGGTCTAATGCTAGCGGTGTTACTAATGGGGAAAATGTACCTTTTAGGATCAGTCCTCCCGAGCCTGGCAGACTTAATCCAGGTGGAACAGGGGATAAGGAACTACAGTTCCCAGAAGCACCTGATGGTGAGACCCTGACTCATAGGCCTTCTACAGGCCCAAGGTTAAATTGTACCTCACACAATTTCAGTGATGAGGTGATCAACAATTCTCTCAACCTGAGCATTGACAATGTTTTGCCTAATTTCACTCTTTTAGGTCCCCCTACCCCACAACCAAAAGTTTTGGAGGGTAGTACCGCTGCTAAGACAAACAAAATGATGAAGGGGCAGGTGAAGGGTATACATCTCCCACCTAGAACCCAGTCTGAGTCTTCCCCTCTTAAAATAGCAGCAGGGACCGAGGGACATAAATCGCAGTCTTTTAACAGGGAACCCGTAGAGGGGGCCTCCTCTGTTGCATCAGAGGAGGACTTTGTGGACCTAAGGAAGCCAAGCAAGGGGCGACCATGTGTACATCACAGTACAGGCCAGAAAGGCAAAGAATGGTCACTGAAGGTCCACAAACCTACGGTTTTTATGGATGATGGCAATTTAAGCCGAATTTCACAAATTACAGATCCCAATGTTCAGGTTGATGTCTTCCCAGGGGCAACCTTCCGAAATCTTTCACAGATCCTACAAAAATTATCTCCCCAGCCGGCAACAGATACAGTTGTGCTGGCAGCTGGAATTAACAATCGGGATCAGCACCCGAAAAAAACAGCAATTAAACAGCTACAGGAGCTCTGGAGGACAGCCAAAAGGACTTTTCCTAACGCTAGTATCCATACACCCCTTATCCACTTTTCAGATCTATTACCGGCAATACAACAAGACACTTTGTTAATAATTAATGACTATATTACGTGTCATGCAGACCCGCTGGATGAAATAAATAGCTTACAGTTCAAAGTGGATCCCAGAGATCCAATCTGCTGGACTAAGGACACAGCCCATAAAATTTTCGAATCTTGGTGTGAACAGGTGACCCCTGTATCAATGGAAAGTACGGGCAGTCAATAGAATAATACAAACTAATGAAATTGTATGCATGGTTTGATTTATAATCAAAATTAACATCTATTTATTTAACAAGCACTTTTTATTGTACATTAGCACTTATTTTAATTGGACAGTGTAATATAAAGATTTCAATGTTTGTTTTCCTAAAGGTGGTTTTAGTTTCATTTTAAATTTAAATTAAATTTTAATTTCAATCAATTTATCTAAACATTTTAGACAATTATTTATAGTTTTAAATGTTTATTTTATTTAATTGTGAATAAGGGCACCTATTTATGCATTTTAATTTCGATGGAGCTGGTTCACATGGTAAGAGCTATGGTCTTCTACAATAATGTCACTTACAGCAGGAGGATCAGTGACAATCAAGGAGTATAATAAATTACAAGTTATCACATAAAGTTTGAAATTCTTGACTCTTATTGAAAGCATAAATCCTCTTCTGTGTTCTTCCCCGGCCCCCCCCAAGTTCTTCTTTCTGTGGTTCTTCACCTTTAGAACCTATCTCTCCTTATCACAGGAACCCCCTTTCCTCTTAACCCCTTGACCCCCCTCTCCTTCTAACCCTAAGACCCCCTCTCCCCCTAACCCCCAGATTCCCTCTCTCTCCCTAACCCTAAGACCCCCTCTCTCTCCCTAACCCTAAGACCCCCTCTCTCTCCCTAATCCTAAGATTCCCTTTCCTTCCCTAACCCTAAGACCCCCTCTCTTTCCCTAACCCTAAGATCCCCTCTCTCTAACCCCAAGACCCCCCCTCTCTCTAACCCTAAGACCCCCCCTCTCTCTAACCCTAAGACCCCCCTTCTCTCTAACCCTAAGACCCCCCCTTTCTCTAACCCTAAGACCCCCCCTCTCCCTCACCCTAAGACCCCCCTCCCCCTCTTTTTTTTCTCTCTCTTTCTTGAGTCCCAAGTTATCCTTTATTTTCTGTTTTGACCATTTATAACTTGTACTTACCGGAACCTGTATTTTTAATATATATCCATCATTATTTCTTTTTAACTTACCTTTTAGTTGATTTTATTCTATACCTACCATTGGGGGACACAACATTGGGATCAGGTATACCACTGTCATTTTTGGATAATAATATAATAAATAAGACTGATTTATAATTAAAAATGTACTCACCTTTTTGATGTCTTGACTGCCAGATACTTACCTTCCAGGATTACAGTCATCTAGGTCGTTGTCTCCGCCGTCTCCGTCGTCTCCGTCGTTTCCGTCGTCTTCGTCGTCTCCGTCGTCTCCGTTGTCTCCGTTGTCCCCGTCGTTATCACTACAATAGAAGTGCCATTTAGAATAACTCCCACCAAAGGGTCTCTCCCCCTTACAAAGATACAGCGAATATATTAAGACAAGGTATTAGTGCTGCCAGTGCACCATAAAACACTATATGTGTGAGCTTAAAACATTAATCTTTACTTTAACCTAACCTAGCCAGTGCCACTATGCCAGTCTAATCTAAAGCATACACACAGTAGGAGGAGAATAGAAGGATCAGGGGAGGGGTGTTAAGCTATATGAATGGCAAACAGGCCACTATCATTGGTCAGATTTAAAGTCACATGACAGTGACATCACAAACAGCTGCAGCTGCACAGTATTTAAAGAATGGGTTTCAAATGCCGGTTAGTTCAGTCTCCTGATGAAGCATCGACGATGCGAAACGTTGGGACTTTTTATTTCATGAGTTTTAAAGCTTCTTTGGAAGCAGTGTAGCCTTTTTATTTTTCTTTAATAAAGTATCTTCTTTTAACCAAAAAAAACTATTCCAAACCAATCTGGGGAAGCTAAACAAGCACGGCCAAGGGACCATTAAGGAACCACCACTTCAGTGCCTAAGGACGTGGAGGACTACTCAAGGATTACCTGGACTATTGGGACTGAGTAAAACTTACCTGAGGATCCGGTAGCGTCTTGTTTCTCTCCAAAAGCAGCAAGGGACATCCAGTTCAAGGAGAAGGCCTAATCACAAGGCCTAGGCCTAGAAAAGGCCCACTCACCTTTGCTTTCCAGGGAGAACCAGACGACCCAGGGAAAAGCCACTGGAGTTGAATCCACACTGGACTGAGGTGGGATAGCGATTTTATTGTCATATATTGAAAGGATTGGTTTGCAAGGATGGTTTTAGAAGATGATGGCTATACTGTTTTAGCAGGGCTCATGGATAGGGATACCGGCAGTCATATAACCAACACAGCATTTACAGGCCTAGATAAACAGATTACTAAGGCCTATTTTAAATTAATTCAAACAACACATCACTTAATGACGGTGGAGGGGTCACTACTCACCAATACACTTCCAGCAGGTATGATAAAACAGGTTATGAAACTTACACAGTTTATTAAACCAGCGGTCCCCACAAGCACTACAACAGCTAAAATAATAGCCAATACTCACCTGTGGATGACCAACAATATGGAGATTCTGCAAGAACATTATACACAAGGTAGACAATCACTTTTAGCCGGGATAAATTCATTCAAACAAAGGGAATGGGAAATAGCCAACCATTGGGCCAGAAAAAGGTACCACAAAAAACTTAAAATAGAGGTTTTAAACAAAACAAAAAGTATTATTCTGGCCCACCTGAAAATGAGGTCTAATGCTAGCGGTGTTACTAATGGGGAAAATGTACCTTTTAGGATCAGTCCTCCCGAGCCTGGCAGACTTAATCCAGGTGGAACAGGGGATAAGGAACTACAGTTCCCAGAAGCACCTGATGGTGAGACCCTGACTCATAGGCCTTCTACAGGCCCAAGGTTAAATTGTACCTCACACAATTTCAGTGATGAGGTGATCAACAATTCTCTCAACCTGAGCATTGACAATGTTTTGCCTAATTTCACTCTTTTAGGTCCCCCTACCCCACAACCAAAAGTTTTGGAGGGTAGTACCGCTGCTAAGACAAACAAAATGATGAAGGGGCAGGTGAAGGGTATACATCTCCCACCTAGAACCCAGTCTGAGTCTTCCCCTCTTAAAATAGCAGCAGGGACCGAGGGACATAAATCGCAGTCTTTTAACAGGGAACCCGTAGAGGGGGCCTCCTCTGTTGCATCAGAGGAGGACTTTGTGGACCTAAGGAAGCCAAGCAAGGGGCGACCATGTGTACATCACAGTACAGGCCAGAAAGGCAAAGAATGGTCACTGAAGGTCCACAAACCTACGGTTTTTATGGATGATGGCAATTTAAGCCGAATTTCACAAATTACAGATCCCAATGTTCAGGTTGATGTCTTCCCAGGGGCAACCTTCCGAAATCTTTCACAGATCCTACAAAAATTATCTCCCCAGCCGGCAACAGATACAGTTGTGCTGGCAGCTGGAATTAACAATCGGGATCAGCACCCGAAAAAAACAGCAATTAAACAGCTACAGGAGCTCTGGAGGACAGCCAAAAGGACTTTTCCTAACGCTAGTATCCATACACCCCTTATCCACTTTTCAGATCTATTACCGGCAATACAACAAGACACTTTGTTAATAATTAATGACTATATTACGTGTCATGCAGACCCGCTGGATGAAATAAATAGCTTACAGTTCAAAGTGGATCCCAGAGATCCAATCTGCTGGACTAAGGACACAGCCCATAAAATTTTCGAATCTTGGTGTGAACAGGTGACCCCTGTATCAATGGAAAGTACGGGCAGTCAATAGAATAATACAAACTAATGAAATTGTATGCATGGTTTGATTTATAATCAAAATTAACATCTATTTATTTAACAAGCACTTTTTATTGTACATTAGCACTTATTTTAATTGGACAGTGTAATATAAAGATTTCAATGTTTGTTTTCCTAAAGGTGGTTTTAGTTTCATTTTAAATTTAAATTAAATTTTAATTTCAATCAATTTATCTAAACATTTTAGACAATTATTTATAGTTTTAAATGTTTATTTTATTTAATTGTGAATAAGGGCACCTATTTATGCATTTTAATTTCGATGGAGCTGGTTCACATGGTAAGAGCTATGGTCTTCTACAATAATGTCACTTACAGCAGGAGGATCAGTGACAATCAAGGAGTATAATAAATTACAAGTTATCACATAAAGTTTGAAATTCTTGACTCTTATTGAAAGCATAAATCCTCTTCTGTGTTCTTCCCCGGCCCCCCCCAAGTTCTTCTTTCTGTGGTTCTTCACCTTTAGAACCTATCTCTCCTTATCACAGGAACCCCCTTTCCTCTTAACCCCTTGACCCCCCTCTCCTTCTAACCCTAAGACCCCCTCTCCCCCTAACCCCCAGATTCCCTCTCTCTCCCTAACCCTAAGACCCCCTCTCTCTCCCTAACCCTAAGACCCCCTCTCTCTCCCTAATCCTAAGATTCCCTTTCCTTCCCTAACCCTAAGACCCCCTCTCTTTCCCTAACCCTAAGATCCCCTCTCTCTAACCCCAAGACCCCCCCTCTCTCTAACCCTAAGACCCCCCCTCTCTCTAACCCTAAGACCCCCCTTCTCTCTAACCCTAAGACCCCCCCTTTCTCTAACCCTAAGACCCCCCCTCTCCCTCACCCTAAGACCCCCCTCCCCCTCTTTTTTTTCTCTCTCTTTCTTGAGTCCCAAGTTATCCTTTATTTTCTGTTTTGACCATTTATAACTTGTACTTACCGGAACCTGTATTTTTAATATATATCCATCATTATTTCTTTTTAACTTACCTTTTAGTTGATTTTATTCTATACCTACCATTGGGGGACACAACATTGGGATCAGGTATACCACTGTCATTTTTGGATAATAATATAATAAATAAGACTGATTTATAATTAAAAATGTACTCACCTTTTTGATGTCTTGACTGCCAGATACTTACCTTCCAGGATTACAGTCATCTAGGTCGTTGTCTCCGCCGTCTCCGTCGTCTCCGTCGTTTCCGTCGTCTTCGTCGTCTCCGTCGTCTCCGTTGTCTCCGTTGTCCCCGTCGTTATCACTACAATAGAAGTGCCATTTAGAATAACTCCCACCAAAGGGTCTCTCCCCCTTACAAAGATACAGCGAATATATTAAGACAAGGTATTAGTGCTGCCAGTGCACCATAAAACACTATATGTGTGAGCTTAAAACATTAATCTTTACTTTAACCTAACCTAGCCAGTGCCACTATGCCAGTCTAATCTAAAGCATACACACAGTAGGAGGAGAATAGAAGGATCAGGGGAGGGGTGTTAAGCTATATGAATGGCAAACAGGCCACTATCATTGGTCAGATTTAAAGTCACATGACAGTGACATCACAAACAGCTGCAGCTGCACAGTATTTAAAGAATGGGTTTCAAATGCCGGTTAGTTCAGTCTCCTGATGAAGCATCGACGATGCGAAAGGTTGGGACTTTTTATTTCATGAGTTTTAAAGCTTCTTTGGAAGCAGTGTAGCCTTTTTATTTTTCTTTAATAAAGTATCTTCTTTTAACCAAAAAAAACTATTCCAAACCAATCTGGGGAAGCTAAACAAGCACGGCCAAGGGACCATTAAGGAACCACCACTTCAGTGCCTAAGGACGTGGAGGACTACTCAAGGATTACCTGGACTATTGGGACTGAGTAAAACTTACCTGAGGATCCGGTAGCGTCTTGTTTCTCTCCAAAAGCAGCAAGGGACATCCAGTTCAAGGAGAAGGCCTAATCACAAGGCCTAGGCCTAGAAAAGGCCCACTCACCTTTGCTTTCCAGGGAGAACCAGACGACCCAGGGAAAAGCCACTGGAGTTGAATCCACACTGGACTGAGGTGGGATAGCGATTTTATTGTCATATATTGAAAGGATTGGTTTGCAAGGATGGTTTTAGAAGATGATGGCTATACTGTTTTAGCAGGGCTCATGGATAGGGATACCGGCAGTCATATAACCAACACAGCATTTACAGGCCTAGATAAACAGATTACTAAGGCCTATTTTAAATTAATTCAAACAACACATCACTTAATGACGGTGGAGGGGTCACTACTCACCAATACACTTCCAGCAGGTATGATAAAACAGGTTATGAAACTTACACAGTTTATTAAACCAGCGGTCCCCACAAGCACTACAACAGCTAAAATAATAGCCAATACTCACCTGTGGATGACCAACAATATGGAGATTCTGCAAGAACATTATACACAAGGTAGACAATCACTTTTAGCCGGGATAAATTCATTCAAACAAAGGGAATGGGAAATAGCCAACCATTGGGCCAGAAAAAGGTACCACAAAAAACTTAAAATAGAGGTTTTAAACAAAACAAAAAGTATTATTCTGGCCCACCTGAAAATGAGGTCTAATGCTAGCGGTGTTACTAATGGGGAAAATGTACCTTTTAGGATCAGTCCTCCCGAGCCTGGCAGACTTAATCCAGGTGGAACAGGGGATAAGGAACTACAGTTCCCAGAAGCACCTGATGGTGAGACCCTGACTCATAGGCCTTCTACAGGCCCAAGGTTAAATTGTACCTCACACAATTTCAGTGATGAGGTGATCAACAATTCTCTCAACCTGAGCATTGACAATGTTTTGCCTAATTTCACTCTTTTAGGTCCCCCTACCCCACAACCAAAAGTTTTGGAGGGTAGTACCGCTGCTAAGACAAACAAAATGATGAAGGGGCAGGTGAAGGGTATACATCTCCCACCTAGAACCCAGTCTGAGTCTTCCCCTCTTAAAATAGCAGCAGGGACCGAGGGACATAAATCGCAGTCTTTTAACAGGGAACCCGTAGAGGGGGCCTCCTCTGTTGCATCAGAGGAGGACTTTGTGGACCTAAGGAAGCCAAGCAAGGGGCGACCATGTGTACATCACAGTACAGGCCAGAAAGGCAAAGAATGGTCACTGAAGGTCCACAAACCTACGGTTTTTATGGATGATGGCAATTTAAGCCGAATTTCACAAATTACAGATCCCAATGTTCAGGTTGATGTCTTCCCAGGGGCAACCTTCCGAAATCTTTCACAGATCCTACAAAAATTATCTCCCCAGCCGGCAACAGATACAGTTGTGCTGGCAGCTGGAATTAACAATCGGGATCAGCACCCGAAAAAAACAGCAATTAAACAGCTACAGGAGCTCTGGAGGACAGCCAAAAGGACTTTTCCTAACGCTAGTATCCATACACCCCTTATCCACTTTTCAGATCTATTACCGGCAATACAACAAGACACTTTGTTAATAATTAATGACTATATTACGTGTCATGCAGACCCGCTGGATGAAATAAATAGCTTACAGTTCAAAGTGGATCCCAGAGATCCAATCTGCTGGACTAAGGACACAGCCCATAAAATTTTCGAATCTTGGTGTGAACAGGTGACCCCTGTATCAATGGAAAGTACGGGCAGTCAATAGAATAATACAAACTAATGAAATTGTATGCATGGTTTGATTTATAATCAAAATTAACATCTATTTATTTAACAAGCACTTTTTATTGTACATTAGCACTTATTTTAATTGGACAGTGTAATATAAAGATTTCAATGTTTGTTTTCCTAAAGGTGGTTTTAGTTTCATTTTAAATTTAAATTAAATTTTAATTTCAATCAATTTATCTAAACATTTTAGACAATTATTTATAGTTTTAAATGTTTATTTTATTTAATTGTGAATAAGGGCACCTATTTATGCATTTTAATTTCGATGGAGCTGGTTCACATGGTAAGAGCTATGGTCTTCTACAATAATGTCACTTACAGCAGGAGGATCAGTGACAATCAAGGAGTATAATAAATTACAAGTTATCACATAAAGTTTGAAATTCTTGACTCTTATTGAAAGCATAAATCCTCTTCTGTGTTCTTCCCCGGCCCCCCCCAAGTTCTTCTTTCTGTGGTTCTTCACCTTTAGAACCTATCTCTCCTTATCACAGGAACCCCCTTTCCTCTTAACCCCTTGACCCCCCTCTCCTTCTAACCCTAAGACCCCCTCTCCCCCTAACCCCCAGATTCCCTCTCTCTCCCTAACCCTAAGACCCCCTCTCTCTCCCTAACCCTAAGACCCCCTCTCTCTCCCTAATCCTAAGATTCCCTTTCCTTCCCTAACCCTAAGACCCCCTCTCTTTCCCTAACCCTAAGATCCCCTCTCTCTAACCCCAAGACCCCCCCTCTCTCTAACCCTAAGACCCCCCCTCTCTCTAACCCTAAGACCCCCCTTCTCTCTAACCCTAAGACCCCCCCTTTCTCTAACCCTAAGACCCCCCCTCTCCCTCACCCTAAGACCCCCCTCCCCCTCTTTTTTTTCTCTCTCTTTCTTGAGTCCCAAGTTATCCTTTATTTTCTGTTTTGACCATTTATAACTTGTACTTACCGGAACCTGTATTTTTAATATATATCCATCATTATTTCTTTTTAACTTACCTTTTAGTTGATTTTATTCTATACCTACCATTGGGGGACACAACATTGGGATCAGGTATACCACTGTCATTTTTGGATAATAATATAATAAATAAGACTGATTTATAATTAAAAATGTACTCACCTTTTTGATGTCTTGACTGCCAGATACTTACCTTCCAGGATTACAGTCATCTAGGTCGTTGTCTCCGCCGTCTCCGTCGTCTCCGTCGTTTCCGTCGTCTTCGTCGTCTCCGTCGTCTCCGTTGTCTCCGTTGTCCCCGTCGTTATCACTACAATAGAAGTGCCATTTAGAATAACTCCCACCAAAGGGTCTCTCCCCCTTACAAAGATACAGCGAATATATTAAGACAAGGTATTAGTGCTGCCAGTGCACCATAAAACACTATATGTGTGAGCTTAAAACATTAATCTTTACTTTAACCTAACCCTAACCCTAACCCTAACCCTAACCCCTAACCCTAACCCTAACCCTAACCCCTAACCCTAACCCTAACCCTAACCCTAACCCTAACCCTAACCCTAACCCCTAACCCTAACCCTAACCCTAACCCTAACCCTAACCCTAACCCTAACCCTAACCCCTAACCCTAACCCTAACCCTAACCCTAACCCTAACCCTAACCCTAACCCTAACCCTAACCCTAACCCCTAACCCTAACCCTAACCCTAACCCTAACCCTAACCCTAACCCTAACCCTAACCCTAACCCTAACCCTAACCCTAACCCTAACCCTAACCCTAACCCTAACCCTAACCCTAACCCTAACCCTAACCCTAACCCTAACCCTAACCCTAACCCTAACCCCTAACCCTAACCCTAACCCTAACCCCTAACCCTAACCCTAACCCTAACCCTAACCCTAACCCTAACCCTAACCCTAACCCCTAACCCTAACCCTAACCCTAACCCTAACCCTAACCCTAACCCTAACCCTAACCCCTAACCCTAACCCTAACCCTAACCCTAACCCTAACCCTAACCCTAACCCTAACCCTAACCCCTAACCCTAACCCTAACCCTAACCCTAACCCTAACCCTAACCCTAACCCCTAACCCTAACCCTAACCCTAACCCTAACCCTAACCCTAACCCTAACCCTAACCCCTAACCCTAACCCTAACCCTAACCCTAACCCTAACCCTAACCCTAACCCCTAACCCTAACCCTAACCCTAACCCTAACCCTAACCCTAACCCTGACCCTGACCCTGACCCTGACCCTGACCCTGACCCTGACCCTGACCCTAACCCTAACCCTAACCCTAACCCTAACCCTAACCCTAACCCCTAACCCTAACCCTAACCCTAACCCTAACCCTAACCCTAACCCTAACCCTAATTAGACCCCGAGCCAGGAAATAAACATTTATTTCCCGAACAACATTGAAGATCAATGCAATGTTGTAAAATTTCAATGCATTGCTGCCGGGTAAATGTTTCCAGGTTAGGCCCCTGCACTTTACCCTGAGGGCGCTGTAACACAATTTATTGATGGTTCATGAAATAATTATTGATTATCAGAACTACAACATTGAAGACCATGAAAGCATTATTTACTATCTGGAAACAAATTAAATGCCATGAAAGCATTGTTTAATATCTGAAACGTTATATATTATCTATCAGAAATTAAACGTTGTAAATCTGGGTAGGGTTATGCCCATATCGGAAATTAAACCGTGCAAATCTGGGTAGGGTTAGGGTTATGCCCATATCGGAAATTAAACCGTGCAAATCTGGGTAGGGTTAAAGTTAATGTTATGCCCATATCGGAAATTAAACCGTGCAAATCTGGGTAGGGTTAGGGTTATGCCCATATCGGAAATTAAACCGTGCAAATCTGGTTGTCCATGAAAGCATTATTTATTATCAGAAAAGTACTATGTTCAGTTCACAAATTAAACGTTGCAAATCTGGGTAGGGTTATGCCCATATCGGAAATTAAACCGTGCAAATCTGGTTGTCCATGAGAGCATTATTTATTATCAGAAAAGTACTATGTTCTGTTCACGAATTAAACGTTGCAAATCTGGGTAGGGTTATGCCCATATCGGAAATTAAACCATGCAAATCTGGGTAGGGTTAGGGTTATGCCCATATCGGAAAATAAACCGTGCAAATCTGGGTAGGGTTAGGGTTAGGGTTATGCGCATATCGGAAATTAAACCGTGCAAATCTGGGTAGGGTTAGGGTTAGGGTTATGCCCATATCGGAAATTAAACCGTGCAAATCTGGTTAGGGTTAGGGTTATGCCCATATCGGAAATTAAACCGTGCAAATCTGGGTAGGGTTAGGGTTAGGGTTATGCGCATATCGGAAATTAAACCGTGCAAATCTGGGTAGGGTTAGGGTTAGGGTTATGCGCATATCGGAAATTAAACCGTGCAAATCTGGGTAGGGTTAGGGTTAGGGTTATGCCCATATCGGAAATTAAACCATGCAAATCTGGGTAGGGTTATGGTTATGCCCATATCTGAAATTAAACCGTGCAAATCTGGTTGTCCATGAAAGCATTATTTATTATCTGAAAACAATAGCTCATTGACATGATTGGTTACCTAACATCATTAAAATTAATACTAAGCAAAACCATAATTAATAACTGTGATAAGTCATTCATTTCAAATGTTTATGTCACATCTGCACTCATGAGACGTTGCAGATTGACATATCTAGTTTATGCTTGGCAAAAATATTTAAAGAAAAAAGTCTCAAACACTGATTGCAGCAAACACTTTTATTTAAACAAAAGACAAAACAATAAGCCAGAAACATAACTTAGGCATCCTTTGTCATCTGCATCTCCTCTACCTGTCTGTAATATAGAAAGGCACAGACATGACCCATGAGTAACAAGTCAGAACAGTAAAACAAAAAATAGTGTTGGCAAGGTAAATGATGACTTACTCTTGTATCTCTCTGATCATTAACATCAGATTGTCTACGGTAAGGTTGAGCTCTGTACAAATCACACCTAGCCTGGGACAGGAGCATAATATTTCTTTAACCTAGAGAGAGAGAGACTTATCAGTGGTCATTATTTCTAATTTAAAAAAAATTAAAAATAAATCAGATGACAGCATGCTTACAGATTCAATCTGCGTTGTGTTTTTGAAAGACGGACCGAACATGTGAATCACCTCCGCCTTCACCATTTCGAATCTCTGGATTACGGCAACCAAATCAGCCCATGGATTTGGCTGAAAACAGACATATCTTTAATGACGACATAGACATTTATATAGCACGGCAATTTAGAATATGAGGCCCAATGTCTCACCCTGCTTAAACTGCTGGTTCTCCGAGGTGGATGGGGAGTCTCTGCTCGCTGTGACTAGAACAACAAAACAAATATGTATCTATGCATATGTTTTAATTATTAAAAATCAACATGAAAGTTAAGCAGAAGATTAATCTGAAACTTACTAAGGCACACACCTCGTCCTCTTCTTCCTCACATTTATCCAGTTTGCTATCTTTGGCCGAACCTTCCGCTCCACTGCTTTGGGGCGTCGCCTTAATATCTGTCATAAATAAGTACATAAAAACACTGTTTAATGTCAGAAACTATAAAAGTCCACGAAAACACTGTTTAAAGTCAGAAACTATACAAGTCCATGAAAACACTGTTTATTATCAGAAAGTTTAGAAATCCATGAAAACACTGTTTATTATCTGAAAACATACAAGTCCATGAAAACACTGTTTATTATCAGAAAGTTTAGAAATCCACAAAAACACTGTTTATTATCAGAAAGTTTAGAAATCCATGAAAACACTGTTTATTATCAGAAAGTTTAGAAATCCACAAAAACACTGTTTATTATCTGAAAACATACAAGTCCATGAAAACACTGTTTATTTTCTGACATTAAACATTATAGTTTCTGACATTAAACAATGTTTTCATGGACTATTATAGTTTCTGATATTAAACAGTGTTTTTGTGGACTTCTATACTTTCTGATATTAAACAGTGTTTTTGTGGACTATTATAGTTTCTGATATTAAACAGTGTTTTTGTGGACTATTATAGTTTCTGATATTAAACAGTGTTTTTGTGGACTATTATAGTTTCTGATATTAAACAGTGTTTTTGTGGACTATTATAGTTTCTGATATTAAACAGTGTTTTTGTGGACTTCAATAGTTTCTGATATTAAACAGTGTTTTTGTGGACTATTATACTTTCTGATATTAAACAGTGTTTTTGTGGACTTGTATACTTTCTGATATTAAACAGTGTTTTTGTGGACTTGTATACTTTCTGATATTAAACAGTGTTTTTGTGGACTTGCATAGTTTCTGATATTAAACAGTGTTTAGGTGGACTTGTTTAATATCAGAAACTAAACTAGTTCATAAAAACACTGTATAAAATCTGTACCGCATTACCGTCTAATTAAAACCTTATTTTAAAAAGCTTGCCAAACAGGTTCTGTAAAGTATGTGCTCATAAGTCTTTGTACAGTTGTTTACAAATATATCTAAGTAATGCGTGCCAAGTTTCAGACCGCTAACTCATACGGTTATGTAGTCACGACCTCTCAGCTTCATTTTAAGCAAAGTAAAACTTATGTAAATAAGTTAAAGTAAACTGTGACTTACCTGTGTCCATGTCCCCAGAAGCTGTAATACTCCCCGCGGCCGCTGGCAAATTTCCCCCAGTGTGCTTCTCCAAGCGGCGAGGATCGTCTGCCATTGCCTGCTCTTCTTGTGCTGGCTCATGAGAAATGAGCCTACCACATGACCAGGTTCCTATGGCAACTCCCTCCACTAAGCCATGACCGAGAGTAACCTTTAGCTCTGTGACGCCCTTAACATTTTCAGATAGTTAACAGTGTTTTCGTGGATGTTTAAGTTCATGAAAACAACATTTAACATCTGTAAAAATCCACGAAAGCACATGACGCTGGGGCCGCGACTCTAGTGCGCCCCCTACTACTAGGGCAAGTACTGCCCCCAGGGGTGAAAAGAGCGATATATGTAAGTTCAGAAAAGCACTGTGACTACAAGGCCACCCCTCCCCCCACCATCTTCTCAGTAAACGTTACAATGTTGCAATTTGCGCCTGTCGGGTTGGGGCTGGCAGGCTGTTTTTAAGTCTGAGACCGATAATATGCACAGAATGCAATTCGGGAATAATATGTTTAACACGATTAAATGATTAAAATATAATGCTGTGTAAGTCATAAGCTTATTAAATTTTGCACACTTGTTCATATATATATCTAGGTTAAGCATGCCAAATTTCAGACCTCTAGCTCGTACGGTTTGGCCGTGATGCCACCCTCAGCTCATTTTGAGGCCTAGTGTTTCACGCCCTCATTGGTTTATATTGCCTACTGTAGCAATTTTAAAAGGTCGCTGCGGCTCTGCGGTAGGTGCCGCGCTCGTGAAACTGTGCACGGTCATTGATAGGCCTATCTAGTTTGTGCGTGCCAAATTTCAGACCTCTAGGTCACATGGTTGAGCCGTGGGAGCCCCTGAGAACCCCTGAGGCCATATCATGCTTTTCCGAACCGCACAGTGCTTTCGCGAAGGTCACGGAAAACTCACCAAAGGTCAAGCCACTTTTTCTAGTAGAAGATCTGCTAATTAAGGGGAGATCTATACGGCGAATTAAAGGGCGGACTGTCTAGTTTTAGATACACTTTGAATGATGTTCATAGGCCACTCCTACCCGAAGTTATTGGCCGTGAAGTGACAGGTGGGTGCCTCCATTGACTTAACATTGCCGACGTCATTGATTATGAGGGCCAATGAAATCTCTTCCCTGAGGTGTACAGTGATGTAACTGGGCACACTTGTTTGTACACATGCCTAGTTCACGCCTGCCAAATTTCAGACCTCTAGCTCATACGGTTTGGCCGTGACGCCCCCCAAAGCTTATTTTGAGGCCTAGTCTTTCACGTCCTCATTGGTTTATATTGCCTACCGTAGCAAACTTCAGAGGCCGCTGCGGCTCTGCGGTAGGCGCTGCGTTCGTGAAACTGTGCACGGTCATTGATACACCTGCCTAGTTTATGCATGCCACATTTCAGTCCCCTAGGTCACATGGGTAGGCCGTGAGGCCCCCTGAGGCCATATCATGCTTTTCCGAACCGCACAGTGCTTTCGCGAAAGTCACAGAAAACTGACCAAAAGTTAAGCTGCTTGTTCTAGTCGAAAATCTACTAATTAAGGGGAAATCAACATAGGGAATTAAAGGGCAGACTGTCTAGTTTTGGGAACACTTTGAATGACGTTCCTAGGCCACTCCTACCTGAAGTTATTGGCCGTGAAGTGACAGGTGGGGTGCCTCCATTGACTTAACATTGCCGACGTCACTGAATTTGACGGTCTATAAAAAACGTCCTGTGAGGTCTACATCGATGAAACCTTACAAGTGTGTTTGTCAATGTCCCATGTGTGTGCAGTAAAAAATCTAGGCCTCTGGGTCACACGGCCTAGGCCGCAGATACCTTTATGTACTTTGCGGCCTAGTGCTGAGGTCTAGACTGCTGATTCTCCAGTATGTGATATAGACCTCCGTTGTGCTCCACAGTGCCAAATCTCACGCTTCTAGCTTAAACGGGCCGGCCGTGAGACCACCAGACACTAAACGGTTAATAAAAACTGTCCCGTGTGGTCTAGACCTCCAAAATTCTGGTCACTGGTGCAGACCACCCTCCCCCATCAGCGTTCCAAATTTCAGACCTCTACCTCTAACCAAACTGCAGTTATGGTCATTTTTCTAACGATGTCCCCTCCGAGCTTCGGCAGCCTTTCGACATGGGGTAGAGGGTCTAGACCCTTACCCCCATTTTTTGGCCCAGGTGAGGCAAAATATGAAATTGTGCTCTGCCGTACGTAGGGGGCATAATTCTAACGGACGTGTATGGCGGGACTTTGCGCCGCCGACGTCCGGTGTCGGGAGAGCTCCGACCCGTCCTCCTACGTCGCTCCTCCGCCGAGATATCCGCTAATTGGCTCTAACATGGAGAGCGCCCAGACGGTGCAGAGTTGGCCTCTTTGATGTCGGGAAGCCCCTTCTACGGGCGTGACGGGGGCATAATTTCAATGGACGTGTATGGCGGGCCTTCTTTGGAGGGACTCGTAGTTTCCGGTGAACTTTGACCCGTCGTCCTTCGTCGCTGCTCCGTGGAGCCGTTCCCTAATTGACGTTAATTGAAAAATCAATAATCCAGAAATGCATCGTGTAAATCATGAAAACGAGATTGTGCCTTACAATTTAGATTAAAGAACGCGCCGCTTCTAAATGAAGGAGGCATAATTTTAATGGACATATATTGATGTAATTTAAGGGGAGATCGTCTAGTCTCAGGAAAACTTTCAACTGTCGTCATAGCTTCTACGGTCGTGCAGTTATGCCCGTTGAGGCCTACACTTCACAAACAGCCTTTTGTTGACGCTGCCTACGTCAGCGACTTTGAGAGGCCGCTGCGGGCCTTTGGTGAGGGCCACGGTCATAAAACTCGGCATGATTATTCATATATTTACATAGTTTATATATGCCTGATTTCAGACCTCTATCCGATAAGGTTATGCCGTGGCTGCCCTCGATGTCACTTTGAGGCCTAAAGTAAGATGTCGCCATTGACTGTCTGACAAAGCATCGTTTAATATCAGTAAACCATCAAAGACCATGAAAGCATTAAAGGCCATAAATGCACCATGACTCTGGGGCTGTGACTCTAGTGCGCCCCCCTACTACTAGGGCAGGTACTGCCCCCAGGGGTGAAAAGTGCGATATATGTAAGTTCAGAAAAGCACTGTGACTACAAGGCCACCCCTCCCCCCACCGTCTTCTGTGAGGCCCCGCCCACGTTGGCTCAGTAAATGCTACAATGTTGCAATTTGCACCTGTCGGGTTGGAGCTGGCAGGCTAAGTCTCTAAGTCTGAGACCGATAATATGCACAGAATGCAATTCAGGAATGATATGCTTAACATGATTAAATGATTAAAATGTAATGATGTGTAAGTCATAAGCTAATTAAACTTTGCACGCTTGTTCATATATATATCTAGGTTAAGCATGCCAAATTTCACACCGCTAGCTAATACGGTTAAGCCGTCACGCCCCCTCTTGGTACTTTTAAGCCAACACTAGATGCTGTTCCATTAAGTTGAATGGCCTAACTTAGCAATTTCTAAGGCCCACTGTAGCTTTGTGGTAAGTGCTGCGCTAACCAAACTTGGCACGGTGATTGATACTCCCACCTAGTTTACGCATTATGCACTTTGAGGCCTACACTTAATAAACAGCCTTTTGTTGACAATACCTACGTCAGCAACTTTAAGAGGCCACTGGAGGCCTTTGGTAAGGGCCACAGTCATAAAACTTGGCATGATTATTTATATATCTACATAGCTTATATATACTTAATGTCAGACCTACAGCCAATAAGGTTATGCTGTGGCTGCCCTCAATGTCACTTTGAGGCCTAAAGTAAGATGTCACCATTGACTGTCCGACAAAGCATTGTTTAACATCAGTAAATCATCAAAGACCATGAAAGCATCATGTAATATCAGAAAACCATAAAAACCAAGAAAACAACGTTTAATAGTTGTAATAGCTAGCAGCCAATCAAAACCAAGTGTAAGTCCTGAAAATACATCATATGCATTAGAAAATAGCGCCGCCTAGTGGTTTTGGGTATGTGTAAAACTTGAACGAAACCAATGCATATTTGGCATTGACTCACAGATGCCTCCTGGTGTTTGAAAATGGGATATATAGTGGCAAATCTTAAACATTGAAGTGCAAAGCTGGAAAAAGACCAGGTTCGCATGAAATGTGTATTTGTTGGATTGAATGGGGTTTTCCCATTGACAGTTCAAGAAAACGACATTTTTGTCCATAAAAACACTGTTCGTTCCGAAAAGCATTCAACCCCATGTATTCGGAAAATGTTTTCTTGGCTATTTACAAGAAAACAACGTTGTTTTCGGGAAAAGGGTCTAACCCTAACCCTAACCCTAACCCTAACCCTAACCCCTAACCCTAACCCTAACCCTAACCCTAACCCTAACCCTAACCCCTAACCCTAACCCTAACCCTAACCCTAACCCTAACCCTAACCCTGACCCTGACCCTAACCCTAACCCTGACCCTGACCCTAACCCTAACCCTAACCCTAACCCTGACCCTAACCCTAACCCTAACCCTAACCCTAACCCTAACCCTCAGGTGGATGGACCCAAGATCCCCTTCATCACCACATACTCTTCGGCCACTACCAGGCTGGCAAGGTTGATCAGGTCCAACCTCCTAGAAACACAGGAACACTCAGGAACACTCAGGAACCACTCACTCATTGCGGCCTATAGGAAAAATAAAAGCTTGCAAGATCATCTGGTAAGAGCACAAATCAAACAGATAAGGGAGCTCAAAGTAAGAAACCAATGTACAGTCTTCTACCAAAGGGATTACGTGCAAAACCGACGTAGTCTGGAAGTTTTCCCCACCTACAAACTGGGCACGGTACACACCAAAAATTGCACTTACCTGATTAGCTGTGTCCACTGTGGAAGCCAATATGTGGGTGAAACAGGCAACACAATCCTAACAAGGTTGGCACAGCATAAACACATCATCAAACAGAAAAGGACAGATACTTACCTGGTACGACACTTTGTTGACCATGGCTGGGATGCCTGCAGAGTGATGGTCCTCCAATCCAACCCCAATTGGTCCATGATGCAAAGGAAAAGAGCAGAGAGACTTTGGATCATAAAGCTCAATACAGCATATCCACATGGTCTCAATGAGAGATAAGAATGGTTAACTGGTCGGCACAGATGGCCAGTGCATACAGGTGGGCAAGGGGGTCTCCGACACCATTACCCATGACATAAACCCTAACCCTTAACCACTACCTATCCCCAGTCCTTGAGCCCTAACCCTAAACCACCTCCTACCACTACCATCTCCTATCCCTGGTCCCTAACCTTAACCGCCTTTTCCCAAACCCTAACCATAAGTCATAACCTCTTCCCCTACCACAAACCATAACCTTAACCACTACCTATCCCCAGTCCCTGAGCCCTAACCATAAACCACCTCCTACCCATACCATCTCCTATCCCTGGTCCCTAACCTTAACCGCCTTTTCCCAAACCATAACCATAAGTCATAACCTCTTCCCCTACCACAAACCGTAACCTTAACCACTACCTATCCCCAGTCCCTGAGCCCTAACCATAAACCACCTCCTACCACTACCATCTCCTATCCCTGGTCCCTAACCTCTACCACCTTTTCTAAAACCGTAACCATAAGTCATAACCTCTTCCCCTACCACAAACCTTAACCTTAACCACTACCTATCCCCAGTCCCTGAGCCCTAACCATAGACCACCTCCTACCCCTACCGTCTCCTATCCCTGGTCCCTAACCTTAACCGCCTTGTCCCAAACCATAACCTTAAGTCATAACCACTTCCCTTACCACAAACCATTACCTTAACCACCACCTATCCCCAGTCCCTGAGCCCTAACCCCAAACCACCTCCTACCCCTACCATCTCCTATCCCTGGTCCCTAACCTTAACCGCCTTTTCCCAAACCCTAACCCTAAGTCATAACCCCTTCCCCTACCACAAACCCTAACCTTAACCACTACCTATCCCCAGTCCCTGAGCCCTAACCCCAAACCACCTCCTACCCCTACCATCTCCTATCCCTGGTCCCTAACCTTAACCGCCTTTTCCCAAACCCTAACCCTAAGTCATAACCCCTTCCCCTACCACAAACCCTAACCTTAACCACTACCTATCCCCAGTCCCTGAGCCCTAACCCCAAACCACCTCCTACCCCTACCATCTCCTGTCCCTGGTCCCTAACCTTAACTGCCCTTTCCCAAACCCTAACCATAAGTCATAACCCCTTCCCCTATCACAAACCCTTACCCCTATCTATGCCCCTTCCCTAAATTCAGGGGACCTCTAACGCCTAAACCCTAACCCAACCCTAACCCTAACCCTAACCCTAACCCTAACCCTAACCCCAATATTGGGCCCAGCGCTAGTTTAACACCCCTGTCACAAACAGATACCCTGAAGGGTAGGCTCAGGCCACATACGACCAGGTCAGAGGTCGCGCCCAGTCTCCTGCCCAGGACACGGCTGCTTAAAGGGACAGAGAAAGGGAAATAGGCAAGCCTTAAGATAAGTTTTCGGGCACTTCATATCCCCTCAGATTGGGGGGACCGGGTCGAGTTGACGGTATCAGATGGCCAGTGCATTCCAGGTAGCATGGGGGCCTCCAAACCCTTTCCCCAACCCCTTCCCTAACCCTAAAGTCCTAACCTAACCCCCTACCCACTTCCGGTCCCCAAAACTTAACCCTTACCTAACCCCTAACCCTAATCCCAAACTCCAGGCTCTAACCCCAAACCACAACTCCAACCCTATTCCTGCCCTAACCCCAAGTCCACCTCCGGTCCCTAAACTTAACCTTAACCCCAATCCACTTCCCTAACCCTAAAACACTCCAAACCCTGACCCCAAACCACTTCCCTAACCCTAAAACCTAACTCCAACCCCAGACCCTGCCCTAACCCCCTACCAACCTCCGACCCCTAAACTTAACCCTTTCCCCAAACCAGAACTCCTACCCCTATTCTTTACCTATCCCCCATTCTCTACCCCCACCACAATTTCCAAGCCCTTACCCCAATCCTCAGCCCTAACCCCAAAACAACCCCCATGTCTAGCTTTTATTTTCCCCTAACCCTAACCCTAACCCTAACCCTAACCCTAACCCTTTTTCGTACAACAGGGGACAACGTCCACTGGACGCCAGACACTGCCACAGCCATGTGGAATCACTGGCAGTCTTTTTTGGCCTTGGTCCCCAACCCACACGACAACGCCTGACAACTCCCTCTCGCAATAATACGGTGGTCAATTTATCAACATCCCGACATATCTCCAAAAGCCACCTACAAATCTTGGACAGGGGTTTCTCCTTCATCCCCACGTCCACCAAATACCCGGACATTCGTAAATCATTGGCAGGGTATCTCCAGCAATACCACAGACGCCTTAAACTACTCACTCATTTTGGTCCCTCGGCTCCCAAAAAGACTCCCCCTTTCCACCTTAGGTCTACTTGGGAACCAAAAAACAGCGACCTTCCCAAGTCTTTACAGGAATTAATCCAGAAAGACCAAAAGGACTTGCTCACCTGTCAAATACTCAACGAAAAACCAAATTTGACTACAAAAGAATCCTCACAGCTACAGGAATTGATTAATCTAAAAACTGTAGTTTTCAAACCGGCTGACAAAGGATCAGCAGTGGTAATCCTGGACAGAAAGGATTATGTTTTGGAGGCCTTGAGACAATTAGAGGACCCCACCTACTACCAACTTTTGGACCAACCGATCTACCCACACACCGCCACTAAGGTTCATGAAATTTTGGAGCAGCTGGTACGCCTTAAACACATCACACATTCTCAGTTTCTGTACCTCAAGGGCCAATCGCCTCCACGACCGAGATACTTCTATCTACTCCCAAAGATCCACAAACCACCGGAATCGTGGACAATCCCCCATAAGATCCCTCCCGGAAGACCCATTGTATCTGATTGTGGTAGTGAGTCTTATGGTTCAGCGGAACTCCTTGACCATTTTCTAAACCCACTCTCAAACAGACATCATAGTTATGTCAAGGACACAAATGATTTTGTGGAGAAAGTTCGTTCCCTTACATTAACGGAACATTGCTTCCTCTTCTCAATGGACGTCGAGAGTCTGTACACAAATATTGAAGCCAAAAAAGGTATTGCAGCGGTCGAAAAGGCCCTCAAAAGATACCCCAATCCACGGAGACCGGACAAACAAATTTTGGAACTCCTTAAAATTAATTTGTCCTGCAATGATTTCCAGTTTAATGGGAAATACTACCTCCAAATCAAAGGTACGGCGATGGGGAAACGCTTTTCTCCTGCATATGCCAATATTTACATGGCAGAATGGGAGGACTCAGTGTTTCTGAAGTGCCAAAAACTTCCATTGATCTACCTACGTTACTTGGACGATATTTGGGGTGTCTGGACACACTCTGAAAATGACTTTGAACTTTTTGTCAAGACTCTCAACGAACACCACAGTTCCATTAAACTAAAACCAGTACTTCATAAAACTGAAATTAATTTTTTGGACACGACAACTTTCAAAGGCCCGGACTTTGCCACTACAGGTAAGTTGGACGTAAAAGTCTATTTTAAGGAAACAGACTCACATGCACTACTTCACCGTAGTAGTTTCCATCCTACACATACGTTCAGGGGTATCCTACGATCTCAAATTCTGAGATTCAAAAGGATTTGCACTAGAGAGACGGATAGACGGACAGCCACACAAATCCTGTTCCGTGCCTTACGAAACAGGGGATATTCTCGCTCCTTCTTGAGACACACAACCAAGGAGGCTCTGACGGAACCGATGGTCAGTCAGAACCCTACCACATCACCTACGGAAACTTCAATTATCCCCATCGTCTCAATTCATTCATCAACCGGCAAACGTCTCCACCACAAGCTTAAGAAAAACTTCCAGGAACTCATGGAAGGGACACAACTCGCATCCAAACACAAGCTAATCTCTGCGTTTAAGAAAAACCCGAATCTACGGGATCTTTTGGTTAGAGCACGTCTACCCCCCTTAAAATCCAAGGCCAGTCTACCAACGGGACCGCGTGTGATCACCAACCACCAAAGTAAAGTACGGTTCTTCACACAGAAGGGTCTTAACCTTTCTTCAACCAATTGTGTATATCTCATTTTCTGTAAACAATGCAAAAACCAGTATGTGGGGGAAACAGGTAATGCTCTAAGAACCCGACTACACTCGCACAGACACAACGTTCTCCGGGGACGAAAAACCGATACAACTCTGGTGCGACATTTCCAATCACACGGTTTAAACAACCTCAGGATGGTTGGTTTGGAAAGTCATGCAGGATGGACTCAGGAGCAACGGAGGTCTTCTGAAAGGAAGTGGATATCACGACTAAATTGCAGAATTCCAAACGGTCTAAATGACAAATAGGATTTGAAAATAATCCATTGACCAATGTTAAGTATTTTGTTTTAGAATCACATCATGTAAATAGTTCTTGTTAAGTGTTTGACCTTTAATCTTGTACATAGTTAAATAATTTAATTAGTTTTTCACTTTCTTATTCATGTAACATTATCAGTTTGTTTGAGATTGTATGTCTATGGGATCATTAAAAACTAAGCAAGGCTTGGACTGGAGTGAGGATATTTGATTCAATGGCAACTGCCTCATGGAATCTGTGATCTGACTAGTCCTAGTGCCTTGTTGTTTTTGAAGTTTCCTATGTCATCATCTCGGAATTCAGTACAATCTCCTATTACAAACTTAATTCTACCTAATCTTATTACAACACTTAAACCATAATTCATAATATAAGCCTACACCTAGCCATTAAGCCATAACCTTACTCCCCTCTCTTGTCTTAGAGCCTAATCCGATCTCAAACCCTAACCGTAGCCCATAACCATAACCTTACAACATGTAACCATGACCGTAACCGTAAAACTACGGAGTTTATTGCCTAAACCTAAACCTTAATTTTGGAATGTGGAAAGCCTAACCCTAAAATTTTGGGAGGTGGACCTAAACCTAAAAATACTGGGGATATTACCTAATCCTAACACCATAAGTCTTGTAATCAGGTTACCTAACCATAAATTTAACAACATAATTTGTCACTTTTTAGCCTAATCCTGATGCCTCACTCTGACCTTAACCTATTAGGAACCATAATTGTAACTGTAAAACTGAAACCTTAACTCTTTTCAGTTTTCTAACCTTAATTTTACATATGACCTAACCACATATACCTCTGACTATAATCTTCTTCTGAAACCTAAAACCAAACCCTTAACCGTAACAGTAACTGTTCTCTTGATAATCATTATTTGCTTTTACTTTAATCAGTTCTCAAGCCCTAAGCCCATACTCCTAAAAAACCGGACACCTAAACTTAACCATAACTTCCTTAATTGCTTCTCTGATCTCATCATCAAACAATAACCTAAACCAAACCCTTAACCCTAACCATAATTCCCTTCCCAAACTGTTAGAAGAAGGCCTAACCTCACTGTTAAGTTACCACAAAATGCTTTTAAGCCATAAACCACCTTAACTTAAATCCACTTACCTTCCTTATGCCATCAAACCTAAATTTGGATTATCTGTAAATCATGCACCTAACCATGCACCTTACAACTACAACTACAACAAACCTCTACACCTAATCACATTAGTGTCTGAACCTAAACCTTTAAATGGAACGGGTTAGCTAAACCTAGGACTACGAGATTTATTATCTTAACTTAACCTTGAAAATGGGCATGGAATTTCTAAACCTATAATTCTCGTTACATTACCTAAACCTAAGACTTTGGGGTTCAATGCCTAGCCACTAAAAATCGGTGGAATTTGCCTAACCATAACCCTTACCTTAGTGGGCCGATTATGATGTGTCTGGGAACTTCCGCCCTAATGGGCCGTGGCTTGTACCTACCTGTCTGCGTCGTTGCTCCTCCAACCGCTCCTCCGGACCACTTACCTTGTGACTGGGATTCCTCCAGATCTTCTTCTCCATCACCCCTGCAAAAAGAAAGGCATAGCTATCATTTGAGGCCCCTGTTGGAGTACGAACAGGGTGCATGTAAGCGGGTTTTGCTTACGATGGACCCGGATTGGCCAGTGCATTTCTGTGGCCCTGGGACGCTGGGGTCACAGGCCTTGGGGTTCCTAACCCCTATCTATATCACTAACCATAACCCTAACCCTAACCCTAACCATAACCTTAACCGTAACCCCTAACCGCTAACCATAACCACAACCGTAACCTTAACCATAACCCTAACCATAACCGTAACCATAACCCTAACCCCTATCTATATCCCTAACCATAACCGTAACCCTAACCCTAACCATAACCCTAACCCTAACCATAACCCTTACCCTAACCATAACCCTTAAACAAAACAGGAGATCTTGCCTAATCCTAAACCATAATCTCGGGAATGATTCCTAAACCTAAAACACTGTGGATATTACCTAAACCTAAAACACTGGGGACATTACCTAAACCTAAAACCATGATCTACAACTTTGGATTCAGTTATCTGAGCCTAACTCAGCACCTGGATTGGGCTTTTCTTAACCTGATCCTGATGCCCCATTCTAACCTTAAACCTCTTAGGAACCAAAACTCTAACCTTTACGCCTTACCTTAACCAGTCACCTAACCCTAATCCTTTCCTTACAATCATAGCCATTTCTCACATCTTATGATACATTAAATGCTTTTTCTGACCACATCTACAAACTGTAATACATTTCCAATCAGTTAGGCGTAGTTTACTATTTCCCCTAATACCTACCTTTTGGATTGGGCATTAAGGTTGGTTTAGTCTTAACGGTTAGGTGAACCTGAAACCTAATTCCTATCTGTAATCCCAGCCCCAATCCAGAACCCTTAAACTATTGCCTATCTGTAACCCATTTTCGTTTTTGGAACTTCTATTCTATATCTGGAACCTTATACCCCTGTACTCTCTAATCTTGACCAAGGAGATTTCCCATAAGTTTTCTTTTGACAGAACAGAGTCTCTCCTGGCTGAGACTCCGATTGGTGACTCAGTCTTGAATCAACCAATAATGGGTTCCACTACAACCATAGTAGAACCCGTATTAATTTCACAAAAGAGGCCCCATAGAAAATGAGGTCTCACCGACGGATCCAAAAATCCATGACCTGGCCTTCATCTCGTCCTAAACCATATGAATTGCACGACTAGTTTCACTCACGGTTTTATTTGAGGTTGTTTACCCATGATGCACTTGTAAAATATGCAAACTCCTCCCACTTTTTAGTTTTAACCACGCCCATCCAGGATTGGTTTACCCATAATACACTTGGTCAATGAAAAGTTTCTTTGCATGCGAATATCTCGCCTTCCGCAAATCCGAACGGGATAAAACGCATATCACCGGACTCGTCTCGACCTCCTCTATCCACTTACGGGGTAAGCCTCTATGTTTTTTTTCCACACCACGAGCGGAAAAGCCGGGTTCCCATTAGGGAGTACTCCTTTTGGCTCTGGTCCTTCTTGTACACACCACATTCTTGTTACATTACCTAAACCAAAGACTTTGGGGTTCAATGCCTAACCACTTAAAATCGGGGGAACTTGCCCAACCCTAACCCTAGTGGGCCGATCACAAAGGTTTCTGGGAACTTACGCCCTGGTGGACCGATTATGAGGTTCCGGGGAACTTATGCCCTATTAGGCCGTGGCTTATACCTACCTGTCTGCGTCGCTGCTCCTCCAACCGCTCCTCCGGACAACTTACCTTGCTTCTGGGATTCCTCCGGATCTTCTTCTCCATCACCTCTGCAAAAAGAAAGGCATAGTTATCATTGGAAGCCCCAGTTGGGGAACGTACAGGGTGCATGTAAGCGGGTGTTTGCTTACAATGGACCCGGATTGGCCAGTGCATTTCTGTGGCCCTGGGACGCTGGGGTCACATGCCTTGGGGTTCCTAACCCCTATCTATATCCCTAACCCTAACCATAACCATAACCCTTAAACAAAACGGGAGATCTTACCTAATCCTAAACCATAACCTCGGGAATGATCCCTGAACCTAAAACACTGGGGGTATTACCTAAACCTAAAACCATGGTCTAAAACTAGGACCTTGAGGATCAACACCTACCACATAAAGAAAAGAGAGATTTTGCCTAATCCTAAAACCGTTACCACGGGGCTAATGCCTAAACCCCAAACCATAATCTTGGATTCAGTTATCTGAGCCCAACTCAACAACTTGATTGGGCTCTTCTTAACCTGATCCCCCATTCTAACCCTAAACCTCTTAGGAACCAAAACTATAACCTTTATGCCTTACCTTAACCAGTCACCTAATCCTAATCCTTTTCTTAGAATCATAGCCATTTCTCACATCTTATGATACATTTAATGCTTTTTTTGACCACATCTACAAACCATAGCCATAATACATTTCCTATCTGTAACCCTACCTGGAACCCTTGGCCTAATCCCTATCCGGATCCCATTTTCGTTTTGGGAACTTCTATTCTTTATCCGGATCCCATTTTCGTTTTGGGAACTTCTATTCTTTATCCGGAACCTAATACCATTGTATTCTCTAATCTTAACCCAGAAGATTACCCATGGTTTTCTTTTGACAGAACAGAGTCTCTCCTGGTTGAGACTCCTGTTGGTGACTCAATCATGAATCAACCAATAATAGATTCTACTGGAACCATAATAGAATCCATATTAATTTCACAAAAAGGGCCCCAGGAGGCCCCATGGGAGACGAGATCTCACCGACGGATCCAAAAATCCATGACCTAGCCTTCATCTCGGCCTAAACCACATGAATTTCACGACTAGTTTCACTCACGGTTTTGTTTTTGGTTTTTTACCCATAATGCACTTGTAAAATATGCAAACTCCTCCCACTTTCTGGTTTAACCACGCCCATCCAGAATTTGTTTACCTATAATGCACTTGGTCGATAAAAAATTTCTTTACACGCGAATATCTCGCCTTCCGTAAGTCCGATCGGGATAAAACACTTATCACCGGACTCGTCTCGACCTCCCCTATCCACTTACAGGGTAAGCCTTTATGTTTTTTTTCCACACCATGAGCGGAAAGCCGGGTTCCCATTATAGAGTACCCCTTTGGCTCTGGTCCTTCTTGTACACACCACATCGTCACAAATCGTCTTCTAGACCTTCAAGACTTCTAGACCTTCAAGACCTCCAGACTTTCGACCTTGAGCACAATCTCCTCCACCAGAGCCTTTTTGAAGGCTATTGCCTTGGACCCTCCAGGAGACCTTCACCCCACTAGAATCTTCGGTAAGATTCCTTTTGGACTCTGGTCGGGCTTGTTCTCCTTTTCTGGGGGACTTGACCGGATCTCTTCATGGGAGACCTTCTTTCTCAACCTTGTCTGGGCAGATTGTGGTAACCTTACGGTGTCAACAAGCAATCTGTTAACCTGAACAAGGGGTAAGTATACGGCCCTCCCAGGTCCACTTGGACAGCACGTGGGATGTGGTGGTCTATGGCGTCAAAGACCTTAAACGTGGCCAAGTCTTCTATGGGGGTTAGCCCCACTCATACAACAGCACATTTTTGCACCACATACGTTTGATTCTGCCTTACATAATTTTAGCTTCACTTTAAATCGCTAAACACTTACCTTCGCAAACTTACCTTTAGATGTAACCATTTTAGCCAAAATACTTACCGTTCAATTCCAAAACCAATAATTTTAAACAAAACTTAAAGCTTGGCACGGACCAAAATAAATTCTCTTAAAAGATCCAATTAAACACCTTTAGCTGTTAATGCCAAGCTTAGCCTAACCATAACCCTAAATTGGCTATGGGACACGCCCCGGGACTTGATCACCCCGGGGTCCTGCCTTCGAGTGAGGGTGTCTGGTGGTAAATGGTGAAACACCCGATGATCTCGAGGTACACCACTGATGAGGTGTCCCACAATTCTTTTAAAACCGTAAACCTTTTCAATCTAAACTTCAATCTAAACTTCAATCTAAACTTCAATCTAAACTTCAAATCTACTTACCCTTCTTATGACCTAAACCTAACTTTTAACTAGCCTCAACCTTAGTCATTTTCTAACCTTAACCACTTAGGGTTATTGCCTAAACCTAAACTAAATTAGTTCTTTTGACTGCCTAAGATTACAGTTAACTAAATTAACCTTAACCTTTGTCTCTTTCTAAACCTAACCAATCAGGATATATGCCTAAACTTAACCTTTAAAAACAGGCCTAACACTTTTGGACCAAAGCCTTTAACATTTAGTAAATCATGTTAACCTAGTTAACCGTAATGTATATTGACACCAAAATAAACCTTAACCTAATACTCTAAAAACTTTTACGTTATTTAGACACCGTGGTGACTCATGAAGTATGCAATGAACGTGATTAATGGACCCTGGGAACAGAGTGACAAGCGCCGGCCCGTGCATTGCCTTTGGCTCTCTATACCAAACTGCTCTAGTCGTCAGACAGAGTGGGGAGAGTCATCGAGATAGAACTACTTACACCTAACCCGCCAGTGCCTTCGGACAACCATTCCCATGGGCAGCCGCATATAATCACGACCCGGTCTGTTGGACCGGTGGGTGGTAGAAGGGCTACTCTGCCTATGTCCATCTAGCTGGTTCAACGGATCTTCTTTGCAAACTTCTGATCACCAATAAAATAGAATTTATTAGAATCCATGGTCAGGGATTTTCCATGCCCCTTTCTGCTCTAGTGAAGAGTTTGAGAGGAGCAATGGGAGCAGAGCACGCCTAACCCGGCGGGGTTGTTGTTGAGGCCTAACCCGGTCCGCTACTTCCAAGTCTCTGATTCATTCCTACCCTGGTTCTATAAATAATGACTATATCAATTTACTTACCTTAAATATACATCACTACCTCTAAATAGTCTAAAATATTTAAGTAGGAGATTAGGAACTGGAGCGGTTTGATGTGAGCAGGGCTTGCCTACTCCGGCAAGGTTGTTGCTGAGACCTAACCCGGTACCCAACTTCCAGCCCCTGATCCATCTCCACTCTGGATCGGTAACTTAAATAGTCTAAAATATTTAAGTAGGAGATTAGGGACTGGAGCGGTTTGATGTGAGCAGGGCTTGCCTACTCCGGCAAGGTTGTTGCTGAGACCTAACCCGGTACCCAACTTCCAGCCCCTGATCCATCTCCACTCTGGATCGGTAACTTAAATAGTCTAAAATATTTAAGTAGGAGATTAGGAACTGGAGCGGTTTGATGTGAGCAGGGCTTGCCTACTCCGGCAAGGTTGTTGCTGAGACCTAACCCGGTACCCAACTTCCAGCCCCTGATCCATCTCCACTCTGGATCGGTAACTTAAATAGTCTAAAATATTTAAGTAGGAGATTAGGAACTGGAGCGGTTTGATGTGAGCAGGGCTTGCCTACTCCGGCAAGGTTGTTGCTGAGACCTAACCCGGTACCCAACTTCCAGCCCCTGATCCATCTCCACTCTGGATCGGTAACTTAAATAGTCTAAAATATTTAAGTAGGAGATTAGGAACTGGAGCGGTTTGATGTGAGCAGGGCTTGCCTACTCCGGCAAGGTTGTTGCTGAGACCTAACCCGGTACCCAACTTCCAGCCCCTGATCCATCTCCACTCTGGATCGGTAACTTAAATAGTCTAAAATATTTAAGTAGGAGATTAGGAACTGGAGCGGTTTGATGTGAGCAGGGCTTGCCTACTCCGGCAAGGTTGTTGCTGAGACCTAACCCGGTACCCAACTTCCAGCCCCTGATCCATCTCCACTCTGGATCGGTAACTTAAATAGTCTAAAATATTTAAGTAGGAGATTAGGAACTGGAGCGGTTTGATGTGAGCAGGGCTTGCCTACTCCGGCAAGGTTGTTGCTGAGACCTAACCCGGTACCCAACTTCCAGCCCCTGATCCATCTCCACTCTGGATCGGTAACTTAAATAGTCTAAAGTATTTAAGTAGGAGATTAGGAACTGGAGCGGTTTGATGTGAGCAGGGCTTGCCTACTCCGGCAAGGTTGTTGCTGAGACCTAACCCGGTACCCAACTTCCAGCCCCTGATCCATCTCCACTCTGGATCGGTAACTTAAATAATCTAAAGTATTTAAGTAGGAGATTAGGAACTGGAGCGGTTTGATGTGAGCAGGGCTTGCCTACTCCGGCAAGGTTGTTGCTGAGACCTAACCCGGTACCCAACTTCCAGCCCCTGATCCATCTCCACTCTGGATCGGTAACTTAAATAGTCTAAAATATTTAAGTAGGAGATTAGGAACTGGAGCGGTTTGATGTGAGCAGGGCTTGCCTACTCCGGCAAGGTTGTTGCTGAGACCTAACCCGGTACCCAACTTCCAGCCCCTGATCCATCTCCACTCTGGATCGGTAACTTAAATAGTCTAAAATATTTAAGTAGGAGATTAGGAACTGGAGCGGTTTGATGTGAGAAGGGCTTGCCTACTCCGGCAAGGTTGTTGCTGAGACCTAACCCGGTACCCAACTTCCAGCCCCTGATCCATCTCCACTCTGGATCGGTAACTTAAATAGTCTAAAATATTTAAGTAGGAGATTAGGAACTGGAGCGGTTTGATGTGAGCAGGGCTTGCCTACTCCGGCAAGGTTGTTGCTGAGACCTAACCCGGTACCCAACTTCCAGCCCCTGATCCATCTCCACTCTGGATCTGTAACTTGAAATAGTCTAAAATATTCAAGTAGGAGATTAGGAACTGGAGCGGTTTGATGTGAGCAGGGCTTGCCTACTCCGGCAAGGTTGTTGCTGAGACCTAACCCGGTACCCAACTTCCAGCCCCTGATCCATCTCCACTCTGGATCTGTAACTTGAAATAGTCTAAAATATTCAAGTAAGGTATTAACCAGGTTCTCAACTTCCGGCCCCCAATCTACTCTGGCTTTGAACTCTACACTTTAAATCATATCAAACGCCCCTAAAAAAATGTCATGCACAAACTAATCTTGCTTTGTTACAAAACCAACAAATCCAATTTTAATTATTCCTTCTGACTTTCCATTTTCTAGAGTAAACCAATTATGGAACCTACGGGCAATGGGGACCTACGACACCAGACCAGAGTCGTTTTCCAGTTTTTACGAAATTACCACCACCTCGATTTTTTAACAGCAACGGAGGGCGTCACACCTACTCCCCAGCGCATCCAAAAAATCAAAAATTGGCTTAAAACTTCAATCAATCCTTCTACACCAACGGACCTCACTTTGAAATGCCTGGGGGTTAACACGGAAAACTGGTCCCTTAACACTCTCCAAATATTAAAAAACCACTATGTGACAAATTTATCCATAATTAAACAGGAAATCCAGGGTTTTGGAAATTATGGTTCATCGGCAGGACCAACGGCAATCCGTTGGTTCCAGAAACGTTACCCACAACATAATTCGGTTACACTCCTCACGGCAATTAATGTCCTCAACACTTTGGGATACCAAATCCCGCACCAGACAACTGTCCAAATTACACCTGACCACGCACACGGAACCAAATCCAAAGCCAAGCGGAAATCGGCAATTCAGATTATGTATTCCCTTGCAGGCAAAAAACCACATATGGAACCACTTAATAGGATCCCTAACATAACTCCTCAATCGCCAATGATCGGGCCTACAACCCACACCATAGAAAGCACTACTATGGACAGTGCTCACTCCTCCATTATGACACACATTCCACATTCTCTTCCACCCTGCAGCCCGATCTTCCCACGCCTTCAACGTCCATCATTTACCACATCTCAATTTGAACCAAGCTCTCCTACTTGCTCCACTTACCTTAATTCGGTCCCCCCAATCGACCAGGTTCCTAACATTTCACCCCCTACACGAGACCTTCCACCGGCACACTCTGATTTGGATAGGGACCTGGTCTCAACCAATCCAGATGCAAATCTGGATGAGCTTCTCAATCTGTTCTATGAAACAGAATGTGCCAAATTCGAACGACATGACCATGGGGGTAACAAAACTCTCAACTGGTCGTTGACACCCATAAGACCAGTCTTGATTATAGGGGACTCAAACCTAGCCAGACTCCCGTTAATTCGGGACAAGAGGGTCCAAGTTGATTGCTATCCTGGAGCAAACATGACACATGCCACACACCTAATTGGACATAAAACCCCAACTTCCATTGACACTGAAGTAGTCATCTTATCTTTTGGCATTAATGACCGGGACATAACCAACCCTACGATAATGGAACAAAGACTGAAACGTCTCATCAACACGGCACAAATTACCTTCCCATTTGCAGACATATTCGTCCCTCTGATTAACTGCTCTCCAAAGCTTCAACCAACAACACAACAGAACATCAAAACTTTGAATAGTACCATCAAGGAATCGGGCGGCTACATCACAAGCCTACCTCGTTCCCTTTTTCGTACAACAGGGGACAACGTCCACTGGACGCCAGACACTGCCACAGCCATGTGGAATCACTGGCAGTCTTTTTTGGCCTTGGTCCCCAACCCACACGACAACGCCTGACAACTCCCTCTCGCAATAATACGGTGGTCAATTTATCAACATCCCGACATATCTCCAAAAGCCACCTACAAATCTTGGACAGGGGTTTCTCCTTCATCCCCACGTCCACCAAATACCCGGACATTCGTAAATCATTGGCAGGGTATCTCCAGCAATACCACAGACGCCTTAAACTACTCACTCATTTTGGTCCCTCGGCTCCCAAAAAGACTCCCCCTTTCCACCTTAGGTCTACTTGGGAACCAAAAAACAGCGACCTTCCCAAGTCTTTACAGGAATTAATCCAGAAAGACCAAAAGGACTTGCTCACCTGTCAAATACTCAACGAAAAACCAAATTTGACTACAAAAGAATCCTCACAGCTACAGGAATTGATTAATCTAAAAACTGTAGTTTTCAAACCGGCTGACAAAGGATCAGCAGTGGTAATCCTGGACAGAAAGGATTATGTTTTGGAGGCCTTGAGACAATTAGAGGACCCCACCTACTACCAACTTTTGGACCAACCGATCTACCCACACACCGCCACTAAGGTTCATGAAATTTTGGAGCAGCTGGTACGCCTTAAACACATCACACATTCTCAGTTTCTGTACCTCAAGGGCCAATCGCCTCCACGACCGAGATACTTCTATCTACTCCCAAAGATCCACAAACCACCGGAATCGTGGACAATCCCCCATAAGATCCCTCCCGGAAGACCCATTGTATCTGATTGTGGTAGTGAGTCTTATGGTTCAGCGGAACTCCTTGACCATTTTCTAAACCCACTCTCAAACAGACATCATAGTTATGTCAAGGACACAAATGATTTTGTGGAGAAAGTTCGTTCCCTTACATTAACGGAACATTGCTTCCTCTTCTCAATGGACGTCGAGAGTCTGTACACAAATATTGAAGCCAAAAAAGGTATTGCAGCGGTCGAAAAGGCCCTCAAAAGATACCCCAATCCACGGAGACCGGACAAACAAATTTTGGAACTCCTTAAAATTAATTTGTCCTGCAATGATTTCCAGTTTAATGGGAAATACTACCTCCAAATCAAAGGTACGGCGATGGGGAAACGCTTTTCTCCTGCATATGCCAATATTTACATGGCAGAATGGGAGGACTCAGTGTTTCTGAAGTGCCAAAAACTTCCATTGATCTACCTACGTTACTTGGACGATATTTGGGGTGTCTGGACACACTCTGAAAATGACTTTGAACTTTTTGTCAAGACTCTCAACGAACACCACAGTTCCATTAAACTAAAACCAGTACTTCATAAAACTGAAATTAATTTTTTGGACACGACAACTTTCAAAGGCCCGGACTTTGCCACTACAGGTAAGTTGGACGTAAAAGTCTATTTTAAGGAAACAGACTCACATGCACTACTTCACCGTAGTAGTTTCCATCCTACACATACGTTCAGGGGTATCCTACGATCTCAAATTCTGAGATTCAAAAGGATTTGCACTAGAGAGACGGATAGACGGACAGCCACACAAATCCTGTTCCGTGCCTTACGAAACAGGGGATATTCTCGCTCCTTCTTGAGACACACAACCAAGGAGGCTCTGACGGAACCGATGGTCAGTCAGAACCCTACCACATCACCTACGGAAACTTCAATTATCCCCATCGTCTCAATTCATTCATCAACCGGCAAACGTCTCCACCACAAGCTTAAGAAAAACTTCCAGGAACTCATGGAAGGGACACAACTCGCATCCAAACACAAGCTAATCTCTGCGTTTAAGAAAAACCCGAATCTACGGGATCTTTTGGTTAGAGCACGTCTACCCCCCTTAAAATCCAAGGCCAGTCTACCAACGGGACCGCGTGTGATCACCAACCACCAAAGTAAAGTACGGTTCTTCACACAGAAGGGTCTTAACCTTTCTTCAACCAATTGTGTATATCTCATTTTCTGTAAACAATGCAAAAACCAGTATGTGGGGGAAACAGGTAATGCTCTAAGAACCCGACTACACTCGCACAGACACAACGTTCTCCGGGGACGAAAAACCGATACAACTCTGGTGCGACATTTCCAATCACACGGTTTAAACAACCTCAGGATGGTTGGTTTGGAAAGTCATGCAGGATGGACTCAGGAGCAACGGAGGTCTTCTGAAAGGAAGTGGATATCACGACTAAATTGCAGAATTCCAAACGGTCTAAATGACAAATAGGATTTGAAAATAATCCATTGACCAATGTTAAGTATTTTGTTTTAGAATCACATCATGTAAATAGTTCTTGTTAAGTGTTTGACCTTTAATCTTGTACATAGTTAAATAATTTAATTAGTTTTTCACTTTCTTATTCATGTAACATTATCAGTTTGTTTGAGATTGTATGTCTATGGGATCATTAAAAACTAAGCAAGGCTTGGACTGGAGTGAGGATATTTGATTCAATGGCAACTGCCTCATGGAATCTGTGATCTGACTAGTCCTAGTGCCTTGTTGTTTTTGAAGTTTCCTATGTCATCATCTCGGAATTCAGTACAATCTCCTATTACAAACTTAATTCTACCTAATCTTATTACAACACTTAAACCATAATTCATAATATAAGCCTACACCTAGCCATTAAGCCATAACCTTACTCCCCTCTCTTGTCTTAGAGCCTAATCCGATCTCAAACCCTAACCGTAGCCCATAACCATAACCTTACAACATGTAACCATGACCGTAACCGTAAAACTACGGAGTTTATTGCCTAAACCTAAACCTTAATTTTGGAATGTGGAAAGCCTAACCCTAAAATTTTGGGAGGTGGACCTAAACCTAAAAATACTGGGGATATTACCTAATCCTAACACCATAAGTCTTGTAATCAGGTTACCTAACCATAAATTTAACAACATAATTTGTCACTTTTTAGCCTAATCCTGATGCCTCACTCTGACCTTAACCTATTAGGAACCATAATTGTAACTGTAAAACTGAAACCTTAACTCTTTTCAGTTTTCTAACCTTAATTTTACATATGACCTAACCACATATACCTCTGACTATAATCTTCTTCTGAAACCTAAAACCAAACCCTTAACCGTAACAGTAACTGTTCTCTTGATAATCATTATTTGCTTTTACTTTAATCAGTTCTCAAGCCCTAAGCCCATACTCCTAAAAAACCGGACACCTAAACTTAACCATAACTTCCTTAATTGCTTCTCTGATCTCATCATCAAACAATAACCTAAACCAAACCCTTAACCCTAACCATAATTCCCTTCCCAAACTGTTAGAAGAAGGCCTAACCTCACTGTTAAGTTACCACAAAATGCTTTTAAGCCATAAACCACCTTAACTTAAATCCACTTACCTTCCTTATGCCATCAAACCTAAATTTGGATTATCTGTAAATCATGCACCTAACCATGCACCTTACAACTACAACTACAACAAACCTCTACACCTAATCACATTAGTGTCTGAACCTAAACCTTTAAATGGAACGGGTTAGCTAAACCTAGGACTACGAGATTTATTATCTTAACTTAACCTTGAAAATGGGCATGGAATTTCTAAACCTATAATTCTCGTTACATTACCTAAACCTAAGACTTTGGGGTTCAATGCCTAGCCACTAAAAATCGGTGGAATTTGCCTAACCATAACCCTTACCTTAGTGGGCCGATTATGATGTGTCTGGGAACTTCCGCCCTAATGGGCCGTGGCTTGTACCTACCTGTCTGCGTCGTTGCTCCTCCAACCGCTCCTCCGGACCACTTACCTTGTGACTGGGATTCCTCCAGATCTTCTTCTCCATCACCCCTGCAAAAAGAAAGGCATAGCTATCATTTGAGGCCCCTGTTGGAGTACGAACAGGGTGCATGTAAGCGGGTTTTGCTTACGATGGACCCGGATTGGCCAGTGCATTTCTGTGGCCCTGGGACGCTGGGGTCACAGGCCTTGGGGTTCCTAACCCCTATCTATATCACTAACCATAACCCTAACCCTAACCCTAACCATAACCTTAACCGTAACCCCTAACCGCTAACCATAACCACAACCGTAACCTTAACCATAACCCTAACCATAACCGTAACCATAACCCTAACCCCTATCTATATCCCTAACCATAACCGTAACCCTAACCCTAACCATAACCCTAACCCTAACCATAACCCTTACCCTAACCATAACCCTTAAACAAAACAGGAGATCTTGCCTAATCCTAAACCATAATCTCGGGAATGATTCCTAAACCTAAAACACTGTGGATATTACCTAAACCTAAAACACTGGGGACATTACCTAAACCTAAAACCATGATCTACAACTTTGGATTCAGTTATCTGAGCCTAACTCAGCACCTGGATTGGGCTTTTCTTAACCTGATCCTGATGCCCCATTCTAACCTTAAACCTCTTAGGAACCAAAACTCTAACCTTTACGCCTTACCTTAACCAGTCACCTAACCCTAATCCTTTCCTTACAATCATAGCCATTTCTCACATCTTATGATACATTAAATGCTTTTTCTGACCACATCTACAAACTGTAATACATTTCCAATCAGTTAGGCGTAGTTTACTATTTCCCCTAATACCTACCTTTTGGATTGGGCATTAAGGTTGGTTTAGTCTTAACGGTTAGGTGAACCTGAAACCTAATTCCTATCTGTAATCCCAGCCCCAATCCAGAACCCTTAAACTATTGCCTATCTGTAACCCATTTTCGTTTTTGGAACTTCTATTCTATATCTGGAACCTTATACCCCTGTACTCTCTAATCTTGACCAAGGAGATTTCCCATAAGTTTTCTTTTGACAGAACAGAGTCTCTCCTGGCTGAGACTCCGATTGGTGACTCAGTCTTGAATCAACCAATAATGGGTTCCACTACAACCATAGTAGAACCCGTATTAATTTCACAAAAGAGGCCCCATAGAAAATGAGGTCTCACCGACGGATCCAAAAATCCATGACCTGGCCTTCATCTCGTCCTAAACCATATGAATTGCACGACTAGTTTCACTCACGGTTTTATTTGAGGTTGTTTACCCATGATGCACTTGTAAAATATGCAAACTCCTCCCACTTTTTAGTTTTAACCACGCCCATCCAGGATTGGTTTACCCATAATACACTTGGTCAATGAAAAGTTTCTTTGCATGCGAATATCTCGCCTTCCGCAAATCCGAACGGGATAAAACGCATATCACCGGACTCGTCTCGACCTCCTCTATCCACTTACGGGGTAAGCCTCTATGTTTTTTTTCCACACCACGAGCGGAAAAGCCGGGTTCCCATTAGGGAGTACTCCTTTTGGCTCTGGTCCTTCTTGTACACACCACATTCTTGTTACATTACCTAAACCAAAGACTTTGGGGTTCAATGCCTAACCACTTAAAATCGGGGGAACTTGCCCAACCCTAACCCTAGTGGGCCGATCACAAAGGTTTCTGGGAACTTACGCCCTGGTGGACCGATTATGAGGTTCCGGGGAACTTATGCCCTATTAGGCCGTGGCTTATACCTACCTGTCTGCGTCGCTGCTCCTCCAACCGCTCCTCCGGACAACTTACCTTGCTTCTGGGATTCCTCCGGATCTTCTTCTCCATCACCTCTGCAAAAAGAAAGGCATAGTTATCATTGGAAGCCCCAGTTGGGGAACGTACAGGGTGCATGTAAGCGGGTGTTTGCTTACAATGGACCCGGATTGGCCAGTGCATTTCTGTGGCCCTGGGACGCTGGGGTCACATGCCTTGGGGTTCCTAACCCCTATCTATATCCCTAACCCTAACCATAACCATAACCCTTAAACAAAACGGGAGATCTTACCTAATCCTAAACCATAACCTCGGGAATGATCCCTGAACCTAAAACACTGGGGGTATTACCTAAACCTAAAACCATGGTCTAAAACTAGGACCTTGAGGATCAACACCTACCACATAAAGAAAAGAGAGATTTTGCCTAATCCTAAAACCGTTACCACGGGGCTAATGCCTAAACCCCAAACCATAATCTTGGATTCAGTTATCTGAGCCCAACTCAACAACTTGATTGGGCTCTTCTTAACCTGATCCCCCATTCTAACCCTAAACCTCTTAGGAACCAAAACTATAACCTTTATGCCTTACCTTAACCAGTCACCTAATCCTAATCCTTTTCTTAGAATCATAGCCATTTCTCACATCTTATGATACATTTAATGCTTTTTTTGACCACATCTACAAACCATAGCCATAATACATTTCCTATCTGTAACCCTACCTGGAACCCTTGGCCTAATCCCTATCCGGATCCCATTTTCGTTTTGGGAACTTCTATTCTTTATCCGGATCCCATTTTCGTTTTGGGAACTTCTATTCTTTATCCGGATCCCATTTTCGTTTTGGGAACTTCTATTCTTTATCCGGAACCTAATACCATTGTATTCTCTAATCTTAACCCAGAAGATTACCCATGGTTTTCTTTTGACAGAACAGAGTCTCTCCTGGTTGAGACTCCTGTTGGTGACTCAATCATGAATCAACCAATAATAGATTCTACTGGAACCATAATAGAATCCATATTAATTTCACAAAAAGGGCCCCAGGAGGCCCCATGGGAGACGAGATCTCACCGACGGATCCAAAAATCCATGACCTAGCCTTCATCTCGGCCTAAACCACATGAATTTCACGACTAGTTTCACTCACGGTTTTGTTTTTGGTTTTTTACCCATAATGCACTTGTAAAATATGCAAACTCCTCCCACTTTCTGGTTTAACCACGCCCATCCAGAATTTGTTTACCTATAATGCACTTGGTCGATAAAAAATTTCTTTACACGCGAATATCTCGCCTTCCGTAAGTCCGATCGGGATAAAACACTTATCACCGGACTCGTCTCGACCTCCCCTATCCACTTACAGGGTAAGCCTTTATGTTTTTTTTCCACACCATGAGCGGAAAGCCGGGTTCCCATTATAGAGTACCCCTTTGGCTCTGGTCCTTCTTGTACACACCACATCGTCACAAATCGTCTTCTAGACCTTCAAGACTTCTAGACCTTCAAGACCTCCAGACTTTCGACCTTGAGCACAATCTCCTCCACCAGAGCCTTTTTGAAGGCTATTGCCTTGGACCCTCCAGGAGACCTTCACCCCACTAGAATCTTCGGTAAGATTCCTTTTGGACTCTGGTCGGGCTTGTTCTCCTTTTCTGGGGGACTTGACCGGATCTCTTCATGGGAGACCTTCTTTCTCAACCTTGTCTGGGCAGATTGTGGTAACCTTACGGTGTCAACAAGCAATCTGTTAACCTGAACAAGGGGTAAGTATACGGCCCTCCCAGGTCCACTTGGACAGCACGTGGGATGTGGTGGTCTATGGCGTCAAAGACCTTAAACGTGGCCAAGTCTTCTATGGGGGTTAGCCCCACTCATACAACAGCACATTTTTGCACCACATACGTTTGATTCTGCCTTACATAATTTTAGCTTCACTTTAAATCGCTAAACACTTACCTTCGCAAACTTACCTTTAGATGTAACCATTTTAGCCAAAATACTTACCGTTCAATTCCAAAACCAATAATTTTAAACAAAACTTAAAGCTTGGCACGGACCAAAATAAATTCTCTTAAAAGATCCAATTAAACACCTTTAGCTGTTAATGCCAAGCTTAGCCTAACCATAACCCTAAATTGGCTATGGGACACGCCCCGGGACTTGATCACCCCGGGGTCCTGCCTTCGAGTGAGGGTGTCTGGTGGTAAATGGTGAAACACCCGATGATCTCGAGGTACACCACTGATGAGGTGTCCCACAATTCTTTTAAAACCGTAAACCTTTTCAATCTAAACTTCAATCTAAACTTCAATCTAAACTTCAATCTAAACTTCAAATCTACTTACCCTTCTTATGACCTAAACCTAACTTTTAACTAGCCTCAACCTTAGTCATTTTCTAACCTTAACCACTTAGGGTTATTGCCTAAACCTAAACTAAATTAGTTCTTTTGACTGCCTAAGATTACAGTTAACTAAATTAACCTTAACCTTTGTCTCTTTCTAAACCTAACCAATCAGGATATATGCCTAAACTTAACCTTTAAAAACAGGCCTAACACTTTTGGACCAAAGCCTTTAACATTTAGTAAATCATGTTAACCTAGTTAACCGTAATGTATATTGACACCAAAATAAACCTTAACCTAATACTCTAAAAACTTTTACGTTATTTAGACACCGTGGTGACTCATGAAGTATGCAATGAACGTGATTAATGGACCCTGGGAACAGAGTGACAAGCGCCGGCCCGTGCATTGCCTTTGGCTCTCTATACCAAACTGCTCTAGTCGTCAGACAGAGTGGGGAGAGTCATCGAGATAGAACTACTTACACCTAACCCTAACCCTAACCCTAACCCTAACCCTAACCCCTAACCCTAACCCTAACCCTAACCCTAACCCTAACCCCAACCCCAACCCCAACCCCAACCCCAACCCCAACCCCAACCCTAACCCCAACCCCAACCCTAACCCTAACCCTAACCCCAACCCCAACCCCAACCCCAACCCTAACCCTAACCCTAACCCCTATCTATATCCCTAACCCTAACCATAACCATAACCCTTAAACAAAACGGGAGATCTTACCTAATCCTAAACCATAACCTCGGGAATGATCCCTGAACCTAAAACACTGGGGGTATTACCTAAACCTAAAACCATGGTCTAAAACTAGGACCTTGAGGATCAACACCTACCACATAAAGAAAAGAGAGATTTTGCCTAATCCTAAAACCGTTACCACGGGGCTAATGCCTAAACCCCAAACCATAATCTTGGATTCAGTTATCTGAGCCCAACTCAACAACTTGATTGGGCTCTTCTTAACCTGATCCCCCATTCTAACCCTAAACCTCTTAGGAACCAAAACTATAACCTTTATGCCTTACCTTAACCAGTCACCTAATCCTAATCCTTTTCTTAGAATCATAGCCATTTCTCACATCTTATGATACATTTAATGCTTTTTTTGACCACATCTACAAACCATAGCCATAATACATTTCCTATCTGTAACCCTACCTGGAACCCTTGGCCTAATCCCTATCTGGATCCCATTTTCGTTTTGGGAACTTCTATTCTTTATCCGGATCCCATTTTCGTTTTGGGAACTTCTATTCTTTATCCGGATCCCATTTTCGTTTTGGGAACTTCTATTCTTTATCCGGAACCTAATACCATTGTATTCTCTAATCTTAACCCAGAAGATTACCCATGGTTTTCTTTTGACAGAACAGAGTCTCTCCTGGTTGAGACTCCTGTTGGTGACTCAATCATGAATCAACCAATAATAGATTCTACTGGAACCATAATAGAATCCATATTAATTTCACAAAAAGGGCCCCAGGAGGCCCCATGGGAGACGAGATCTCACCGACGGATCCAAAAATCCATGACCTAGCCTTCATCTCGGCCTAAACCACATGAATTTCACGACTAGTTTCACTCACGGTTTTGTTTTTGGTTTTTTACCCATAATGCACTTGTAAAATATGCAAACTCCTCCCACTTTCTGGTTTAACCACGCCCATCCAGAATTTGTTTACCCATAATGCACTTGGTCGATAAAAAATTTCTTTACACGCGAATATCTCGCCTTCCGTAAGTCCGATCGGGATAAAACACTTATCACCGGACTCGTCTCGACCTCCCCTATCCACTTACAGGGTAAGCCTTTATGTTTTTTTTCCACACCATGAGCGGAAAGCCGGGTTCCCATTATAGAGTACCCCTTTGGCTCTGGTCCTTCTTGTACACACCACATCGTCACAAATCGTCTTCTAGACCTTCAAGACTTCTAGACCTTCAAGACCTCCAGACTTTCGACCTTGAGCACAATCTCCTCCACCAGAGCCTTTTTGAAGGCTATTGCCTTGGACCCTCCAGGAGACCTTCACCCCACTAGAATCTTCGGTAAGATTCCTTTTGGACTCTGGTCGGGCTTGTTCTCCTTTTCTGGGGGACTTGACCGGATCTCTTCATGGGAGACCTTCTTTCTCAACCTTGTCTGGGCAGATTGTGGTAACCTTACGGTGTCAACAAGCAATCTGTTAACCTGAACAAGGGGTAAGTATACGGCCCTCCCAGGTCCACTTGGACAGCACGTGGGATGTGGTGGTCTATGGCGTCAAAGACCTTAAACGTGGCCAAGTCTTCTATGGGGGTTAGCCCCACTCATACAACAGCACATTTTTGCACCACATACGTTTGATTCTGCCTTACATAATTTTAGCTTCACTTTAAATCGCTAAACACTTACCTTCGCAAACTTACCTTTAGATGTAACCATTTTAGCCAAAATACTTACCGTTCAATTCCAAAACCAATAATTTTAAACAAAACTTAAAGCTTGGCACGGACCAAAATAAATTCTCTTAAAAGATCCAATTAAACACCTTTAGCTGTTAATGCCAAGCTTAGCCTAACCATAACCCTAAATTGGCTATGGGACACGCCCCGGGACTTGATCACCCCGGGGTCCTGCCTTCGAGTGAGGGTGTCTGGTGGTAAATGGTGAAACACCCGATGATCTCGAGGTACACCACTGATGAGGTGTCCCACAATTCTTTTAAAACCGTAAACCTTTTCAATCTAAACTTCAATCTAAACTTCAATCTAAACTTCAATCTAAACTTCAAATCTACTTACCCTTCTTATGACCTAAACCTAACTTTTAACTAGCCTCAACCTTAGTCATTTTCTAACCTTAACCACTTAGGGTTATTGCCTAAACCTAAACTAAATTAGTTCTTTTGACTGCCTAAGATTACAGTTAACTAAATTAACCTTAACCTTTGTCTCTTTCTAAACCTAACCAATCAGGATATATGCCTAAACTTAACCTTTAAAAACAGGCCTAACACTTTTGGACCAAAGCCTTTAACATTTAGTAAATCATGTTAACCTAGTTAACCGTAATGTATATTGACACCAAAATAAACCTTAACCTAATACTCTAAAAACTTTTACGTTATTTAGACACCGTGGTGACTCATGAAGTATGCAATGAACGTGATTAATGGACCCTGGGAACAGAGTGACAAGCGCCGGCCCGTGCATTGCCTTTGGCTCTCTATACCAAACTGCTCTAGTCGTCAGACAGAGTGGGGAGAGTCATCGAGATAGAACTACTTACACCTAACCCGCCAGTGCCTTCGGACAACCATTCCCATGGGCAGCCGCATATAATCACGACCCGGTCTGTTGGACCGGTGGGTGGTAGAAGGGCTACTCTGCCTATGTCCATCTAGCTGGTTCAACGGATCTTCTTTGCAAACTTCTGATCACCAATAAAATAGAATTTATTAGAATCCATGGTCAGGGATTTTCCATGCCCCTTTCTGCTCTAGTGAAGAGTTTGAGAGGAGCAATGGGAGCAGAGCACGCCTAACCCGGCGGGGTTGTTGTTGAGGCCTAACCCGGTCCGCTACTTCCAAGTCTCTGATTCATTCCTACCCTGGTTCTATAAATAATGACTATATCAATTTACTTACCTTAAATATACATCACTACCTCTAAATAGTCTAAAATATTTAAGTAGGAGATTAGGAACTGGAGCGGTTTGATGTGAGCAGGGCTTGCCTACTCCGGCAAGGTTGTTGCTGAGACCTAACCCGGTACCCAACTTCCAGCCCCTGATCCATCTCCACTCTGGATCGGTAACTTAAATAGTCTAAAATATTTAAGTAGGAGATTAGGGACTGGAGCGGTTTGATGTGAGCAGGGCTTGCCTACTCCGGCAAGGTTGTTGCTGAGACCTAACCCGGTACCCAACTTCCAGCCCCTGATCCATCTCCACTCTGGATCGGTAACTTAAATAGTCTAAAATATTTAAGTAGGAGATTAGGAACTGGAGCGGTTTGATGTGAGCAGGGCTTGCCTACTCCGGCAAGGTTGTTGCTGAGACCTAACCCGGTACCCAACTTCCAGCCCCTGATCCATCTCCACTCTGGATCGGTAACTTAAATAGTCTAAAATATTTAAGTAGGAGATTAGGAACTGGAGCGGTTTGATGTGAGCAGGGCTTGCCTACTCCGGCAAGGTTGTTGCTGAGACCTAACCCGGTACCCAACTTCCAGCCCCTGATCCATCTCCACTCTGGATCGGTAACTTAAATAGTCTAAAATATTTAAGTAGGAGATTAGGAACTGGAGCGGTTTGATGTGAGCAGGGCTTGCCTACTCCGGCAAGGTTGTTGCTGAGACCTAACCCGGTACCCAACTTCCAGCCCCTGATCCATCTCCACTCTGGATCGGTAACTTAAATAGTCTAAAATATTTAAGTAGGAGATTAGGAACTGGAGCGGTTTGATGTGAGCAGGGCTTGCCTACTCCGGCAAGGTTGTTGCTGAGACCTAACCCGGTACCCAACTTCCAGCCCCTGATCCATCTCCACTCTGGATCGGTAACTTAAATAGTCTAAAATATTTAAGTAGGAGATTAGGAACTGGAGCGGTTTGATGTGAGCAGGGCTTGCCTACTCCGGCAAGGTTGTTGCTGAGACCTAACCCGGTACCCAACTTCCAGCCCCTGATCCATCTCCACTCTGGATCGGTAACTTAAATAGTCTAAAGTATTTAAGTAGGAGATTAGGAACTGGAGCGGTTTGATGTAAGCAGGGCTTGCCTACTCCGGCAAGGTTGTTGCTGAGACCTAACCCGGTACCCAACTTCCAGCCCCTGATCCATCTCCACTCTGGATCGGTAACTTAAATAATCTAAAGTATTTAAGTAGGAGATTAGGAACTGGAGCGGTTTGATGTGAGCAGGGCTTGCCTACTCCGGCAAGGTTGTTGCTGAGACCTAACCCGGTACCCAACTTCCAGCCCCTGATCCATCTCCACTCTGGATCGGTAACTTAAATAGTCTAAAATATTTAAGTAGGAGATTAGGAACTGGAGCGGTTTGATGTGAGCAGGGCTTGCCTACTCCGGCAAGGTTGTTGCTGAGACCTAACCCGGTACCCAACTTCCAGCCCCTGATCCATCTCCACTCTGGATCGGTAACTTAAATAGTCTAAAATATTTAAGTAGGAGATTAGGAACTGGAGCGGTTTGATGTGAGAAGGGCTTGCCTACTCCGGCAAGGTTGTTGCTGAGACCTAACCCGGTACCCAACTTCCAGCCCCTGATCCATCTCCACTCTGGATCGGTAACTTAAATAGTCTAAAATATTTAAGTAGGAGATTAGGAACTGGAGCGGTTTGATGTGAGCAGGGCTTGCCTACTCCGGCAAGGTTGTTGCTGAGACCTAACCCGGTACCCAACTTCCAGCCCCTGATCCATCTCCACTCTGGATCTGTAACTTGAAATAGTCTAAAATATTCAAGTAGGAGATTAGGAACTGGAGCGGTTTGATGTGAGCAGGGCTTGCCTACTCCGGCAAGGTTGTTGCTGAGACCTAACCCGGTACCCAACTTCCAGCCCCTGATCCATCTCCACTCTGGATCTGTAACTTGAAATAGTCTAAAATATTCAAGTAAGGTATTAACCAGGTTCTCAACTTCCGGCCCCCAATCTACTCTGGCTTTGAACTCTACACTTTAAATCATATCAAACGCCCCTAAAAAAATGTCATGCACAAACTAATCTTGCTTTGTTACAAAACCAACAAATCCAATTTTAATTATTCCTTCTGACTTTCCATTTTCTAGAGTAAACCAATTATGGAACCTACGGGCAATGGGGACCTACGACACCAGACCAGAGTCGTTTTCCAGTTTTTACGAAATTACCACCACCTCGATTTTTTAACAGCAACGGAGGGCGTCACACCTACTCCCCAGCGCATCCAAAAAATCAAAAATTGGCTTAAAACTTCAATCAATCCTTCTACACCAACGGACCTCACTTTGAAATGCCTGGGGGTTAACACGGAAAACTGGTCCCTTAACACTCTCCAAATATTAAAAAACCACTATGTGACAAATTTATCCATAATTAAACAGGAAATCCAGGGTTTTGGAAATTATGGTTCATCGGCAGGACCAACGGCAATCCGTTGGTTCCAGAAACGTTACCCACAACATAATTCGGTTACACTCCTCACGGCAATTAATGTCCTCAACACTTTGGGATACCAAATCCCGCACCAGACAACTGTCCAAATTACACCTGACCACGCACACGGAACCAAATCCAAAGCCAAGCGGAAATCGGCAATTCAGATTATGTATTCCCTTGCAGGCAAAAAACCACATATGGAACCACTTAATAGGATCCCTAACATAACTCCTCAATCGCCAATGATCGGGCCTACAACCCACACCATAGAAAGCACTACTATGGACAGTGCTCACTCCTCCATTATGACACACATTCCACATTCTCTTCCACCCTGCAGCCCGATCTTCCCACGCCTTCAACGTCCATCATTTACCACATCTCAATTTGAACCAAGCTCTCCTACTTGCTCCACTTACCTTAATTCGGTCCCCCCAATCGACCAGGTTCCTAACATTTCACCCCCTACACGAGACCTTCCACCGGCACACTCTGATTTGGATAGGGACCTGGTCTCAACCAATCCAGATGCAAATCTGGATGAGCTTCTCAATCTGTTCTATGAAACAGAATGTGCCAAATTCGAACGACATGACCATGGGGGTAACAAAACTCTCAACTGGTCGTTGACACCCATAAGACCAGTCTTGATTATAGGGGACTCAAACCTAGCCAGACTCCCGTTAATTCGGGACAAGAGGGTCCAAGTTGATTGCTATCCTGGAGCAAACATGACACATGCCACACACCTAATTGGACATAAAACCCCAACTTCCATTGACACTGAAGTAGTCATCTTATCTTTTGGCATTAATGACCGGGACATAACCAACCCTACGATAATGGAACAAAGACTGAAACGTCTCATCAACACGGCACAAATTACCTTCCCATTTGCAGACATATTCGTCCCTCTGATTAACTGCTCTCCAAAGCTTCAACCAACAACACAACAGAACATCAAAACTTTGAATAGTACCATCAAGGAATCGGGCGGCTACATCACAAGCCTACCTCGTTCCCTTTTTCGTACAACAGGGGACAACGTCCACTGGACGCCAGACACTGCCACAGCCATGTGGAATCACTGGCAGTCTTTTTTGGCCTTGGTCCCCAACCCACACGACAACGCCTGACAACTCCCTCTCGCAATAATACGGTGGTCAATTTATCAACATCCCGACATATCTCCAAAAGCCACCTACAAATCTTGGACAGGGGTTTCTCCTTCATCCCCACGTCCACCAAATACCCGGACATTCGTAAATCATTGGCAGGGTATCTCCAGCAATACCACAGACGCCTTAAACTACTCACTCATTTTGGTCCCTCGGCTCCCAAAAAGACTCCCCCTTTCCACCTTAGGTCTACTTGGGAACCAAAAAACAGCGACCTTCCCAAGTCTTTACAGGAATTAATCCAGAAAGACCAAAAGGACTTGCTCACCTGTCAAATACTCAACGAAAAACCAAATTTGACTACAAAAGAATCCTCACAGCTACAGGAATTGATTAATCTAAAAACTGTAGTTTTCAAACCGGCTGACAAAGGATCAGCAGTGGTAATCCTGGACAGAAAGGATTATGTTTTGGAGGCCTTGAGACAATTAGAGGACCCCACCTACTACCAACTTTTGGACCAACCGATCTACCCACACACCGCCACTAAGGTTCATGAAATTTTGGAGCAGCTGGTACGCCTTAAACACATCACACATTCTCAGTTTCTGTACCTCAAGGGCCAATCGCCTCCACGACCGAGATACTTCTATCTACTCCCAAAGATCCACAAACCACCGGAATCGTGGACAATCCCCCATAAGATCCCTCCCGGAAGACCCATTGTATCTGATTGTGGTAGTGAGTCTTATGGTTCAGCGGAACTCCTTGACCATTTTCTAAACCCACTCTCAAACAGACATCATAGTTATGTCAAGGACACAAATGATTTTGTGGAGAAAGTTCGTTCCCTTACATTAACGGAACATTGCTTCCTCTTCTCAATGGACGTCGAGAGTCTGTACACAAATATTGAAGCCAAAAAAGGTATTGCAGCGGTCGAAAAGGCCCTCAAAAGATACCCCAATCCACGGAGACCGGACAAACAAATTTTGGAACTCCTTAAAATTAATTTGTCCTGCAATGATTTCCAGTTTAATGGGAAATACTACCTCCAAATCAAAGGTACGGCGATGGGGAAACGCTTTTCTCCTGCATATGCCAATATTTACATGGCAGAATGGGAGGACTCAGTGTTTCTGAAGTGCCAAAAACTTCCATTGATCTACCTACGTTACTTGGACGATATTTGGGGTGTCTGGACACACTCTGAAAATGACTTTGAACTTTTTGTCAAGACTCTCAACGAACACCACAGTTCCATTAAACTAAAACCAGTACTTCATAAAACTGAAATTAATTTTTTGGACACGACAACTTTCAAAGGCCCGGACTTTGCCACTACAGGTAAGTTGGACGTAAAAGTCTATTTTAAGGAAACAGACTCACATGCACTACTTCACCGTAGTAGTTTCCATCCTACACATACGTTCAGGGGTATCCTACGATCTCAAATTCTGAGATTCAAAAGGATTTGCACTAGAGAGACGGATAGACGGACAGCCACACAAATCCTGTTCCGTGCCTTACGAAACAGGGGATATTCTCGCTCCTTCTTGAGACACACAACCAAGGAGGCTCTGACGGAACCGATGGTCAGTCAGAACCCTACCACATCACCTACGGAAACTTCAATTATCCCCATCGTCTCAATTCATTCATCAACCGGCAAACGTCTCCACCACAAGCTTAAGAAAAACTTCCAGGAACTCATGGAAGGGACACAACTCGCATCCAAACACAAGCTAATCTCTGCGTTTAAGAAAAACCCGAATCTACGGGATCTTTTGGTTAGAGCACGTCTACCCCCCTTAAAATCCAAGGCCAGTCTACCAACGGGACCGCGTGTGATCACCAACCACCAAAGTAAAGTACGGTTCTTCACACAGAAGGGTCTTAACCTTTCTTCAACCAATTGTGTATATCTCATTTTCTGTAAACAATGCAAAAACCAGTATGTGGGGGAAACAGGTAATGCTCTAAGAACCCGACTACACTCGCACAGACACAACGTTCTCCGGGGACGAAAAACCGATACAACTCTGGTGCGACATTTCCAATCACACGGTTTAAACAACCTCAGGATGGTTGGTTTGGAAAGTCATGCAGGATGGACTCAGGAGCAACGGAGGTCTTCTGAAAGGAAGTGGATATCACGACTAAATTGCAGAATTCCAAACGGTCTAAATGACAAATAGGATTTGAAAATAATCCATTGACCAATGTTAAGTATTTTGTTTTAGAATCACATCATGTAAATAGTTCTTGTTAAGTGTTTGACCTTTAATCTTGTACATAGTTAAATAATTTAATTAGTTTTTCACTTTCTTATTCATGTAACATTATCAGTTTGTTTGAGATTGTATGTCTATGGGATCATTAAAAACTAAGCAAGGCTTGGACTGGAGTGAGGATATTTGATTCAATGGCAACTGCCTCATGGAATCTGTGATCTGACTAGTCCTAGTGCCTTGTTGTTTTTGAAGTTTCCTATGTCATCATCTCGGAATTCAGTACAATCTCCTATTACAAACTTAATTCTACCTAATCTTATTACAACACTTAAACCATAATTCATAATATAAGCCTACACCTAACCATTAAGCCATAACCTTACTCCCCTCTCTTGTCTTAGAGCCTAATCCGATCTCAAACCCTAACCGTAGCCCATAACCATAACCTTACAACATGTAACCATGACCGTAACCGTAAAACTACGGAGTTTATTGCCTAAACCTAAACCTTAATTTTGGAATGTGGAAAGCCTAACCCTAAAATTTTGGGAAGTGGACCTAAACCTAGAAATACTGGGGATATTACCTAATCCTAACACCATAAGTCTTGTAATCAGGTTACCTAACCATAAATTTAACAACATAATTTGTCACTTTTTAGCCTAATCCTGATGCCTCACTCTGACCTTAACCTATTAGGAACCATAATTGTAACTGTAAAACTGAAACCTTAACTCTTTTCAGTTTTCTAACCTTAATTTTACATATGACCTAACCACATATACCTCTGACTATAATCTTCTTCTGAAACCTAAAACCAAACCCTTAACCGTAACAGTAACTGTTCTCTTGATAATCATTATTTGCTTTTACTTTAATCAGTTCTCAAGCCCTAAGCCCATACTCCTAAAAAACCGGACACCTAAACTTAACCATAACTTCCTTAATTGCTTCTCTGATCTCATCATCAAACAATAACCTAAACCAAACCCTTAACCCTAACCATAATTCCCTTCCCAAACTGTTAGAAGAAGGCCTAACCTCACTGTTAAGTTATCACAAAATGCTTTTAAGCCATAAACCACCTTAACTTAAATCCACTTACCTTCCTTATGCCATCAAACCTAAATTTGGATTATCTGTAAATCATGCACCTAACCATGCACCTTACAACTACAACTACAACAAACCTCTACACCTAATCACATTAGTGTCTGAACCTAAACCTTTAAATGGAACGGGTTAGCTAAACCTAGGACTACGAGATTTATTATCTTAACTTAACCTTGAAAATGGGCATGGAATTTCTAAACCTATAATTCTCGTTACATTACCTAAACCTAAGACTTTGGGGTTCAATGCCTAGCCACTAAAAATCGGTGGAATTTGCCTAACCATAACCCTTACCTTAGTGGGCCGATTATGATGTGTCTGGGAACTTCCGCCCTAATGGGCCGTGGCTTGTACCTACCTGTCTGCGTCGTTGCTCCTCCAACCGCTCCTCCGGACCACTTACCTTGTGACTGGGATTCCTCCAGATCTTCTTCTCCATCACCCCTGCAAAAAGAAGGCATAGCTATCATTTGAGGCCCCTGTTGGAGTACGAACAGGGTGCATGTAAGCGGGTTTTGCTTACGATGGACCCGGATTGGCCAGTGCATTTCTGTGGCCCTGGGACGCTGGGGTCACAGGCCTTGGGGTTCCTAACCCCTATCTATATCACTAACCATAACCCTAACCCTAACCCTAACCATAACCTTAACCATAACCCCTAACCGCTAACCATAACCACAACCGTAACCTTAACCATAACCCTAACCATAACCGTAACCATAACCCTAACCCCTATCTATATCCCTAACCATAACCGTAACCCTAACCCTAACCATAACCCTAACCCTAACCCTAACCCTAACCATAACCCTTACCCTAACCATAACCCTTAAACAAAACAGGAGATCTTGCCTAATCCTAAACCATAATCTCGGGAATGATTCCTAAACCTAAAACACTGTGGATATTACCTAAACCTAAAACACTGGGGACATTACCTAAACCTAAAACCATGATCTACAACTTTGGATTCAGTTATCTGAGCCTAACTCAGCACCTGGATTGGGCTTTTCTTAACCTGATCCTGATGCCCCATTCTAACCTTAAACCTCTTAGGAACCAAAACTCTAACCTTTACGCCTTACCTTAACCAGTCACCTAACCCTAATCCTTTCCTTACAATCATAGCCATTTCTCACATCTTATGATACATTAAATGCTTTTTCTGACCACATCTACAAACTGTAATACATTTCCAATCAGTTAGGCGTAGTTTACTATTTCCCCTAATACCTACCTTTTGGATTGGGCATTAAGGTTGGTTTAGTCTTAACGGTTAGGTGAACCTGAAACCTAATTCCTATCTGTAATCCCAGCCCCAATCCAGAACCCTTAAACTATTGCCTATCTGTAACCCATTTTCGTTTTTGGAACTTCTATTCTATATCTGGAACCTTATACCCCTGTACTCTCTAATCTTGACCAAGGAGATTTCCCATAAGTTTTCTTTTGACAGAACAGAGTCTCTCCTGGCTGAGACTCCGATTGGTGACTCAGTCTTGAATCAACCAATAATGGGTTCCACTACAACCATAGTAGAACCCGTATTAATTTCACAAAAGAGGCCCCATAGAAAATGAGGTCTCACCGACGGATCCAAAAATCCATGACCTGGCCTTCATCTCGTCCTAAACCATATGAATTGCACGACTAGTTTCACTCACGGTTTTATTTGAGGTTGTTTACCCATAATGCACTTGTAAAATATGCAAACTCCTCCCACTTTTTAGTTTTAACCACGCCCATCCAGGATTGGTTTACCCATAATACACTTGGTCAATGAAAAGTTTCTTTGCATGCGAATATCTCGCCTTCCGCAAATCCGAACGGGATAAAACGCATATCACCGGACTCGTCTCGACTTCCTCTATCCACTTACGGGGTAAGCCTCTATGTTTTTTTTCCACACCACGAGCGGAAAAGCCGGGTTCCCATTAGGGAGTACTCCTTTTGGCTCTGGTCCTTCTTGTACACACCACATTCTTGTTACATTACCTAAACCAAAGACTTTGGGGTTCAATGCCTAACCACTTAAAATCGGGGGAACTTGCCCAACCCTAACCCTAGTGGGCCGATCACAAAGGTTTCTGGGAACTTACGCCCTGGTGGACCGATTATGAGGTTCCGGGGAACTTATGCCCTATTAGGCCGTGGCTTATACCTACCTGTCTGCGTCGCTGCTCCTCCAACCGCTCCTCCGGACAACTTACCTTGCTTCTGGGATTCCTCCGGATCTTCTTCTCCATCACCTCTGCAAAAAGAAAGGCATAGTTATCATTGGAAGCCCCAGTTGGGGAACGTACAGGGTGCATGTAAGCGGGTGTTTGCTTACAATGGACCCGGATTGGCCAGTGCATTTCTGTGGCCCTGGGACGCTGGGGTCACATGCCTTGGGGTTCCTAACCCCTATCTATATCCCTAACCCTAACCATAACCATAACCCTTAAACAAAACGGGAGATCTTACCTAATCCTAAACCATAACCTCGGGAATGATCCCTGAACCTAAAACACTGGGGGTATTACCTAAACCTAAAACCATGGTCTAAAACTAGGACCTTGAGGATCAACACCTACCACATAAAGAAAAGAGAGATTTTGCCTAATCCTAAAACCGTTACCACGGGGCTAATGCCTAAACCCCAAACCATAATCTTGGATTCAGTTATCTGAGCCCAACTCAACAACTTGATTGGGCTCTTCTTAACCTGATCCCCCATTCTAACCCTAAACCTCTTAGGAACCAAAACTATAACCTTTATGCCTTACCTTAACCAGTCACCTAATCCTAATCCTTTTCTTAGAATCATAGCCATTTCTCACATCTTATGATACATTTAATGCTTTTTTTGACCACATCTACAAACCATAGCCATAATACATTTCCTATCTGTAACCCTACCTGGAACCCTTGGCCTAATCCCTATCTGGATCCCATTTTCGTTTTGGGAACTTCTATTCTTTATCCGGATCCCATTTTCGTTTTGGGAACTTCTATTCTTTATCCGGATCCCATTTTCGTTTTGGGAACTTCTATTCTTTATCCGGAACCTAATACCATTGTATTCTCTAATCTTAACCCAGAAGATTACCCATGGTTTTCTTTTGACAGAACAGAGTCTCTCCTGGTTGAGACTCCTGTTGGTGACTCAATCATGAATCAACCAATAATAGATTCTACTGGAACCATAATAGAATCCATATTAATTTCACAAAAAGGGCCCCAGGAGGCCCCATGGGAGACGAGATCTCACCGACGGATCCAAAAATCCATGACCTAGCCTTCATCTCGGCCTAAACCACATGAATTTCACGACTAGTTTCACTCACGGTTTTGTTTTTGGTTTTTTACCCATAATGCACTTGTAAAATATGCAAACTCCTCCCACTTTCTGGTTTAACCACGCCCATCCAGAATTTGTTTACCCATAATGCACTTGGTCGATAAAAAATTTCTTTACACGCGAATATCTCGCCTTCCGTAAGTCCGATCGGGATAAAACACTTATCACCGGACTCGTCTCGACCTCCCCTATCCACTTACAGGGTAAGCCTTTATGTTTTTTTTCCACACCATGAGCGGAAAGCCGGGTTCCCATTATAGAGTACCCCTTTGGCTCTGGTCCTTCTTGTACACACCACATCGTCACAAATCGTCTTCTAGACCTTCAAGACTTCTAGACCTTCAAGACCTCCAGACTTTCGACCTTGAGCACAATCTCCTCCACCAGAGCCTTTTTGAAGGCTATTGCCTTGGACCCTCCAGGAGACCTTCACCCCACTAGAATCTTCGGTAAGATTCCTTTTGGACTCTGGTCGGGCTTGTTCTCCTTTTCTGGGGGACTTGACCGGATCTCTTCATGGGAGACCTTCTTTCTCAACCTTGTCTGGGCAGATTGTGGTAACCTTACGGTGTCAACAAGCAATCTGTTAACCTGAACAAGGGGTAAGTATACGGCCCTCCCAGGTCCACTTGGACAGCACGTGGGATGTGGTGGTCTATGGCGTCAAAGACCTTAAACGTGGCCAAGTCTTCTATGGGGGTTAGCCCCACTCATACAACAGCACATTTTTGCACCACATACGTTTGATTCTGCCTTACATAATTTTAGCTTCACTTTAAATCGCTAAACACTTACCTTCGCAAACTTACCTTTAGATGTAACCATTTTAGCCAAAATACTTACCGTTCAATTCCAAAACCAATAATTTTAAACAAAACTTAAAGCTTGGCACGGACCAAAATAAATTCTCTTAAAAGATCCAATTAAACACCTTTAGCTGTTAATGCCAAGCTTAGCCTAACCATAACCCTAAATTGGCTATGGGACACGCCCCGGGACTTGATCACCCCGGGGTCCTGCCTTCGAGTGAGGGTGTCTGGTGGTAAATGGTGAAACACCCGATGATCTCGAGGTACACCACTGATGAGGTGTCCCACAATTCTTTTAAAACCGTAAACCTTTTCAATCTAAACTTCAATCTAAACTTCAATCTAAACTTCAATCTAAACTTCAAATCTACTTACCCTTCTTATGACCTAAACCTAACTTTTAACTAGCCTCAACCTTAGTCATTTTCTAACCTTAACCACTTAGGGTTATTGCCTAAACCTAAACTAAATTAGTTCTTTTGACTGCCTAAGATTACAGTTAACTAAATTAACCTTAACCTTTGTCTCTTTCTAAACCTAACCAATCAGGATATATGCCTAAACTTAACCTTTAAAAACAGGCCTAACACTTTTGGACCAAAGCCTTTAACATTTAGTAAATCATGTTAACCTAGTTAACCGTAATGTATATTGACACCAAAATAAACCTTAACCTAATACTCTAAAAACTTTTACGTTATTTAGACACCGTGGTGACTCATGAAGTATGCAATGAACGTGATTAATGGACCCTGGGAACAGAGTGACAAGCGCCGGCCCGTGCATTGCCTTTGGCTCTCTATACCAAACTGCTCTAGTCGTCAGACAGAGTGGGGAGAGTCATCGAGATAGAACTACTTACACCTAACCCGCCAGTGCCTTCGGACAACCATTCCCATGGGCAGCCGCATATAATCACGACCCGGTCTGTTGGACCGGTGGGTGGTAGAAGGGCTACTCTGCCTATGTCCATCTAGCTGGTTCAACGGATCTTCTTTGCAAACTTCTGATCACCAATAAAATAGAATTTATTAGAATCCATGGTCAGGGATTTTCCATGCCCCTTTCTGCTCTAGTGAAGAGTTTGAGAGGAGCAATGGGAGCAGAGCACGCCTAACCCGGCGGGGTTGTTGTTGAGGCCTAACCCGGTCCGCTACTTCCAAGTCTCTGATTCATTCCTACCCTGGTTCTATAAATAATGACTATATCAATTTACTTACCTTAAATATACATCACTACCTCTAAATAGTCTAAAATATTTAAGTAGGAGATTAGGAACTGGAGCGGTTTGATGTGAGCAGGGCTTGCCTACTCCGGCAAGGTTGTTGCTGAGACCTAACCCGGTACCCAACTTCCAGCCCCTGATCCATCTCCACTCTGGATCGGTAACTTAAATAGTCTAAAATATTTAAGTAGGAGATTAGGGACTGGAGCGGTTTGATGTGAGCAGGGCTTGCCTACTCCGGCAAGGTTGTTGCTGAGACCTAACCCGGTACCCAACTTCCAGCCCCTGATCCATCTCCACTCTGGATCGGTAACTTAAATAGTCTAAAATATTTAAGTAGGAGATTAGGAACTGGAGCGGTTTGATGTGAGCAGGGCTTGCCTACTCCGGCAAGGTTGTTGCTGAGACCTAACCCGGTACCCAACTTCCAGCCCCTGATCCATCTCCACTCTGGATCGGTAACTTAAATAGTCTAAAATATTTAAGTAGGAGATTAGGAACTGGAGCGGTTTGATGTGAGCAGGGCTTGCCTACTCCGGCAAGGTTGTTGCTGAGACCTAACCCGGTACCCAACTTCCAGCCCCTGATCCATCTCCACTCTGGATCGGTAACTTAAATAGTCTAAAATATTTAAGTAGGAGATTAGGAACTGGAGCGGTTTGATGTGAGCAGGGCTTGCCTACTCCGGCAAGGTTGTTGCTGAGACCTAACCCGGTACCCAACTTCCAGCCCCTGATCCATCTCCACTCTGGATCGGTAACTTAAATAGTCTAAAGTATTTAAGTAGGAGATTAGGAACTGGAGCGGTTTGATGTAAGCAGGGCTTGCCTACTCCGGCAAGGTTGTTGCTGAGACCTAACCCGGTACCCAACTTCCAGCCCCTGATCCATCTCCACTCTGGATCGGTAACTTAAATAATCTAAAGTATTTAAGTAGGAGATTAGGAACTGGAGCGGTTTGATGTGAGCAGGGCTTGCCTACTCCGGCAAGGTTGTTGCTGAGACCTAACCCGGTACCCAACTTCCAGCCCCTGATCCATCTCCACTCTGGATCGGTAACTTAAATAGTCTAAAATATTTAAGTAGGAGATTAGGAACTGGAGCGGTTTGATGTGAGCAGGGCTTGCCTACTCCGGCAAGGTTGTTGCTGAGACCTAACCCGGTACCCAACTTCCAGCCCCTGATCCATCTCCACTCTGGATCGGTAACTTAAATAGTCTAAAATATTTAAGTAGGAGATTAGGAACTGGAGCGGTTTGATGTGAGAAGGGCTTGCCTACTCCGGCAAGGTTGTTGCTGAGACCTAACCCGGTACCCAACTTCCAGCCCCTGATCCATCTCCACTCTGGATCGGTAACTTAAATAGTCTAAAATATTTAAGTAGGAGATTAGGAACTGGAGCGGTTTGATGTGAGCAGGGCTTGCCTACTCCGGCAAGGTTGTTGCTGAGACCTAACCCGGTACCCAACTTCCAGCCCCTGATCCATCTCCACTCTGGATCTGTAACTTGAAATAGTCTAAAATATTCAAGTAGGAGATTAGGAACTGGAGCGGTTTGATGTGAGCAGGGCTTGCCTACTCCGGCAAGGTTGTTGCTGAGACCTAACCCGGTACCCAACTTCCAGCCCCTGATCCATCTCCACTCTGGATCTGTAACTTGAAATAGTCTAAAATATTCAAGTAAGGTATTAACCAGGTTCTCAACTTCCGGCCCCCAATCTACTCTGGCTTTGAACTCTACACTTTAAATCATATCAAACGCCCCTAAAAAAATGTCATGCACAAACTAATCTTGCTTTGTTACAAAACCAACAAATCCAATTTTAATTATTCCTTCTGACTTTCCATTTTCTAGAGTAAACCAATTATGGAACCTACGGGCAATGGGGACCTACGACACCAGACCAGAGTCGTTTTCCAGTTTTTACGAAATTACCACCACCTCGATTTTTTAACAGCAACGGAGGGCGTCACACCTACTCCCCAGCGCATCCAAAAAATCAAAAATTGGCTTAAAACTTCAATCAATCCTTCTACACCAACGGACCTCACTTTGAAATGCCTGGGGGTTAACACGGAAAACTGGTCCCTTAACACTCTCCAAATATTAAAAAACCACTATGTGACAAATTTATCCATAATTAAACAGGAAATCCAGGGTTTTGGAAATTATGGTTCATCGGCAGGACCAACGGCAATCCGTTGGTTCCAGAAACGTTACCCACAACATAATTCGGTTACACTCCTCACGGCAATTAATGTCCTCAACACTTTGGGATACCAAATCCCGCACCAGACAACTGTCCAAATTACACCTGACCACGCACACGGAACCAAATCCAAAGCCAAGCGGAAATCGGCAATTCAGATTATGTATTCCCTTGCAGGCAAAAAACCACATATGGAACCACTTAATAGGATCCCTAACATAACTCCTCAATCGCCAATGATCGGGCCTACAACCCACACCATAGAAAGCACTACTATGGACAGTGCTCACTCCTCCATTATGACACACATTCCACATTCTCTTCCACCCTGCAGCCCGATCTTCCCACGCCTTCAACGTCCATCATTTACCACATCTCAATTTGAACCAAGCTCTCCTACTTGCTCCACTTACCTTAATTCGGTCCCCCCAATCGACCAGGTTCCTAACATTTCACCCCCTACACGAGACCTTCCACCGGCACACTCTGATTTGGATAGGGACCTGGTCTCAACCAATCCAGATGCAAATCTGGATGAGCTTCTCAATCTGTTCTATGAAACAGAATGTGCCAAATTCGAACGACATGACCATGGGGGTAACAAAACTCTCAACTGGTCGTTGACACCCATAAGACCAGTCTTGATTATAGGGGACTCAAACCTAGCCAGACTCCCGTTAATTCGGGACAAGAGGGTCCAAGTTGATTGCTATCCTGGAGCAAACATGACACATGCCACACACCTAATTGGACATAAAACCCCAACTTCCATTGACACTGAAGTAGTCATCTTATCTTTTGGCATTAATGACCGGGACATAACCAACCCTACGATAATGGAACAAAGACTGAAACGTCTCATCAACACGGCACAAATTACCTTCCCATTTGCAGACATATTCGTCCCTCTGATTAACTGCTCTCCAAAGCTTCAACCAACAACACAACAGAACATCAAAACTTTGAATAGTACCATCAAGGAATCGGGCGGCTACATCACAAGCCTACCTCGTTCCCTTTTTCGTACAACAGGGGACAACGTCCACTGGACGCCAGACACTGCCACAGCCATGTGGAATCACTGGCAGTCTTTTTTGGCCTTGGTCCCCAACCCACACGACAACGCCTGACAACTCCCTCTCGCAATAATACGGTGGTCAATTTATCAACATCCCGACATATCTCCAAAAGCCACCTACAAATCTTGGACAGGGGTTTCTCCTTCATCCCCACGTCCACCAAATACCCGGACATTCGTAAATCATTGGCAGGGTATCTCCAGCAATACCACAGACGCCTTAAACTACTCACTCATTTTGGTCCCTCGGCTCCCAAAAAGACTCCCCCTTTCCACCTTAGGTCTACTTGGGAACCAAAAAACAGCGACCTTCCCAAGTCTTTACAGGAATTAATCCAGAAAGACCAAAAGGACTTGCTCACCTGTCAAATACTCAACGAAAAACCAAATTTGACTACAAAAGAATCCTCACAGCTACAGGAATTGATTAATCTAAAAACTGTAGTTTTCAAACCGGCTGACAAAGGATCAGCAGTGGTAATCCTGGACAGAAAGGATTATGTTTTGGAGGCCTTGAGACAATTAGAGGACCCCACCTACTACCAACTTTTGGACCAACCGATCTACCCACACACCGCCACTAAGGTTCATGAAATTTTGGAGCAGCTGGTACGCCTTAAACACATCACACATTCTCAGTTTCTGTACCTCAAGGGCCAATCGCCTCCACGACCGAGATACTTCTATCTACTCCCAAAGATCCACAAACCACCGGAATCGTGGACAATCCCCCATAAGATCCCTCCCGGAAGACCCATTGTATCTGATTGTGGTAGTGAGTCTTATGGTTCAGCGGAACTCCTTGACCATTTTCTAAACCCACTCTCAAACAGACATCATAGTTATGTCAAGGACACAAATGATTTTGTGGAGAAAGTTCGTTCCCTTACATTAACGGAACATTGCTTCCTCTTCTCAATGGACGTCGAGAGTCTGTACACAAATATTGAAGCCAAAAAAGGTATTGCAGCGGTCGAAAAGGCCCTCAAAAGATACCCCAATCCACGGAGACCGGACAAACAAATTTTGGAACTCCTTAAAATTAATTTGTCCTGCAATGATTTCCAGTTTAATGGGAAATACTACCTCCAAATCAAAGGTACGGCGATGGGGAAACGCTTTTCTCCTGCATATGCCAATATTTACATGGCAGAATGGGAGGACTCAGTGTTTCTGAAGTGCCAAAAACTTCCATTGATCTACCTACGTTACTTGGACGATATTTGGGGTGTCTGGACACACTCTGAAAATGACTTTGAACTTTTTGTCAAGACTCTCAACGAACACCACAGTTCCATTAAACTAAAACCAGTACTTCATAAAACTGAAATTAATTTTTTGGACACGACAACTTTCAAAGGCCCGGACTTTGCCACTACAGGTAAGTTGGACGTAAAAGTCTATTTTAAGGAAACAGACTCACATGCACTACTTCACCGTAGTAGTTTCCATCCTACACATACGTTCAGGGGTATCCTACGATCTCAAATTCTGAGATTCAAAAGGATTTGCACTAGAGAGACGGATAGACGGACAGCCACACAAATCCTGTTCCGTGCCTTACGAAACAGGGGATATTCTCGCTCCTTCTTGAGACACACAACCAAGGAGGCTCTGACGGAACCGATGGTCAGTCAGAACCCTACCACATCACCTACGGAAACTTCAATTATCCCCATCGTCTCAATTCATTCATCAACCGGCAAACGTCTCCACCACAAGCTTAAGAAAAACTTCCAGGAACTCATGGAAGGGACACAACTCGCATCCAAACACAAGCTAATCTCTGCGTTTAAGAAAAACCCGAATCTACGGGATCTTTTGGTTAGAGCACGTCTACCCCCCTTAAAATCCAAGGCCAGTCTACCAACGGGACCGCGTGTGATCACCAACCACCAAAGTAAAGTACGGTTCTTCACACAGAAGGGTCTTAACCTTTCTTCAACCAATTGTGTATATCTCATTTTCTGTAAACAATGCAAAAACCAGTATGTGGGGGAAACAGGTAATGCTCTAAGAACCCGACTACACTCGCACAGACACAACGTTCTCCGGGGACGAAAAACCGATACAACTCTGGTGCGACATTTCCAATCACACGGTTTAAACAACCTCAGGATGGTTGGTTTGGAAAGTCATGCAGGATGGACTCAGGAGCAACGGAGGTCTTCTGAAAGGAAGTGGATATCACGACTAAATTGCAGAATTCCAAACGGTCTAAATGACAAATAGGATTTGAAAATAATCCATTGACCAATGTTAAGTATTTTGTTTTAGAATCACATCATGTAAATAGTTCTTGTTAAGTGTTTGACCTTTAATCTTGTACATAGTTAAATAATTTAATTAGTTTTTCACTTTCTTATTCATGTAACATTATCAGTTTGTTTGAGATTGTATGTCTATGGGATCATTAAAAACTAAGCAAGGCTTGGACTGGAGTGAGGATATTTGATTCAATGGCAACTGCCTCATGGAATCTGTGATCTGACTAGTCCTAGTGCCTTGTTGTTTTTGAAGTTTCCTATGTCATCATCTCGGAATTCAGTACAATCTCCTATTACAAACTTAATTCTACCTAATCTTATTACAACACTTAAACCATAATTCATAATATAAGCCTACACCTAACCATTAAGCCATAACCTTACTCCCCTCTCTTGTCTTAGAGCCTAATCCGATCTCAAACCCTAACCGTAGCCCATAACCATAACCTTACAACATGTAACCATGACCGTAACCGTAAAACTACGGAGTTTATTGCCTAAACCTAAACCTTAATTTTGGAATGTGGAAAGCCTAACCCTAAAATTTTGGGAAGTGGACCTAAACCTAGAAATACTGGGGATATTACCTAATCCTAACACCATAAGTCTTGTAATCAGGTTACCTAACCATAAATTTAACAACATAATTTGTCACTTTTTAGCCTAATCCTGATGCCTCACTCTGACCTTAACCTATTAGGAACCATAATTGTAACTGTAAAACTGAAACCTTAACTCTTTTCAGTTTTCTAACCTTAATTTTACATATGACCTAACCACATATACCTCTGACTATAATCTTCTTCTGAAACCTAAAACCAAACCCTTAACCGTAACAGTAACTGTTCTCTTGATAATCATTATTTGCTTTTACTTTAATCAGTTCTCAAGCCCTAAGCCCATACTCCTAAAAAACCGGACACCTAAACTTAACCATAACTTCCTTAATTGCTTCTCTGATCTCATCATCAAACAATAACCTAAACCAAACCCTTAACCCTAACCATAATTCCCTTCCCAAACTGTTAGAAGAAGGCCTAACCTCACTGTTAAGTTATCACAAAATGCTTTTAAGCCATAAACCACCTTAACTTAAATCCACTTACCTTCCTTATGCCATCAAACCTAAATTTGGATTATCTGTAAATCATGCACCTAACCATGCACCTTACAACTACAACTACAACAAACCTCTACACCTAATCACATTAGTGTCTGAACCTAAACCTTTAAATGGAACGGGTTAGCTAAACCTAGGACTACGAGATTTATTATCTTAACTTAACCTTGAAAATGGGCATGGAATTTCTAAACCTATAATTCTCGTTACATTACCTAAACCTAAGACTTTGGGGTTCAATGCCTAGCCACTAAAAATCGGTGGAATTTGCCTAACCATAACCCTTACCTTAGTGGGCCGATTATGATGTGTCTGGGAACTTCCGCCCTAATGGGCCGTGGCTTGTACCTACCTGTCTGCGTCGTTGCTCCTCCAACCGCTCCTCCGGACCACTTACCTTGTGACTGGGATTCCTCCAGATCTTCTTCTCCATCACCCCTGCAAAAAGAAGGCATAGCTATCATTTGAGGCCCCTGTTGGAGTACGAACAGGGTGCATGTAAGCGGGTTTTGCTTACGATGGACCCGGATTGGCCAGTGCATTTCTGTGGCCCTGGGACGCTGGGGTCACAGGCCTTGGGGTTCCTAACCCCTATCTATATCACTAACCATAACCCTAACCCTAACCCTAACCATAACCTTAACCATAACCCCTAACCGCTAACCATAACCACAACCGTAACCTTAACCATAACCCTAACCATAACCGTAACCATAACCCTAACCCCTATCTATATCCCTAACCATAACCGTAACCCTAACCCTAACCATAACCCTAACCCTAACCCTAACCCTAACCATAACCCTTACCCTAACCATAACCCTTAAACAAAACAGGAGATCTTGCCTAATCCTAAACCATAATCTCGGGAATGATTCCTAAACCTAAAACACTGTGGATATTACCTAAACCTAAAACACTGGGGACATTACCTAAACCTAAAACCATGATCTACAACTTTGGATTCAGTTATCTGAGCCTAACTCAGCACCTGGATTGGGCTTTTCTTAACCTGATCCTGATGCCCCATTCTAACCTTAAACCTCTTAGGAACCAAAACTCTAACCTTTACGCCTTACCTTAACCAGTCACCTAACCCTAATCCTTTCCTTACAATCATAGCCATTTCTCACATCTTATGATACATTAAATGCTTTTTCTGACCACATCTACAAACTGTAATACATTTCCAATCAGTTAGGCGTAGTTTACTATTTCCCCTAATACCTACCTTTTGGATTGGGCATTAAGGTTGGTTTAGTCTTAACGGTTAGGTGAACCTGAAACCTAATTCCTATCTGTAATCCCAGCCCCAATCCAGAACCCTTAAACTATTGCCTATCTGTAACCCATTTTCGTTTTTGGAACTTCTATTCTATATCTGGAACCTTATACCCCTGTACTCTCTAATCTTGACCAAGGAGATTTCCCATAAGTTTTCTTTTGACAGAACAGAGTCTCTCCTGGCTGAGACTCCGATTGGTGACTCAGTCTTGAATCAACCAATAATGGGTTCCACTACAACCATAGTAGAACCCGTATTAATTTCACAAAAGAGGCCCCATAGAAAATGAGGTCTCACCGACGGATCCAAAAATCCATGACCTGGCCTTCATCTCGTCCTAAACCATATGAATTGCACGACTAGTTTCACTCACGGTTTTATTTGAGGTTGTTTACCCATAATGCACTTGTAAAATATGCAAACTCCTCCCACTTTTTAGTTTTAACCACGCCCATCCAGGATTGGTTTACCCATAATACACTTGGTCAATGAAAAGTTTCTTTGCATGCGAATATCTCGCCTTCCGCAAATCCGAACGGGATAAAACGCATATCACCGGACTCGTCTCGACTTCCTCTATCCACTTACGGGGTAAGCCTCTATGTTTTTTTTCCACACCACGAGCGGAAAAGCCGGGTTCCCATTAGGGAGTACTCCTTTTGGCTCTGGTCCTTCTTGTACACACCACATTCTTGTTACATTACCTAAACCAAAGACTTTGGGGTTCAATGCCTAACCACTTAAAATCGGGGGAACTTGCCCAACCCTAACCCTAGTGGGCCGATCACAAAGGTTTCTGGGAACTTACGCCCTGGTGGACCGATTATGAGGTTCCGGGGAACTTATGCCCTATTAGGCCGTGGCTTATACCTACCTGTCTGCGTCGCTGCTCCTCCAACCGCTCCTCCGGACAACTTACCTTGCTTCTGGGATTCCTCCGGATCTTCTTCTCCATCACCTCTGCAAAAAGAAAGGCATAGTTATCATTGGAAGCCCCAGTTGGGGAACGTACAGGGTGCATGTAAGCGGGTGTTTGCTTACAATGGACCCGGATTGGCCAGTGCATTTCTGTGGCCCTGGGACGCTGGGGTCACATGCCTTGGGGTTCCTAACCCCTATCTATATCCCTAACCCTAACCATAACCATAACCCTTAAACAAAACGGGAGATCTTACCTAATCCTAAACCATAACCTCGGGAATGATCCCTGAACCTAAAACACTGGGGGTATTACCTAAACCTAAAACCATGGTCTAAAACTAGGACCTTGAGGATCAACACCTACCACATAAAGAAAAGAGAGATTTTGCCTAATCCTAAAACCGTTACCACGGGGCTAATGCCTAAACCCCAAACCATAATCTTGGATTCAGTTATCTGAGCCCAACTCAACAACTTGATTGGGCTCTTCTTAACCTGATCCCCCATTCTAACCCTAAACCTCTTAGGAACCAAAACTATAACCTTTATGCCTTACCTTAACCAGTCACCTAATCCTAATCCTTTTCTTAGAATCATAGCCATTTCTCACATCTTATGATACATTTAATGCTTTTTTTGACCACATCTACAAACCATAGCCATAATACATTTCCTATCTGTAACCCTACCTGGAACCCTTGGCCTAATCCCTATCTGGATCCCATTTTCGTTTTGGGAACTTCTATTCTTTATCCGGATCCCATTTTCGTTTTGGGAACTTCTATTCTTTATCCGGATCCCATTTTCGTTTTGGGAACTTCTATTCTTTATCCGGAACCTAATACCATTGTATTCTCTAATCTTAACCCAGAAGATTACCCATGGTTTTCTTTTGACAGAACAGAGTCTCTCCTGGTTGAGACTCCTGTTGGTGACTCAATCATGAATCAACCAATAATAGATTCTACTGGAACCATAATAGAATCCATATTAATTTCACAAAAAGGGCCCCAGGAGGCCCCATGGGAGACGAGATCTCACCGACGGATCCAAAAATCCATGACCTAGCCTTCATCTCGGCCTAAACCACATGAATTTCACGACTAGTTTCACTCACGGTTTTGTTTTTGGTTTTTTACCCATAATGCACTTGTAAAATATGCAAACTCCTCCCACTTTCTGGTTTAACCACGCCCATCCAGAATTTGTTTACCCATAATGCACTTGGTCGATAAAAAATTTCTTTACACGCGAATATCTCGCCTTCCGTAAGTCCGATCGGGATAAAACACTTATCACCGGACTCGTCTCGACCTCCCCTATCCACTTACAGGGTAAGCCTTTATGTTTTTTTTCCACACCATGAGCGGAAAGCCGGGTTCCCATTATAGAGTACCCCTTTGGCTCTGGTCCTTCTTGTACACACCACATCGTCACAAATCGTCTTCTAGACCTTCAAGACTTCTAGACCTTCAAGACCTCCAGACTTTCGACCTTGAGCACAATCTCCTCCACCAGAGCCTTTTTGAAGGCTATTGCCTTGGACCCTCCAGGAGACCTTCACCCCACTAGAATCTTCGGTAAGATTCCTTTTGGACTCTGGTCGGGCTTGTTCTCCTTTTCTGGGGGACTTGACCGGATCTCTTCATGGGAGACCTTCTTTCTCAACCTTGTCTGGGCAGATTGTGGTAACCTTACGGTGTCAACAAGCAATCTGTTAACCTGAACAAGGGGTAAGTATACGGCCCTCCCAGGTCCACTTGGACAGCACGTGGGATGTGGTGGTCTATGGCGTCAAAGACCTTAAACGTGGCCAAGTCTTCTATGGGGGTTAGCCCCACTCATACAACAGCACATTTTTGCACCACATACGTTTGATTCTGCCTTACATAATTTTAGCTTCACTTTAAATCGCTAAACACTTACCTTCGCAAACTTACCTTTAGATGTAACCATTTTAGCCAAAATACTTACCGTTCAATTCCAAAACCAATAATTTTAAACAAAACTTAAAGCTTGGCACGGACCAAAATAAATTCTCTTAAAAGATCCAATTAAACACCTTTAGCTGTTAATGCCAAGCTTAGCCTAACCATAACCCTAAATTGGCTATGGGACACGCCCCGGGACTTGATCACCCCGGGGTCCTGCCTTCGAGTGAGGGTGTCTGGTGGTAAATGGTGAAACACCCGATGATCTCGAGGTACACCACTGATGAGGTGTCCCACAATTCTTTTAAAACCGTAAACCTTTTCAATCTAAACTTCAATCTAAACTTCAATCTAAACTTCAATCTAAACTTCAAATCTACTTACCCTTCTTATGACCTAAACCTAACTTTTAACTAGCCTCAACCTTAGTCATTTTCTAACCTTAACCACTTAGGGTTATTGCCTAAACCTAAACTAAATTAGTTCTTTTGACTGCCTAAGATTACAGTTAACTAAATTAACCTTAACCTTTGTCTCTTTCTAAACCTAACCAATCAGGATATATGCCTAAACTTAACCTTTAAAAACAGGCCTAACACTTTTGGACCAAAGCCTTTAACATTTAGTAAATCATGTTAACCTAGTTAACCGTAATGTATATTGACACCAAAATAAACCTTAACCTAATACTCTAAAAACTTTTACGTTATTTAGACACCGTGGTGACTCATGAAGTATGCAATGAACGTGATTAATGGACCCTGGGAACAGAGTGACAAGCGCCGGCCCGTGCATTGCCTTTGGCTCTCTATACCAAACTGCTCTAGTCGTCAGACAGAGTGGGGAGAGTCATCGAGATAGAACTACTTACACCTAACCCGCCAGTGCCTTCGGACAACCATTCCCATGGGCAGCCGCATATAATCACGACCCGGTCTGTTGGACCGGTGGGTGGTAGAAGGGCTACTCTGCCTATGTCCATCTAGCTGGTTCAACGGATCTTCTTTGCAAACTTCTGATCACCAATAAAATAGAATTTATTAGAATCCATGGTCAGGGATTTTCCATGCCCCTTTCTGCTCTAGTGAAGAGTTTGAGAGGAGCAATGGGAGCAGAGCACGCCTAACCCGGCGGGGTTGTTGTTGAGGCCTAACCCGGTCCGCTACTTCCAAGTCTCTGATTCATTCCTACCCTGGTTCTATAAATAATGACTATATCAATTTACTTACCTTAAATATACATCACTACCTCTAAATAGTCTAAAATATTTAAGTAGGAGATTAGGAACTGGAGCGGTTTGATGTGAGCAGGGCTTGCCTACTCCGGCAAGGTTGTTGCTGAGACCTAACCCGGTACCCAACTTCCAGCCCCTGATCCATCTCCACTCTGGATCGGTAACTTAAATAGTCTAAAATATTTAAGTAGGAGATTAGGGACTGGAGCGGTTTGATGTGAGCAGGGCTTGCCTACTCCGGCAAGGTTGTTGCTGAGACCTAACCCGGTACCCAACTTCCAGCCCCTGATCCATCTCCACTCTGGATCGGTAACTTAAATAGTCTAAAATATTTAAGTAGGAGATTAGGAACTGGAGCGGTTTGATGTGAGCAGGGCTTGCCTACTCCGGCAAGGTTGTTGCTGAGACCTAACCCGGTACCCAACTTCCAGCCCCTGATCCATCTCCACTCTGGATCGGTAACTTAAATAGTCTAAAATATTTAAGTAGGAGATTAGGAACTGGAGCGGTTTGATGTGAGCAGGGCTTGCCTACTCCGGCAAGGTTGTTGCTGAGACCTAACCCGGTACCCAACTTCCAGCCCCTGATCCATCTCCACTCTGGATCGGTAACTTAAATAGTCTAAAATATTTAAGTAGGAGATTAGGAACTGGAGCGGTTTGATGTGAGCAGGGCTTGCCTACTCCGGCAAGGTTGTTGCTGAGACCTAACCCGGTACCCAACTTCCAGCCCCTGATCCATCTCCACTCTGGATCGGTAACTTAAATAGTCTAAAATATTTAAGTAGGAGATTAGGAACTGGAGCGGTTTGATGTGAGCAGGGCTTGCCTACTCCGGCAAGGTTGTTGCTGAGACCTAACCCGGTACCCAACTTCCAGCCCCTGATCCATCTCCACTCTGGATCGGTAACTTAAATAGTCTAAAATATTTAAGTAGGAGATTAGGAACTGGAGCGGTTTGATGTGAGCAGGGCTTGCCTACTCCGGCAAGGTTGTTGCTGAGACCTAACCCGGTACCCAACTTCCAGCCCCTGATCCATCTCCACTCTGGATCGGTAACTTAAATAGTCTAAAGTATTTAAGTAGGAGATTAGGAACTGGAGCGGTTTGATGTAAGCAGGGCTTGCCTACTCCGGCAAGGTTGTTGCTGAGACCTAACCCGGTACCCAACTTCCAGCCCCTGATCCATCTCCACTCTGGATCGGTAACTTAAATAATCTAAAGTATTTAAGTAGGAGATTAGGAACTGGAGCGGTTTGATGTGAGCAGGGCTTGCCTACTCCGGCAAGGTTGTTGCTGAGACCTAACCCGGTACCCAACTTCCAGCCCCTGATCCATCTCCACTCTGGATCGGTAACTTAAATAGTCTAAAATATTTAAGTAGGAGATTAGGAACTGGAGCGGTTTGATGTGAGCAGGGCTTGCCTACTCCGGCAAGGTTGTTGCTGAGACCTAACCCGGTACCCAACTTCCAGCCCCTGATCCATCTCCACTCTGGATCGGTAACTTAAATAGTCTAAAATATTTAAGTAGGAGATTAGGAACTGGAGCGGTTTGATGTGAGAAGGGCTTGCCTACTCCGGCAAGGTTGTTGCTGAGACCTAACCCGGTACCCAACTTCCAGCCCCTGATCCATCTCCACTCTGGATCGGTAACTTAAATAGTCTAAAATATTTAAGTAGGAGATTAGGAACTGGAGCGGTTTGATGTGAGCAGGGCTTGCCTACTCCGGCAAGGTTGTTGCTGAGACCTAACCCGGTACCCAACTTCCAGCCCCTGATCCATCTCCACTCTGGATCTGTAACTTGAAATAGTCTAAAATATTCAAGTAGGAGATTAGGAACTGGAGCGGTTTGATGTGAGCAGGGCTTGCCTACTCCGGCAAGGTTGTTGCTGAGACCTAACCCGGTACCCAACTTCCAGCCCCTGATCCATCTCCACTCTGGATCTGTAACTTGAAATAGTCTAAAATATTCAAGTAAGGTATTAACCAGGTTCTCAACTTCCGGCCCCCAATCTACTCTGGCTTTGAACTCTACACTTTAAATCATATCAAACGCCCCTAAAAAAATGTCATGCACAAACTAATCTTGCTTTGTTACAAAACCAACAAATCCAATTTTAATTATTCCTTCTGACTTTCCATTTTCTAGAGTAAACCAATTATGGAACCTACGGGCAATGGGGACCTACGACACCAGACCAGAGTCGTTTTCCAGTTTTTACGAAATTACCACCACCTCGATTTTTTAACAGCAACGGAGGGCGTCACACCTACTCCCCAGCGCATCCAAAAAATCAAAAATTGGCTTAAAACTTCAATCAATCCTTCTACACCAACGGACCTCACTTTGAAATGCCTGGGGGTTAACACGGAAAACTGGTCCCTTAACACTCTCCAAATATTAAAAAACCACTATGTGACAAATTTATCCATAATTAAACAGGAAATCCAGGGTTTTGGAAATTATGGTTCATCGGCAGGACCAACGGCAATCCGTTGGTTCCAGAAACGTTACCCACAACATAATTCGGTTACACTCCTCACGGCAATTAATGTCCTCAACACTTTGGGATACCAAATCCCGCACCAGACAACTGTCCAAATTACACCTGACCACGCACACGGAACCAAATCCAAAGCCAAGCGGAAATCGGCAATTCAGATTATGTATTCCCTTGCAGGCAAAAAACCACATATGGAACCACTTAATAGGATCCCTAACATAACTCCTCAATCGCCAATGATCGGGCCTACAACCCACACCATAGAAAGCACTACTATGGACAGTGCTCACTCCTCCATTATGACACACATTCCACATTCTCTTCCACCCTGCAGCCCGATCTTCCCACGCCTTCAACGTCCATCATTTACCACATCTCAATTTGAACCAAGCTCTCCTACTTGCTCCACTTACCTTAATTCGGTCCCCCCAATCGACCAGGTTCCTAACATTTCACCCCCTACACGAGACCTTCCACCGGCACACTCTGATTTGGATAGGGACCTGGTCTCAACCAATCCAGATGCAAATCTGGATGAGCTTCTCAATCTGTTCTATGAAACAGAATGTGCCAAATTCGAACGACATGACCATGGGGGTAACAAAACTCTCAACTGGTCGTTGACACCCATAAGACCAGTCTTGATTATAGGGGACTCAAACCTAGCCAGACTCCCGTTAATTCGGGACAAGAGGGTCCAAGTTGATTGCTATCCTGGAGCAAACATGACACATGCCACACACCTAATTGGACATAAAACCCCAACTTCCATTGACACTGAAGTAGTCATCTTATCTTTTGGCATTAATGACCGGGACATAACCAACCCTACGATAATGGAACAAAGACTGAAACGTCTCATCAACACGGCACAAATTACCTTCCCATTTGCAGACATATTCGTCCCTCTGATTAACTGCTCTCCAAAGCTTCAACCAACAACACAACAGAACATCAAAACTTTGAATAGTACCATCAAGGAATCGGGCGGCTACATCACAAGCCTACCTCGTTCCCTTTTTCGTACAACAGGGGACAACGTCCACTGGACGCCAGACACTGCCACAGCCATGTGGAATCACTGGCAGTCTTTTTTGGCCTTGGTCCCCAACCCACACGACAACGCCTGACAACTCCCTCTCGCAATAATACGGTGGTCAATTTATCAACATCCCGACATATCTCCAAAAGCCACCTACAAATCTTGGACAGGGGTTTCTCCTTCATCCCCACGTCCACCAAATACCCGGACATTCGTAAATCATTGGCAGGGTATCTCCAGCAATACCACAGACGCCTTAAACTACTCACTCATTTTGGTCCCTCGGCTCCCAAAAAGACTCCCCCTTTCCACCTTAGGTCTACTTGGGAACCAAAAAACAGCGACCTTCCCAAGTCTTTACAGGAATTAATCCAGAAAGACCAAAAGGACTTGCTCACCTGTCAAATACTCAACGAAAAACCAAATTTGACTACAAAAGAATCCTCACAGCTACAGGAATTGATTAATCTAAAAACTGTAGTTTTCAAACCGGCTGACAAAGGATCAGCAGTGGTAATCCTGGACAGAAAGGATTATGTTTTGGAGGCCTTGAGACAATTAGAGGACCCCACCTACTACCAACTTTTGGACCAACCGATCTACCCACACACCGCCACTAAGGTTCATGAAATTTTGGAGCAGCTGGTACGCCTTAAACACATCACACATTCTCAGTTTCTGTACCTCAAGGGCCAATCGCCTCCACGACCGAGATACTTCTATCTACTCCCAAAGATCCACAAACCACCGGAATCGTGGACAATCCCCCATAAGATCCCTCCCGGAAGACCCATTGTATCTGATTGTGGTAGTGAGTCTTATGGTTCAGCGGAACTCCTTGACCATTTTCTAAACCCACTCTCAAACAGACATCATAGTTATGTCAAGGACACAAATGATTTTGTGGAGAAAGTTCGTTCCCTTACATTAACGGAACATTGCTTCCTCTTCTCAATGGACGTCGAGAGTCTGTACACAAATATTGAAGCCAAAAAAGGTATTGCAGCGGTCGAAAAGGCCCTCAAAAGATACCCCAATCCACGGAGACCGGACAAACAAATTTTGGAACTCCTTAAAATTAATTTGTCCTGCAATGATTTCCAGTTTAATGGGAAATACTACCTCCAAATCAAAGGTACGGCGATGGGGAAACGCTTTTCTCCTGCATATGCCAATATTTACATGGCAGAATGGGAGGACTCAGTGTTTCTGAAGTGCCAAAAACTTCCATTGATCTACCTACGTTACTTGGACGATATTTGGGGTGTCTGGACACACTCTGAAAATGACTTTGAACTTTTTGTCAAGACTCTCAACGAACACCACAGTTCCATTAAACTAAAACCAGTACTTCATAAAACTGAAATTAATTTTTTGGACACGACAACTTTCAAAGGCCCGGACTTTGCCACTACAGGTAAGTTGGACGTAAAAGTCTATTTTAAGGAAACAGACTCACATGCACTACTTCACCGTAGTAGTTTCCATCCTACACATACGTTCAGGGGTATCCTACGATCTCAAATTCTGAGATTCAAAAGGATTTGCACTAGAGAGACGGATAGACGGACAGCCACACAAATCCTGTTCCGTGCCTTACGAAACAGGGGATATTCTCGCTCCTTCTTGAGACACACAACCAAGGAGGCTCTGACGGAACCGATGGTCAGTCAGAACCCTACCACATCACCTACGGAAACTTCAATTATCCCCATCGTCTCAATTCATTCATCAACCGGCAAACGTCTCCACCACAAGCTTAAGAAAAACTTCCAGGAACTCATGGAAGGGACACAACTCGCATCCAAACACAAGCTAATCTCTGCGTTTAAGAAAAACCCGAATCTACGGGATCTTTTGGTTAGAGCACGTCTACCCCCCTTAAAATCCAAGGCCAGTCTACCAACGGGACCGCGTGTGATCACCAACCACCAAAGTAAAGTACGGTTCTTCACACAGAAGGGTCTTAACCTTTCTTCAACCAATTGTGTATATCTCATTTTCTGTAAACAATGCAAAAACCAGTATGTGGGGGAAACAGGTAATGCTCTAAGAACCCGACTACACTCGCACAGACACAACGTTCTCCGGGGACGAAAAACCGATACAACTCTGGTGCGACATTTCCAATCACACGGTTTAAACAACCTCAGGATGGTTGGTTTGGAAAGTCATGCAGGATGGACTCAGGAGCAACGGAGGTCTTCTGAAAGGAAGTGGATATCACGACTAAATTGCAGAATTCCAAACGGTCTAAATGACAAATAGGATTTGAAAATAATCCATTGACCAATGTTAAGTATTTTGTTTTAGAATCACATCATGTAAATAGTTCTTGTTAAGTGTTTGACCTTTAATCTTGTACATAGTTAAATAATTTAATTAGTTTTTCACTTTCTTATTCATGTAACATTATCAGTTTGTTTGAGATTGTATGTCTATGGGATCATTAAAAACTAAGCAAGGCTTGGACTGGAGTGAGGATATTTGATTCAATGGCAACTGCCTCATGGAATCTGTGATCTGACTAGTCCTAGTGCCTTGTTGTTTTTGAAGTTTCCTATGTCATCATCTCGGAATTCAGTACAATCTCCTATTACAAACTTAATTCTACCTAATCTTATTACAACACTTAAACCATAATTCATAATATAAGCCTACACCTAACCATTAAGCCATAACCTTACTCCCCTCTCTTGTCTTAGAGCCTAATCCGATCTCAAACCCTAACCGTAGCCCATAACCATAACCTTACAACATGTAACCATGACCGTAACCGTAAAACTACGGAGTTTATTGCCTAAACCTAAACCTTAATTTTGGAATGTGGAAAGCCTAACCCTAAAATTTTGGGAAGTGGACCTAAACCTAGAAATACTGGGGATATTACCTAATCCTAACACCATAAGTCTTGTAATCAGGTTACCTAACCATAAATTTAACAACATAATTTGTCACTTTTTAGCCTAATCCTGATGCCTCACTCTGACCTTAACCTATTAGGAACCATAATTGTAACTGTAAAACTGAAACCTTAACTCTTTTCAGTTTTCTAACCTTAATTTTACATATGACCTAACCACATATACCTCTGACTATAATCTTCTTCTGAAACCTAAAACCAAACCCTTAACCGTAACAGTAACTGTTCTCTTGATAATCATTATTTGCTTTTACTTTAATCAGTTCTCAAGCCCTAAGCCCATACTCCTAAAAAACCGGACACCTAAACTTAACCATAACTTCCTTAATTGCTTCTCTGATCTCATCATCAAACAATAACCTAAACCAAACCCTTAACCCTAACCATAATTCCCTTCCCAAACTGTTAGAAGAAGGCCTAACCTCACTGTTAAGTTATCACAAAATGCTTTTAAGCCATAAACCACCTTAACTTAAATCCACTTACCTTCCTTATGCCATCAAACCTAAATTTGGATTATCTGTAAATCATGCACCTAACCATGCACCTTACAACTACAACTACAACAAACCTCTACACCTAATCACATTAGTGTCTGAACCTAAACCTTTAAATGGAACGGGTTAGCTAAACCTAGGACTACGAGATTTATTATCTTAACTTAACCTTGAAAATGGGCATGGAATTTCTAAACCTATAATTCTCGTTACATTACCTAAACCTAAGACTTTGGGGTTCAATGCCTAGCCACTAAAAATCGGTGGAATTTGCCTAACCATAACCCTTACCTTAGTGGGCCGATTATGATGTGTCTGGGAACTTCCGCCCTAATGGGCCGTGGCTTGTACCTACCTGTCTGCGTCGTTGCTCCTCCAACCGCTCCTCCGGACCACTTACCTTGTGACTGGGATTCCTCCAGATCTTCTTCTCCATCACCCCTGCAAAAAGAAGGCATAGCTATCATTTGAGGCCCCTGTTGGAGTACGAACAGGGTGCATGTAAGCGGGTTTTGCTTACGATGGACCCGGATTGGCCAGTGCATTTCTGTGGCCCTGGGACGCTGGGGTCACAGGCCTTGGGGTTCCTAACCCCTATCTATATCACTAACCATAACCCTAACCCTAACCCTAACCATAACCTTAACCATAACCCCTAACCGCTAACCATAACCACAACCGTAACCTTAACCATAACCCTAACCATAACCGTAACCATAACCCTAACCCCTATCTATATCCCTAACCATAACCGTAACCCTAACCCTAACCATAACCCTAACCCTAACCCTAACCCTAACCCTAACCATAACCCTTACCCTAACCATAACCCTTAAACAAAACAGGAGATCTTGCCTAATCCTAAACCATAATCTCGGGAATGATTCCTAAACCTAAAACACTGTGGATATTACCTAAACCTAAAACACTGGGGACATTACCTAAACCTAAAACCATGATCTACAACTTTGGATTCAGTTATCTGAGCCTAACTCAGCACCTGGATTGGGCTTTTCTTAACCTGATCCTGATGCCCCATTCTAACCTTAAACCTCTTAGGAACCAAAACTCTAACCTTTACGCCTTACCTTAACCAGTCACCTAACCCTAATCCTTTCCTTACAATCATAGCCATTTCTCACATCTTATGATACATTAAATGCTTTTTCTGACCACATCTACAAACTGTAATACATTTCCAATCAGTTAGGCGTAGTTTACTATTTCCCCTAATACCTACCTTTTGGATTGGGCATTAAGGTTGGTTTAGTCTTAACGGTTAGGTGAACCTGAAACCTAATTCCTATCTGTAATCCCAGCCCCAATCCAGAACCCTTAAACTATTGCCTATCTGTAACCCATTTTCGTTTTTGGAACTTCTATTCTATATCTGGAACCTTATACCCCTGTACTCTCTAATCTTGACCAAGGAGATTTCCCATAAGTTTTCTTTTGACAGAACAGAGTCTCTCCTGGCTGAGACTCCGATTGGTGACTCAGTCTTGAATCAACCAATAATGGGTTCCACTACAACCATAGTAGAACCCGTATTAATTTCACAAAAGAGGCCCCATAGAAAATGAGGTCTCACCGACGGATCCAAAAATCCATGACCTGGCCTTCATCTCGTCCTAAACCATATGAATTGCACGACTAGTTTCACTCACGGTTTTATTTGAGGTTGTTTACCCATAATGCACTTGTAAAATATGCAAACTCCTCCCACTTTTTAGTTTTAACCACGCCCATCCAGGATTGGTTTACCCATAATACACTTGGTCAATGAAAAGTTTCTTTGCATGCGAATATCTCGCCTTCCGCAAATCCGAACGGGATAAAACGCATATCACCGGACTCGTCTCGACTTCCTCTATCCACTTACGGGGTAAGCCTCTATGTTTTTTTTCCACACCACGAGCGGAAAAGCCGGGTTCCCATTAGGGAGTACTCCTTTTGGCTCTGGTCCTTCTTGTACACACCACATTCTTGTTACATTACCTAAACCAAAGACTTTGGGGTTCAATGCCTAACCACTTAAAATCGGGGGAACTTGCCCAACCCTAACCCTAGTGGGCCGATCACAAAGGTTTCTGGGAACTTACGCCCTGGTGGACCGATTATGAGGTTCCGGGGAACTTATGCCCTATTAGGCCGTGGCTTATACCTACCTGTCTGCGTCGCTGCTCCTCCAACCGCTCCTCCGGACAACTTACCTTGCTTCTGGGATTCCTCCGGATCTTCTTCTCCATCACCTCTGCAAAAAGAAAGGCATAGTTATCATTGGAAGCCCCAGTTGGGGAACGTACAGGGTGCATGTAAGCGGGTGTTTGCTTACAATGGACCCGGATTGGCCAGTGCATTTCTGTGGCCCTGGGACGCTGGGGTCACATGCCTTGGGGTTCCTAACCCCTATCTATATCCCTAACCCTAACCATAACCATAACCCTTAAACAAAACGGGAGATCTTACCTAATCCTAAACCATAACCTCGGGAATGATCCCTGAACCTAAAACACTGGGGGTATTACCTAAACCTAAAACCATGGTCTAAAACTAGGACCTTGAGGATCAACACCTACCACATAAAGAAAAGAGAGATTTTGCCTAATCCTAAAACCGTTACCACGGGGCTAATGCCTAAACCCCAAACCATAATCTTGGATTCAGTTATCTGAGCCCAACTCAACAACTTGATTGGGCTCTTCTTAACCTGATCCCCCATTCTAACCCTAAACCTCTTAGGAACCAAAACTATAACCTTTATGCCTTACCTTAACCAGTCACCTAATCCTAATCCTTTTCTTAGAATCATAGCCATTTCTCACATCTTATGATACATTTAATGCTTTTTTTGACCACATCTACAAACCATAGCCATAATACATTTCCTATCTGTAACCCTACCTGGAACCCTTGGCCTAATCCCTATCTGGATCCCATTTTCGTTTTGGGAACTTCTATTCTTTATCCGGATCCCATTTTCGTTTTGGGAACTTCTATTCTTTATCCGGAACCTAATACCATTGTATTCTCTAATCTTAACCCAGAAGATTACCCATGGTTTTCTTTTGACAGAACAGAGTCTCTCCTGGTTGAGACTCCTGTTGGTGACTCAATCATGAATCAACCAATAATAGATTCTACTGGAACCATAATAGAATCCATATTAATTTCACAAAAAGGGCCCCAGGAGGCCCCATGGGAGACGAGATCTCACCGACGGATCCAAAAATCCATGACCTAGCCTTCATCTCGGCCTAAACCACATGAATTTCACGACTAGTTTCACTCACGGTTTTGTTTTTGGTTTTTTACCCATAATGCACTTGTAAAATATGCAAACTCCTCCCACTTTCTGGTTTAACCACGCCCATCCAGAATTTGTTTACCCATAATGCACTTGGTCGATAAAAAATTTCTTTACACGCGAATATCTCGCCTTCCGTAAGTCCGATCGGGATAAAACACTTATCACCGGACTCGTCTCGACCTCCCCTATCCACTTACAGGGTAAGCCTTTATGTTTTTTTTCCACACCATGAGCGGAAAGCCGGGTTCCCATTATAGAGTACCCCTTTGGCTCTGGTCCTTCTTGTACACACCACATCGTCACAAATCGTCTTCTAGACCTTCAAGACTTCTAGACCTTCAAGACCTCCAGACTTTCGACCTTGAGCACAATCTCCTCCACCAGAGCCTTTTTGAAGGCTATTGCCTTGGACCCTCCAGGAGACCTTCACCCCACTAGAATCTTCGGTAAGATTCCTTTTGGACTCTGGTCGGGCTTGTTCTCCTTTTCTGGGGGACTTGACCGGATCTCTTCATGGGAGACCTTCTTTCTCAACCTTGTCTGGGCAGATTGTGGTAACCTTACGGTGTCAACAAGCAATCTGTTAACCTGAACAAGGGGTAAGTATACGGCCCTCCCAGGTCCACTTGGACAGCACGTGGGATGTGGTGGTCTATGGCGTCAAAGACCTTAAACGTGGCCAAGTCTTCTATGGGGGTTAGCCCCACTCATACAACAGCACATTTTTGCACCACATACGTTTGATTCTGCCTTACATAATTTTAGCTTCACTTTAAATCGCTAAACACTTACCTTCGCAAACTTACCTTTAGATGTAACCATTTTAGCCAAAATACTTACCGTTCAATTCCAAAACCAATAATTTTAAACAAAACTTAAAGCTTGGCACGGACCAAAATAAATTCTCTTAAAAGATCCAATTAAACACCTTTAGCTGTTAATGCCAAGCTTAGCCTAACCATAACCCTAAATTGGCTATGGGACACGCCCCGGGACTTGATCACCCCGGGGTCCTGCCTTCGAGTGAGGGTGTCTGGTGGTAAATGGTGAAACACCCGATGATCTCGAGGTACACCACTGATGAGGTGTCCCACAATTCTTTTAAAACCGTAAACCTTTTCAATCTAAACTTCAATCTAAACTTCAATCTAAACTTCAATCTAAACTTCAAATCTACTTACCCTTCTTATGACCTAAACCTAACTTTTAACTAGCCTCAACCTTAGTCATTTTCTAACCTTAACCACTTAGGGTTATTGCCTAAACCTAAACTAAATTAGTTCTTTTGACTGCCTAAGATTACAGTTAACTAAATTAACCTTAACCTTTGTCTCTTTCTAAACCTAACCAATCAGGATATATGCCTAAACTTAACCTTTAAAAACAGGCCTAACACTTTTGGACCAAAGCCTTTAACATTTAGTAAATCATGTTAACCTAGTTAACCGTAATGTATATTGACACCAAAATAAACCTTAACCTAATACTCTAAAAACTTTTACGTTATTTAGACACCGTGGTGACTCATGAAGTATGCAATGAACGTGATTAATGGACCCTGGGAACAGAGTGACAAGCGCCGGCCCGTGCATTGCCTTTGGCTCTCTATACCAAACTGCTCTAGTCGTCAGACAGAGTGGGGAGAGTCATCGAGATAGAACTACTTACACCTAACCCGCCAGTGCCTTCGGACAACCATTCCCATGGGCAGCCGCATATAATCACGACCCGGTCTGTTGGACCGGTGGGTGGTAGAAGGGCTACTCTGCCTATGTCCATCTAGCTGGTTCAACGGATCTTCTTTGCAAACTTCTGATCACCAATAAAATAGAATTTATTAGAATCCATGGTCAGGGATTTTCCATGCCCCTTTCTGCTCTAGTGAAGAGTTTGAGAGGAGCAATGGGAGCAGAGCACGCCTAACCCGGCGGGGTTGTTGTTGAGGCCTAACCCGGTCCGCTACTTCCAAGTCTCTGATTCATTCCTACCCTGGTTCTATAAATAATGACTATATCAATTTACTTACCTTAAATATACATCACTACCTCTAAATAGTCTAAAATATTTAAGTAGGAGATTAGGAACTGGAGCGGTTTGATGTGAGCAGGGCTTGCCTACTCCGGCAAGGTTGTTGCTGAGACCTAACCCGGTACCCAACTTCCAGCCCCTGATCCATCTCCACTCTGGATCGGTAACTTAAATAGTCTAAAATATTTAAGTAGGAGATTAGGGACTGGAGCGGTTTGATGTGAGCAGGGCTTGCCTACTCCGGCAAGGTTGTTGCTGAGACCTAACCCGGTACCCAACTTCCAGCCCCTGATCCATCTCCACTCTGGATCGGTAACTTAAATAGTCTAAAATATTTAAGTAGGAGATTAGGAACTGGAGCGGTTTGATGTGAGCAGGGCTTGCCTACTCCGGCAAGGTTGTTGCTGAGACCTAACCCGGTACCCAACTTCCAGCCCCTGATCCATCTCCACTCTGGATCGGTAACTTAAATAGTCTAAAATATTTAAGTAGGAGATTAGGAACTGGAGCGGTTTGATGTGAGCAGGGCTTGCCTACTCCGGCAAGGTTGTTGCTGAGACCTAACCCGGTACCCAACTTCCAGCCCCTGATCCATCTCCACTCTGGATCGGTAACTTAAATAGTCTAAAATATTTAAGTAGGAGATTAGGAACTGGAGCGGTTTGATGTGAGCAGGGCTTGCCTACTCCGGCAAGGTTGTTGCTGAGACCTAACCCGGTACCCAACTTCCAGCCCCTGATCCATCTCCACTCTGGATCGGTAACTTAAATAGTCTAAAGTATTTAAGTAGGAGATTAGGAACTGGAGCGGTTTGATGTAAGCAGGGCTTGCCTACTCCGGCAAGGTTGTTGCTGAGACCTAACCCGGTACCCAACTTCCAGCCCCTGATCCATCTCCACTCTGGATCGGTAACTTAAATAATCTAAAGTATTTAAGTAGGAGATTAGGAACTGGAGCGGTTTGATGTGAGCAGGGCTTGCCTACTCCGGCAAGGTTGTTGCTGAGACCTAACCCGGTACCCAACTTCCAGCCCCTGATCCATCTCCACTCTGGATCGGTAACTTAAATAGTCTAAAATATTTAAGTAGGAGATTAGGAACTGGAGCGGTTTGATGTGAGCAGGGCTTGCCTACTCCGGCAAGGTTGTTGCTGAGACCTAACCCGGTACCCAACTTCCAGCCCCTGATCCATCTCCACTCTGGATCGGTAACTTAAATAGTCTAAAATATTTAAGTAGGAGATTAGGAACTGGAGCGGTTTGATGTGAGAAGGGCTTGCCTACTCCGGCAAGGTTGTTGCTGAGACCTAACCCGGTACCCAACTTCCAGCCCCTGATCCATCTCCACTCTGGATCGGTAACTTAAATAGTCTAAAATATTTAAGTAGGAGATTAGGAACTGGAGCGGTTTGATGTGAGCAGGGCTTGCCTACTCCGGCAAGGTTGTTGCTGAGACCTAACCCGGTACCCAACTTCCAGCCCCTGATCCATCTCCACTCTGGATCTGTAACTTGAAATAGTCTAAAATATTCAAGTAGGAGATTAGGAACTGGAGCGGTTTGATGTGAGCAGGGCTTGCCTACTCCGGCAAGGTTGTTGCTGAGACCTAACCCGGTACCCAACTTCCAGCCCCTGATCCATCTCCACTCTGGATCTGTAACTTGAAATAGTCTAAAATATTCAAGTAAGGTATTAACCAGGTTCTCAACTTCCGGCCCCCAATCTACTCTGGCTTTGAACTCTACACTTTAAATCATATCAAACGCCCCTAAAAAAATGTCATGCACAAACTAATCTTGCTTTGTTACAAAACCAACAAATCCAATTTTAATTATTCCTTCTGACTTTCCATTTTCTAGAGTAAACCAATTATGGAACCTACGGGCAATGGGGACCTACGACACCAGACCAGAGTCGTTTTCCAGTTTTTACGAAATTACCACCACCTCGATTTTTTAACAGCAACGGAGGGCGTCACACCTACTCCCCAGCGCATCCAAAAAATCAAAAATTGGCTTAAAACTTCAATCAATCCTTCTACACCAACGGACCTCACTTTGAAATGCCTGGGGGTTAACACGGAAAACTGGTCCCTTAACACTCTCCAAATATTAAAAAACCACTATGTGACAAATTTATCCATAATTAAACAGGAAATCCAGGGTTTTGGAAATTATGGTTCATCGGCAGGACCAACGGCAATCCGTTGGTTCCAGAAACGTTACCCACAACATAATTCGGTTACACTCCTCACGGCAATTAATGTCCTCAACACTTTGGGATACCAAATCCCGCACCAGACAACTGTCCAAATTACACCTGACCACGCACACGGAACCAAATCCAAAGCCAAGCGGAAATCGGCAATTCAGATTATGTATTCCCTTGCAGGCAAAAAACCACATATGGAACCACTTAATAGGATCCCTAACATAACTCCTCAATCGCCAATGATCGGGCCTACAACCCACACCATAGAAAGCACTACTATGGACAGTGCTCACTCCTCCATTATGACACACATTCCACATTCTCTTCCACCCTGCAGCCCGATCTTCCCACGCCTTCAACGTCCATCATTTACCACATCTCAATTTGAACCAAGCTCTCCTACTTGCTCCACTTACCTTAATTCGGTCCCCCCAATCGACCAGGTTCCTAACATTTCACCCCCTACACGAGACCTTCCACCGGCACACTCTGATTTGGATAGGGACCTGGTCTCAACCAATCCAGATGCAAATCTGGATGAGCTTCTCAATCTGTTCTATGAAACAGAATGTGCCAAATTCGAACGACATGACCATGGGGGTAACAAAACTCTCAACTGGTCGTTGACACCCATAAGACCAGTCTTGATTATAGGGGACTCAAACCTAGCCAGACTCCCGTTAATTCGGGACAAGAGGGTCCAAGTTGATTGCTATCCTGGAGCAAACATGACACATGCCACACACCTAATTGGACATAAAACCCCAACTTCCATTGACACTGAAGTAGTCATCTTATCTTTTGGCATTAATGACCGGGACATAACCAACCCTACGATAATGGAACAAAGACTGAAACGTCTCATCAACACGGCACAAATTACCTTCCCATTTGCAGACATATTCGTCCCTCTGATTAACTGCTCTCCAAAGCTTCAACCAACAACACAACAGAACATCAAAACTTTGAATAGTACCATCAAGGAATCGGGCGGCTACATCACAAGCCTACCTCGTTCCCTTTTTCGTACAACAGGGGACAACGTCCACTGGACGCCAGACACTGCCACAGCCATGTGGAATCACTGGCAGTCTTTTTTGGCCTTGGTCCCCAACCCACACGACAACGCCTGACAACTCCCTCTCGCAATAATACGGTGGTCAATTTATCAACATCCCGACATATCTCCAAAAGCCACCTACAAATCTTGGACAGGGGTTTCTCCTTCATCCCCACGTCCACCAAATACCCGGACATTCGTAAATCATTGGCAGGGTATCTCCAGCAATACCACAGACGCCTTAAACTACTCACTCATTTTGGTCCCTCGGCTCCCAAAAAGACTCCCCCTTTCCACCTTAGGTCTACTTGGGAACCAAAAAACAGCGACCTTCCCAAGTCTTTACAGGAATTAATCCAGAAAGACCAAAAGGACTTGCTCACCTGTCAAATACTCAACGAAAAACCAAATTTGACTACAAAAGAATCCTCACAGCTACAGGAATTGATTAATCTAAAAACTGTAGTTTTCAAACCGGCTGACAAAGGATCAGCAGTGGTAATCCTGGACAGAAAGGATTATGTTTTGGAGGCCTTGAGACAATTAGAGGACCCCACCTACTACCAACTTTTGGACCAACCGATCTACCCACACACCGCCACTAAGGTTCATGAAATTTTGGAGCAGCTGGTACGCCTTAAACACATCACACATTCTCAGTTTCTGTACCTCAAGGGCCAATCGCCTCCACGACCGAGATACTTCTATCTACTCCCAAAGATCCACAAACCACCGGAATCGTGGACAATCCCCCATAAGATCCCTCCCGGAAGACCCATTGTATCTGATTGTGGTAGTGAGTCTTATGGTTCAGCGGAACTCCTTGACCATTTTCTAAACCCACTCTCAAACAGACATCATAGTTATGTCAAGGACACAAATGATTTTGTGGAGAAAGTTCGTTCCCTTACATTAACGGAACATTGCTTCCTCTTCTCAATGGACGTCGAGAGTCTGTACACAAATATTGAAGCCAAAAAAGGTATTGCAGCGGTCGAAAAGGCCCTCAAAAGATACCCCAATCCACGGAGACCGGACAAACAAATTTTGGAACTCCTTAAAATTAATTTGTCCTGCAATGATTTCCAGTTTAATGGGAAATACTACCTCCAAATCAAAGGTACGGCGATGGGGAAACGCTTTTCTCCTGCATATGCCAATATTTACATGGCAGAATGGGAGGACTCAGTGTTTCTGAAGTGCCAAAAACTTCCATTGATCTACCTACGTTACTTGGACGATATTTGGGGTGTCTGGACACACTCTGAAAATGACTTTGAACTTTTTGTCAAGACTCTCAACGAACACCACAGTTCCATTAAACTAAAACCAGTACTTCATAAAACTGAAATTAATTTTTTGGACACGACAACTTTCAAAGGCCCGGACTTTGCCACTACAGGTAAGTTGGACGTAAAAGTCTATTTTAAGGAAACAGACTCACATGCACTACTTCACCGTAGTAGTTTCCATCCTACACATACGTTCAGGGGTATCCTACGATCTCAAATTCTGAGATTCAAAAGGATTTGCACTAGAGAGACGGATAGACGGACAGCCACACAAATCCTGTTCCGTGCCTTACGAAACAGGGGATATTCTCGCTCCTTCTTGAGACACACAACCAAGGAGGCTCTGACGGAACCGATGGTCAGTCAGAACCCTACCACATCACCTACGGAAACTTCAATTATCCCCATCGTCTCAATTCATTCATCAACCGGCAAACGTCTCCACCACAAGCTTAAGAAAAACTTCCAGGAACTCATGGAAGGGACACAACTCGCATCCAAACACAAGCTAATCTCTGCGTTTAAGAAAAACCCGAATCTACGGGATCTTTTGGTTAGAGCACGTCTACCCCCCTTAAAATCCAAGGCCAGTCTACCAACGGGACCGCGTGTGATCACCAACCACCAAAGTAAAGTACGGTTCTTCACACAGAAGGGTCTTAACCTTTCTTCAACCAATTGTGTATATCTCATTTTCTGTAAACAATGCAAAAACCAGTATGTGGGGGAAACAGGTAATGCTCTAAGAACCCGACTACACTCGCACAGACACAACGTTCTCCGGGGACGAAAAACCGATACAACTCTGGTGCGACATTTCCAATCACACGGTTTAAACAACCTCAGGATGGTTGGTTTGGAAAGTCATGCAGGATGGACTCAGGAGCAACGGAGGTCTTCTGAAAGGAAGTGGATATCACGACTAAATTGCAGAATTCCAAACGGTCTAAATGACAAATAGGATTTGAAAATAATCCATTGACCAATGTTAAGTATTTTGTTTTAGAATCACATCATGTAAATAGTTCTTGTTAAGTGTTTGACCTTTAATCTTGTACATAGTTAAATAATTTAATTAGTTTTTCACTTTCTTATTCATGTAACATTATCAGTTTGTTTGAGATTGTATGTCTATGGGATCATTAAAAACTAAGCAAGGCTTGGACTGGAGTGAGGATATTTGATTCAATGGCAACTGCCTCATGGAATCTGTGATCTGACTAGTCCTAGTGCCTTGTTGTTTTTGAAGTTTCCTATGTCATCATCTCGGAATTCAGTACAATCTCCTATTACAAACTTAATTCTACCTAATCTTATTACAACACTTAAACCATAATTCATAATATAAGCCTACACCTAACCATTAAGCCATAACCTTACTCCCCTCTCTTGTCTTAGAGCCTAATCCGATCTCAAACCCTAACCGTAGCCCATAACCATAACCTTACAACATGTAACCATGACCGTAACCGTAAAACTACGGAGTTTATTGCCTAAACCTAAACCTTAATTTTGGAATGTGGAAAGCCTAACCCTAAAATTTTGGGAAGTGGACCTAAACCTAGAAATACTGGGGATATTACCTAATCCTAACACCATAAGTCTTGTAATCAGGTTACCTAACCATAAATTTAACAACATAATTTGTCACTTTTTAGCCTAATCCTGATGCCTCACTCTGACCTTAACCTATTAGGAACCATAATTGTAACTGTAAAACTGAAACCTTAACTCTTTTCAGTTTTCTAACCTTAATTTTACATATGACCTAACCACATATACCTCTGACTATAATCTTCTTCTGAAACCTAAAACCAAACCCTTAACCGTAACAGTAACTGTTCTCTTGATAATCATTATTTGCTTTTACTTTAATCAGTTCTCAAGCCCTAAGCCCATACTCCTAAAAAACCGGACACCTAAACTTAACCATAACTTCCTTAATTGCTTCTCTGATCTCATCATCAAACAATAACCTAAACCAAACCCTTAACCCTAACCATAATTCCCTTCCCAAACTGTTAGAAGAAGGCCTAACCTCACTGTTAAGTTATCACAAAATGCTTTTAAGCCATAAACCACCTTAACTTAAATCCACTTACCTTCCTTATGCCATCAAACCTAAATTTGGATTATCTGTAAATCATGCACCTAACCATGCACCTTACAACTACAACTACAACAAACCTCTACACCTAATCACATTAGTGTCTGAACCTAAACCTTTAAATGGAACGGGTTAGCTAAACCTAGGACTACGAGATTTATTATCTTAACTTAACCTTGAAAATGGGCATGGAATTTCTAAACCTATAATTCTCGTTACATTACCTAAACCTAAGACTTTGGGGTTCAATGCCTAGCCACTAAAAATCGGTGGAATTTGCCTAACCATAACCCTTACCTTAGTGGGCCGATTATGATGTGTCTGGGAACTTCCGCCCTAATGGGCCGTGGCTTGTACCTACCTGTCTGCGTCGTTGCTCCTCCAACCGCTCCTCCGGACCACTTACCTTGTGACTGGGATTCCTCCAGATCTTCTTCTCCATCACCCCTGCAAAAAGAAGGCATAGCTATCATTTGAGGCCCCTGTTGGAGTACGAACAGGGTGCATGTAAGCGGGTTTTGCTTACGATGGACCCGGATTGGCCAGTGCATTTCTGTGGCCCTGGGACGCTGGGGTCACAGGCCTTGGGGTTCCTAACCCCTATCTATATCACTAACCATAACCCTAACCCTAACCCTAACCATAACCTTAACCATAACCCCTAACCGCTAACCATAACCACAACCGTAACCTTAACCATAACCCTAACCATAACCGTAACCATAACCCTAACCCCTATCTATATCCCTAACCATAACCGTAACCCTAACCCTAACCATAACCCTAACCCTAACCCTAACCCTAACCATAACCCTTACCCTAACCATAACCCTTAAACAAAACAGGAGATCTTGCCTAATCCTAAACCATAATCTCGGGAATGATTCCTAAACCTAAAACACTGTGGATATTACCTAAACCTAAAACACTGGGGACATTACCTAAACCTAAAACCATGATCTACAACTTTGGATTCAGTTATCTGAGCCTAACTCAGCACCTGGATTGGGCTTTTCTTAACCTGATCCTGATGCCCCATTCTAACCTTAAACCTCTTAGGAACCAAAACTCTAACCTTTACGCCTTACCTTAACCAGTCACCTAACCCTAATCCTTTCCTTACAATCATAGCCATTTCTCACATCTTATGATACATTAAATGCTTTTTCTGACCACATCTACAAACTGTAATACATTTCCAATCAGTTAGGCGTAGTTTACTATTTCCCCTAATACCTACCTTTTGGATTGGGCATTAAGGTTGGTTTAGTCTTAACGGTTAGGTGAACCTGAAACCTAATTCCTATCTGTAATCCCAGCCCCAATCCAGAACCCTTAAACTATTGCCTATCTGTAACCCATTTTCGTTTTTGGAACTTCTATTCTATATCTGGAACCTTATACCCCTGTACTCTCTAATCTTGACCAAGGAGATTTCCCATAAGTTTTCTTTTGACAGAACAGAGTCTCTCCTGGCTGAGACTCCGATTGGTGACTCAGTCTTGAATCAACCAATAATGGGTTCCACTACAACCATAGTAGAACCCGTATTAATTTCACAAAAGAGGCCCCATAGAAAATGAGGTCTCACCGACGGATCCAAAAATCCATGACCTGGCCTTCATCTCGTCCTAAACCATATGAATTGCACGACTAGTTTCACTCACGGTTTTATTTGAGGTTGTTTACCCATAATGCACTTGTAAAATATGCAAACTCCTCCCACTTTTTAGTTTTAACCACGCCCATCCAGGATTGGTTTACCCATAATACACTTGGTCAATGAAAAGTTTCTTTGCATGCGAATATCTCGCCTTCCGCAAATCCGAACGGGATAAAACGCATATCACCGGACTCGTCTCGACTTCCTCTATCCACTTACGGGGTAAGCCTCTATGTTTTTTTTCCACACCACGAGCGGAAAAGCCGGGTTCCCATTAGGGAGTACTCCTTTTGGCTCTGGTCCTTCTTGTACACACCACATTCTTGTTACATTACCTAAACCAAAGACTTTGGGGTTCAATGCCTAACCACTTAAAATCGGGGGAACTTGCCCAACCCTAACCCTAGTGGGCCGATCACAAAGGTTTCTGGGAACTTACGCCCTGGTGGACCGATTATGAGGTTCCGGGGAACTTATGCCCTATTAGGCCGTGGCTTATACCTACCTGTCTGCGTCGCTGCTCCTCCAACCGCTCCTCCGGACAACTTACCTTGCTTCTGGGATTCCTCCGGATCTTCTTCTCCATCACCTCTGCAAAAAGAAAGGCATAGTTATCATTGGAAGCCCCAGTTGGGGAACGTACAGGGTGCATGTAAGCGGGTGTTTGCTTACAATGGACCCGGATTGGCCAGTGCATTTCTGTGGCCCTGGGACGCTGGGGTCACATGCCTTGGGGTTCCTAACCCCTATCTATATCCCTAACCCTAACCATAACCATAACCCTTAAACAAAACGGGAGATCTTACCTAATCCTAAACCATAACCTCGGGAATGATCCCTGAACCTAAAACACTGGGGGTATTACCTAAACCTAAAACCATGGTCTAAAACTAGGACCTTGAGGATCAACACCTACCACATAAAGAAAAGAGAGATTTTGCCTAATCCTAAAACCGTTACCACGGGGCTAATGCCTAAACCCCAAACCATAATCTTGGATTCAGTTATCTGAGCCCAACTCAACAACTTGATTGGGCTCTTCTTAACCTGATCCCCCATTCTAACCCTAAACCTCTTAGGAACCAAAACTATAACCTTTATGCCTTACCTTAACCAGTCACCTAATCCTAATCCTTTTCTTAGAATCATAGCCATTTCTCACATCTTATGATACATTTAATGCTTTTTTTGACCACATCTACAAACCATAGCCATAATACATTTCCTATCTGTAACCCTACCTGGAACCCTTGGCCTAATCCCTATCTGGATCCCATTTTCGTTTTGGGAACTTCTATTCTTTATCCGGATCCCATTTTCGTTTTGGGAACTTCTATTCTTTATCCGGATCCCATTTTCGTTTTGGGAACTTCTATTCTTTATCCGGAACCTAATACCATTGTATTCTCTAATCTTAACCCAGAAGATTACCCATGGTTTTCTTTTGACAGAACAGAGTCTCTCCTGGTTGAGACTCCTGTTGGTGACTCAATCATGAATCAACCAATAATAGATTCTACTGGAACCATAATAGAATCCATATTAATTTCACAAAAAGGGCCCCAGGAGGCCCCATGGGAGACGAGATCTCACCGACGGATCCAAAAATCCATGACCTAGCCTTCATCTCGGCCTAAACCACATGAATTTCACGACTAGTTTCACTCACGGTTTTGTTTTTGGTTTTTTACCCATAATGCACTTGTAAAATATGCAAACTCCTCCCACTTTCTGGTTTAACCACGCCCATCCAGAATTTGTTTACCCATAATGCACTTGGTCGATAAAAAATTTCTTTACACGCGAATATCTCGCCTTCCGTAAGTCCGATCGGGATAAAACACTTATCACCGGACTCGTCTCGACCTCCCCTATCCACTTACAGGGTAAGCCTTTATGTTTTTTTTCCACACCATGAGCGGAAAGCCGGGTTCCCATTATAGAGTACCCCTTTGGCTCTGGTCCTTCTTGTACACACCACATCGTCACAAATCGTCTTCTAGACCTTCAAGACTTCTAGACCTTCAAGACCTCCAGACTTTCGACCTTGAGCACAATCTCCTCCACCAGAGCCTTTTTGAAGGCTATTGCCTTGGACCCTCCAGGAGACCTTCACCCCACTAGAATCTTCGGTAAGATTCCTTTTGGACTCTGGTCGGGCTTGTTCTCCTTTTCTGGGGGACTTGACCGGATCTCTTCATGGGAGACCTTCTTTCTCAACCTTGTCTGGGCAGATTGTGGTAACCTTACGGTGTCAACAAGCAATCTGTTAACCTGAACAAGGGGTAAGTATACGGCCCTCCCAGGTCCACTTGGACAGCACGTGGGATGTGGTGGTCTATGGCGTCAAAGACCTTAAACGTGGCCAAGTCTTCTATGGGGGTTAGCCCCACTCATACAACAGCACATTTTTGCACCACATACGTTTGATTCTGCCTTACATAATTTTAGCTTCACTTTAAATCGCTAAACACTTACCTTCGCAAACTTACCTTTAGATGTAACCATTTTAGCCAAAATACTTACCGTTCAATTCCAAAACCAATAATTTTAAACAAAACTTAAAGCTTGGCACGGACCAAAATAAATTCTCTTAAAAGATCCAATTAAACACCTTTAGCTGTTAATGCCAAGCTTAGCCTAACCATAACCCTAAATTGGCTATGGGACACGCCCCGGGACTTGATCACCCCGGGGTCCTGCCTTCGAGTGAGGGTGTCTGGTGGTAAATGGTGAAACACCCGATGATCTCGAGGTACACCACTGATGAGGTGTCCCACAATTCTTTTAAAACCGTAAACCTTTTCAATCTAAACTTCAATCTAAACTTCAATCTAAACTTCAATCTAAACTTCAAATCTACTTACCCTTCTTATGACCTAAACCTAACTTTTAACTAGCCTCAACCTTAGTCATTTTCTAACCTTAACCACTTAGGGTTATTGCCTAAACCTAAACTAAATTAGTTCTTTTGACTGCCTAAGATTACAGTTAACTAAATTAACCTTAACCTTTGTCTCTTTCTAAACCTAACCAATCAGGATATATGCCTAAACTTAACCTTTAAAAACAGGCCTAACACTTTTGGACCAAAGCCTTTAACATTTAGTAAATCATGTTAACCTAGTTAACCGTAATGTATATTGACACCAAAATAAACCTTAACCTAATACTCTAAAAACTTTTACGTTATTTAGACACCGTGGTGACTCATGAAGTATGCAATGAACGTGATTAATGGACCCTGGGAACAGAGTGACAAGCGCCGGCCCGTGCATTGCCTTTGGCTCTCTATACCAAACTGCTCTAGTCGTCAGACAGAGTGGGGAGAGTCATCGAGATAGAACTACTTACACCTAACCCTAACCCTAACCCTAACCCTAACCCCCTAACCATAACCCTAACCCTAACCCTAACCCTAACCCCCTAACCCTAACCCTAACCCTAACCCCCTAACCCTAACCCTAACCCTAACCCTAACCCCTAACCCCCTAACCCTAACCCTAACCCCTAACCCTAACCCTAACCCTAACCCTAACCCTAACCCTGGCATGCCAGGGTGCAGGCAGGGGTCTCGGCCCCTATTCATAAACCTAACCCTAACCCTAACCCTAACCCCTAACCCTAACCCTAACCCTAACCCTAACCCTACCCATACTTAAATTATAGGCCTTAACCTAAACCATGCCCTAACCATAATCTTTAGCAGTAAAGCTGTTTAGAGCCCTAAACCTAAACGCATCTGAGATGCCTAACCCTAAGGATAACTCACCTTGGGGCCCTAAACTTAAACACACAACTGGGATGCCTAACCCTAAGGATAATTTACCTTAGGGCCCTAATCCTAAGACAACCCCAACCCTAAGGATAATTTACCTTAGGGCCTTAACCCCAAATACACCCCTAACCCTAAGGATAACTTACCTTAGGGCCCTAAACCTAAACTGCACCTCTGATCCTAACCCTAAGGATAATTTACTTTGGGGTCCAAACCCTAAGCTATTCTCAACCCTAAGTGCAACTGTACTTGGGGCCTCGAACCCATACACCCCTGATTGTAATCCAACTGGGTTACATCCCTTGGAGGGGGTTAATTATTTGTATAATTCATAGTCTGGACATGTTTAATAATGATGGAGGGTTAAATAACTCCCATTATAAATATATTAACGTCCAAAAGGACTTTGAAAGTGTTGGAGGGTTAAATACCCCCATTATAAAAATGTTTAGTGTATAAAGTGACTTTTACAATGATGGAGGGTCAAATTACCCCCACATGTAATTGTATTAACACTTTATCTAAAATAACATTTTAACATAAATATATCAAAGTCTAAAATGACTTTTAAAATCATTACTGGTTAAACAACCATTATATATAATTATAATAAGGTCTAGAATGACTTTTAAAATTGTGGAGGGTTAAATGACCCCCACATATAAAAACTGCTTCTCACTGTGCTCCCCTCATTTGCCTTAAGCCTCCGTAGAGGAAGGATGTGGGACACACTATATATTGGATGGATCAACTTTACAGGGGTTGTATTCTACTCTCTCACTGTGTCACCCTCATTCTCCTTAAGCCTCTACAGAGGAAGGATGCATGACACAACACTGGATGGATTAATTTTGTTGGGGCAATGTCTGTTTCTCTTTCTGTGCCACCTTCATTCTCCTTAAGCCTCTACTGAGGAAGGACATGGGACACAAGGCTGCAGGTATTGGCTTTCTCACTCTTTTTATACTGTGGAAATAATAAAATTATTTAACTAATGTTAGTGGAAAGGTGCTTGGCACTGGATGGCCTGAAATCGGACCTGGGGAGGATTAATTCACCCCCCAGATATTGGATTGTGGAGGGTTTAAATAACTCCCACATGTAAATTTATGGAGGGTTTAAATAACTCCCATATACTAAACTTTTCTATACTGTGTTATCCTAATCTCCCTAAAACCTCCATAGAGGAAGGGTGTTGGGACACAGTTCTAATGGATTATCTCTATTGGGATCGTGCCTGGCATAGGATGGCAATGGATTGAATCTGGAGCTAACTCGCATGCTGGGATGTGCCTCTGGGGGGCCCTCAGGTGAAAGTCCGTGCCACAGGTGGTTGCCAGCCTATAGTGGGCGGCTTGCCAGATCTGGGAGAAGGCGGTCCGGCGTAGGCTGAGGTTAAAGGCCCTCCACGCTGTGAACCACATTGGAATGCAGATCTGAGGGGGCAACATCCGATTTAGGCGAAACCCCATATACATTAGCTAGAGGATGGACCGGGGTACTTTAGCTGCAGGGAAGGGCATAAACCTGTTGGCATCGTGTACTACTCCCTGTGTGGCTTTAACCCATATTGGCCTCCTGCTGCTGGGACTCTCCTGGACCTTCCATGTCGTCGCCGCCGTCCCCTGGAGAAAACAAGGTAAAGATTGACATTTTTTACTATGGGGATAATTATGCATGTCCAAACCCTGTTTAAAGGGATGATGTGTCGGTGCGTAAGCGGGCTGATGCACCGATGAACCTGATTGATTGGCCAGTGCCTTACTGTGTCCCTGGTATGCCAGGGTGCAGGCAGGGGTCTCGGCCCCTATACATAAACCTAACCCTAACCCTAACCCCAAACTCCCTCCCATCCCTAAACCTAAGGTCAGTGTACCGGATCCCTAACCATTAACTTCCCTAACCCTAAGGCCAGTGGCCGGGTCCCTAAAACCTAAGTCCCCCTTCCTAAGGCTATCTAGCCGGATCCCTAACCCTAATTCCCCATATAATGTTTATTTTGCCCATTACCCCCTTATATATATAAATCCCCCCACTGTGTTCCTTTCATTTCTATCTGACTTCCGTGGAGGAAGGACACAGGACACAGTGGTGGTGAGAAATTATTTATTCACCATTCATTCGGCCAGGATGGAGGCGGATTGACCTGGTGGGGGTCTCGGGCACTGGGGAGTGCCTCCGGGGGACACCGGGAGTTGCGTCGGCGCTTGGCATGGGAGGGCGCCAGAATCAAAAGCAGGATGAAGCCTTAGTAAGGAACTAACCCTAGATGGGAATAAGAAACCACAGTGTGGATATTATAATGTGTCGGACCCAAAGCCCCAGAGGGGGACCCAAAGCCCCAGTTGGGGATGTACCCTGCATTAGGGAAAACGGTTTGCTCACCTGCCCGCGTCGTTGCTGCTCCAATTGCTCCTCCGGATCACTTACCTTACGTCTTGGACTCCGCTGGATTCTCCGTCTCCGTCGCCCCTGCAAAAAAGAAAGAAAACATTAATATTTAAAGCCCCAGTTGGGGATTGGATGGGGTACGTGCAAGCGGGTGGATGCATGGACCTGAATTGGCCAGTGCCTTTCTGTGACCCTGGGACGCTGGGGTCACAGGCCTTGGGGTTCCTAACCCCTACCTCTTACCCTAACCCTAACCCCTAACCCTAACCCTAACCCTAACCTTAACGCATCTGAGATGCCTAACCCTAAGGATAACTTACCTTGGGGCCCTAAACCTAAACGCACATCTGTGATGCCTAACCCTAAGGATAATTTACCTTAGGGCCCTAATCCTAAGACACCCCCAACCCTAAGGATAACTGACCTTAGGGCCTTAACCTCAAATACACCCCTAACCCTAAGGATAATTTACCTTAGGGCCCTGAACCTAAACTACACCTCTGATCCTAACCCTAAGGATAATTTACTTTGGGGTCCAAACCCTAAGCTAGTCTAAACCCTAAGGGCAACTGTACTTGGGGCCTCGAACCCATACACCCCTGATTGTAATCCAACTGGGTTACATCCCCTGGCGGGGGTTAATTATTTATATAATTCATAGTCTGGACATGTTTGATAATGATGGAGGGTTAAATAACTCCCATTATAAATATATTAACGTCCAAAGGGACTTTGAAAGTGTTGGAGGGTTAAATATCCCCATTATAAAAATGTTTTGTGTATAAAGTGACTTTTACAATGATGGAGGGTCAAATTATCCCCACATGTAAATGTATTAACACTTTATCTAAAATAACATTTAAATATAAATATACCAAAGTCTAAAATGACTTTTAAAATCATTAATGATTAAATAACCATTAAATATAATTATAATAAGGTCTAGAATGACTTTTAAAATTGTGGAGGGTTAAATGACCCCCATATATAAAAACTGCTTTTCACTGTGCTCCCCTCATTTGCCTTAAGCCTCCGCAGAGGAAGGATGTGGGACACACTATATATTGGATGGATCAACTTTACAGGGGTTGTATTCTACTCTCTCACTGTGTCACCCTCATTCTCCTTAAGCCTCTACAGAGGAAGGATGCATGACACAACACTGGATGGATAAACTTTATTGGGGCAATGTCTGTTTCTCTTTCTGTGTCACCTTCATTCTCCTTAAGCCTCTACAGAGGAAGGACGTGGGACACAATGCTGCAGGTATTGGCTTTATTATTCTTTTCATGCTGTGTTAATTAAACAACACAATCAGTTTACTTATGCTAGTGGATAGGTGCTTGGCACTGGATGGCCTAAAATCCTACTTGGGGAGGACTAACATGCCCCCCAACATTGGATTGTGGAGGATTAAAATGACTACCACATCTAAACCTATGGAGGGTTTAAGTAACCCCCATATCCTAAACTTTTCTTCACTGTGTTACCATATGTCTCCCTCAAACCCCTACAGGGGAAGGAGATGGTACACAGCTTTAGCCAATTAGCTTTATTGGGATTGTGTTTGGCGTTAGATGGATGTGGATTGAGTCCGGAGGTAGGCCTCACCCTGGAAGTTGCCCGCCGGGAGGTAGGCCCGTGAGCGGTTGTTGGTGCCGCGGGTGATGTCGCCTGATGGTATCGCGGTGTCGACTCTGTAAGTGGCCACCACTAAACCCATGGGGCTTGCCCGCCGGGAAGTAACTGCCTGTGAGAGGCCGTTGTGTCGCGCGGGGGATCTCACCGGTCAGTGTGGCAGTGTCGGCCCCGTAAGTGGCGACCTCTAAACTCGTGGGGCTTGTCCGCTGGGAAGTAACTGCCTGTGAGAGGCCGTTGTGTCGAGCGGGGGATCGCAGCACCGGTCAGTGTGGCAGTGTCGGCCCCGTAAGTGGCGACCTCTAAACTCGTGGGGCTTGTCCGCTGGGAAGTAACTGCCTGTGAGAGGCCGTTGTGTCGAGCGGGGGATCGCAGCACCGGTCAGTGTGGCAGTGTCGGCCCCGTAAGTGGCGACCTCTAAACTCGTGGGGCTTGTCCGCTGGGAAGTAACTGCCTGTGAGAGGCCGTTGTGTCGAGCGGGGGATCGCAGCACCGGTCAGTGTGGCAGTGTCGGCCCCGTAAGTGGCGACCTCTAAACTCGTGGGGCTTGTCCGCTGGGAAGTAACTGCCTGTGAGAGGCCGTTGTGTCGAGCGGGGGATCGCAGCACCGGTCAGTGTGGCAGTGTCGGCCCCGTAAGTGGCGACCTCTAAACTCGTGGGGCTTGTCCGCTGGGAAGTAACTGCCTGTGAGCGGCTGTTGGTGCACAGCAGTGTCGGCTCCGTAAGTGGCGACCACTTAACCCATGGGACCTGCCCGCCGAGAAGTAACGGCCTGTGGGAGGCTGCTGACGCTGCGGGTGTTGTCTTCTGTTCGGCGTGGCGGTGTCGGCTCCGTAAGCGGCGACCACTTAACCCATGGGACCTTGCCGCCGAGAAGTAACGGCCTGTGGGAGGCTGCTGACGCTGCGGGTGTTGTCTTCTGTTCGGCGTGGCGGTGTCGGCTCCGTAAGTGGCGACCACTTAACCCATGGGACCTTGCCGCCGAGAAGTAACGGCCTGTGGGAGGCTGCTGACGCTGCGGGTGTTGTCTTCTGTTCGGCGTGGCGGTGTCGGCTCCGTAAGTGGCGACCACTTAACCCATGGGACCTTGCCGCCGAGAAGTAACGGCCTGTGGGAGGCTGCTGACGCTGCGGGTGTTGTCTTCTGTTCGGCGTGGCGGTGTCGGCTCCGTAAGTGGCGACCACTTAACCCATGGGACCTTGCCGCCGAGAAGTAACGGCCTGTGGGAGGCTGCTGACGCTGCGGGTGTTGTCTTCTGTTCGGCGTGGCGGTGTCGGCTCCGTAAGTGGCGACCACTTAACCCATGGGACCTTGCCGCCGAGAAGTAACGGCCTGTGGGAGGCTGCTGACGCTGCGGGTGTTTTCTCCTGTCGGCGCCTCGGTGTCGGCTCCGTAAGTGGCGACCACTTATACCGTGGGGCCTGCCCGCTGGGAGGTCGGCCTGTGAGTTACTGCTGATGCCGCGGGTGTATTCTCCTGTTGGTGCTGCAATGTCGGCTCTGTAAGTGGCCACCATTAATCCCATAAGGGCTTGCTCGCCGGGAGGTAAAGGCCTGTGAGCGATTGTTGACGTCACAGGTGATTGCCAGCCTATAGTGGGCAGATAGCCAGATCTGGGAGAAGGCGGACCGGCGTAGGCTGAGGTTAAAGGCCCACCATGCTGTTGAACCACATTGGAATGCAGATCTGAGGGGGTGCCATTTTAGCTGAGACCCCATAAACATTATCTAAAGGATGGACCGGGGTACTTTAGCTGCAGGGAAGGGCACAAACCTGTTGGCGTCACAATGTCGGCTCCGTAAGTGGCCACCGTCTCCCATAGAGAGCTACCGGGTGCTAGTGCTCTCCTGGACCTTCCATGACATCATCGCCACCGTCCCCTGGAGGAATTCAGGTAAGAATTGACAATTTTTACTATGGGGATAATTATGCATGTCCAAACCCTGTTTAAAGGGATGATGTGTTGGTGCGTAAGCGGGCTGATGCACCGATGAACCTGATTGATTGGCCAGTGCATTACTGTGTCCCTGGCATGCCAGGGTGCAGGCAGGGGTCTCGGCCCCTATTCATAAACCTAACCGAAACCCTAACCCTAACCCTAACCCTAACCCTAAAACACTCCAAACCCTAACCCCAAACCACTTCCCTAACCCTAAAACTTAACTCCGACCCTAGGCCCTGCCCTAACCCCCAGCCGACCTCCGACCCCTAAACTTAACCCCTTTCCCCATACCACAAATCCTACCCCTAGTCCTTGCCTATCCCCCATTCTCTACTCCTACCACAAATTCTTAACCGTTACCCCAATCCTGAGCCCTAACCCCAAAATACCCCCATGTCTAACCTTCTCATACCCCTAACCCTAACCGTAACCCACCTTTAGCTGTTAATGCCAAGCTTAGCCTAACCCGTAACCTAAATTGGCTATGGGACACGCCCCGGGACTTGATCACCCCGGGGTCCTGCCTTCGAGTGAGGGTGTCTGGTGGTAAATGGTGAAACACCCGATGATCTCGAGGTACACCACTGATGAGGTGTCCCACAATTCTTTTAAAACCGTAAACCTTTTCAATCTAAACTTCAATCTAAACTTCAATCTAAACTCCAATCTAAACTTCAATCTAAACTTCAATCTACTTACCCTCCTTATAACCTAAAACCTAACTTTTAATTAGCCTCAACCTTAGTCATTGTCTAACCTTAACCACTCAGGGTTATTGCCTAAACCTAAAACTAAATCAGTTCTTTTGACTACCTAATATTCCAGTTAACTAAATTAGCCTTAACCTTTGTCTCTTTCTAAACCTAACCAATCAGGATATATGCCTAAACTTAACCTTTAAATCAGGACTAACACTTTCAGACTGAAGCCTTCAACATTTATTAAATTATGTAAACCTATTTAACTGTAATGTATATTGACATCATAACAAACCTTAACCCTCAATGGGTCCTTGTCAGAAAGTTACGTTCCAGGTCCTTGGGGTTCAAGTTGCACCCCTATCCATTGGCATATATAATTCAATGGTACCAAGCTCAAATTCAATTAACTAAAGTTAAGATACATTTATTAGTTAACTGAATGATGCTTGCACAGCTTACGCAGTGAGATAGTGCAGTTAAAGGGGTTGCGGCAGTGGGGGGGGGGCAGCAGAGGGGACTGGTCATATAATGCACATTCCGACTGTATCCTCTTGCAGAATGTGTCGAAGAGCTTCAGCTGTGGAATACCTAGCCATGGTGTTATATCTTTTCTAACAGTTGAAATGTAAACAAAACAAAATGGCTGACTTTTTTTAATATCCGAAAATGTTCTAGAATATAATAACATAAAGAATTATAGTAGCAATTATCACTAATTAACTGAATTTGTCGATCATATCAATGTCATAAATTAACCCTAAAAAGGGTTATGTAATAGCAACTGGACTTTGTTTTTCATAGAAGACGTTTTGCACTCCATCCAGAGTGCTTTCTCAATTCTGACTGACTGGCATAGCAGGTTGATGAACCCTGTGGAATCCTCAAGTTGTTAGCACTAGATGGTCACCTGTGGGTTTTTGTTGTTCCTCCTGGCTTTCATGTGTTTCACTGATACCACCTGAGGCCGAGCGTGAACAACTTTGGAAGCATCTTGGCAAAGTTGAAAGAACTGCATTGTAGGTGGACCGGGAGGACAACTGCTTCAAATGAACGACCGTCGTTGAACAGAGGAGGTGGCCTAAGACGTCTATCACCTACCTACAATGCAGTTCTTTCAACTTTGCCCAGACTCTTCCACAGTCGTTCACGCTCAGCCTCAGGTGGTATCAGTGAAACACATGAAAGCCAGGGGGAACAACAACAACCCACAGGTGACCATCTAGTGCTAACGACTTGAGGATTCTACAGGGTTCATCAACCTGCTATGCCAACCAGTCAGTCAGAATTGAGAAAGCACTCTGGATGGAGTGCAACACTTCTATGAAAAACAAAGTTGCTATTGCATAACCCTTTTTTAGGATAACCATGACCTGGATAACTGAGAATCTCCACAGACATCTGTCATAAATTAAGTTTTTTTTGGGGTGCATTTTGCACCCCCGAAGAAAGTATGCCAGCGATAATTGACGTCAACACTTTTTCTATCATTTTCTGCATGACCGTATGTAAAACTGGTGCACTTACAATGTCCTAGAGGATAACTGCTGTAATTTTAATAACAACATGGTAGTAGCCATAGAAATGGGCAGGGGGTGCAGAACGCACCCCAAGGAACCATTGAGGGTTAACCTAATACTCTAAAAACTTTTACGTCATTTAGACAACATGGTGACTCATGAAGTATGCAATGAACGTGATCAACTGGACCCTGGGAACAGAGTGACAAGCGCCGGCCCGTGCATTGCCTTTGGCTCTCTATACCAAACTGCTCTAGTCGTCAGACAGAGTGGGGAGAGTCATCGAGATAGAACTCCTTACACCTAACCCTAACCCTAACCTTCAGTTTTACCCTAATTGGTAAACCCTCATTTCAAAGTTCTCTGGACCATTATACATATTTTTCTCTCTCTCTTTCTTTCCCTCTCTCTCTCTCTCTCTCTCCCTCTCTCCCCCCCTCATGCCCTCTCTCCATGGTTGCAGTAAACTGGACATCTCCAGTGGTCCTAGTTTGTTTAGGTTAGGGAATAATAAAAATAATTTGGATATTACCTGCCTTCCTTGCTTGAGCTGTTTAATAATAGGGAAATAAAGACAACTATTGAGAAACATTTGACTCATATAATAACATTTATTTCACCCCTACTGGCTGTATCACCTTTGCTGTTTTCCTTCGGGGCTCCAGTAGTAACAACACAGTGTTTAACCTAAAAAAAGAAAAGGTAACAATAAACAGAATCATGTGGAAACTGGTTTGATTAAAAGGATTTTAAACCACAGTGATGGGATACTATACCTACCAGAGAATTTTTTATCACTCTCGCCGTCCTCGCCGTCTCCGTCGTTCCTAAATAAAAGTATCATACTTACCAGGGATCGTTTCCGCCTCCGCCGTCACCGCCGTATCTGTCTGGGACAAGCATATCCCTATCAGGGTTACCTGAAAATAAAGGGAAAACGTTAAAAGGATAAAGTTGTGAATGTTGCCCGTGCAAAATTAATATCTAAGATATTGTTTTAAACTGTTTTAACCACAAAAACCTAACCGTAACCCTAACCTTAACCCTAACCATATTATGGTGTGCCCGGTCATGTTACGGGGGATGGACCCAGATAGGCCCGTGCCTAACTGTCGCCTTGTGCGCAGATGGGGGAAACCCTGGTTAGGGGAAACCCTAACCACTAAAAACCTAACCCTAACCCTAACCCCAAACCCAAACCCCTACCCCAACTCCAAACCCTAACCCCAACCGTAAAACCATAACACCTAACCCTAACCCTGACCATAAGGCTAGTAGCCGGGTCTCCCATAAAATTATTTACTTTGGCCCCTCCCCCTCCATATATTTAAGAATCCCTCACTGTGTTCCCTCATTTCCATCTGACTTCCGTGGAGGAAGGATGCGGGACTCAGTGGTGGTGATATTTTCTTTATTCATTTATTATTCGGCCAGGATGGACATGGATTGACCTTGTGGGGGTCTGGGACACTGGGGGTGCCTCCGGGGGACACCGGAGTGGCGCCGGCGCCGAACACAGGGGGGCACTTTACCTGCAATAGGAAGAAACCTTAGTGAGGATACGAAACCACAGTGTGGATATAATAGGATACTTACCTCCTGAGCCGGCGTGGGCCTGGTCAGCCACGTCCGAGCTACAGTATAGGAGAGGAACATATAACATTTAGATATAAGTGCGGTGCCCAAAGCCCCAGTGGGGGACCTAAAGCCCTAGTAGGGACATGCCCTGTTGCAGTGTAACCGTTGTACTTACCTGTCTGCGTCGATGCTCCTCCATATTCCTCCGGACCACTTACCTGTCTTGGACTCCTGGATCGTCGTCTGTTCCATCACCCCTGCCAAAAGAAGAAAGCAATTTAATATTTAAAGCCCCAGTGGGGAAACGGACATGGTGCGTGTAGGGGGGTGGATATATGGATGGACCTGGATTGGCCAGTGCATTACTGTGGCCCTGGGACGCTGGGGTCACAGGCCCTGGGGTTTCTAACCCCGACTTATAACCCTAACCCTAACCCTAACCATAACCATAATATCCCGGACCATAAGGCTCTTTAGCCGGGTCCCAACAATAATACTTTACTTTGGCCCTTCCCCCTTTATTTATATAGCAATTCCCCACTGTGTCCCCTCAATATCCATCTGGCTTCCGTGGAGGAAGGATGTGGGACACAGTGGTGGTGCAATACTTTTTATTTATAATTATTTAGACATGGATGGGAGTGGATGGACCTTTGGGGGGTCCTGGGTTCATCATGTGACTCTACCCGGGGGACACCGGGGGGAGATACGAGGCCACGGTATGGTGCTCTTTATCCCTCGCAGGCCAGTAGCCGTTGGGTGTCCGGCACTGGTAAACCTGAAAATGAGGTGAATGGATTTCCCCAAAGTCTAGTAGACGTATATAAGTCATAGTTCACGGCCAATACCTACCTTGATGGCGTTGTCGCTCCTCCTACCTGTTCCTCCGAGCTGTCCTGGGATCATGGATTCCTCGTCGTCCTTCTTCGTCTCGTCGCCCCTGTAAAGAATACAAACAGCATTTATATTTAAAGCCCCAGTTGGGGATTGGATGCGGTGTGCGTAAGCGGGTGAATGCATGGACCCGAATTGGCCAGTGCATTTCTGTGGCCCTGGGACGCTGGGGTCACAGGCCCTGGGGTTTCTAACCCCTTTTCATAACCTTAACCGTAACCTTAACCGCTAACCATAACCGTAACCTTAACCGCAACCCATAAAACCTACCCTGCCAGTGCTATCTGGGTCATTCAACATCCTCCTACCTCATGTACCGCTAGTCTAGAGGCCTATTATGGTCCAATTTTTTTGCCGGTTCCCTGATGAAGGTGTGGCAACCTGAAACACGTGTTGGAGCCTGATCTTAGAACCTTATTGTAGGACAGATCATGCCCATCTAAATTTAGTTAAAGTAATAAGGCCTAAACCCCCACTAGGCCCTAAACTTAACCCTTTGACCCTAAAGCCATTTTGGCCTAGGGCCCTAAACGTAATAACGCCCCTGACTTAACCCTAAGGCTATTACAGCCTAGGGCCATAACCCTAAGGCCTATTTTGGCCTAGGCCACGACCATAAGGGACTCTAACCGTAGGGCAATTATGATATTACTATATACATATATATACCTCCTATATAAGGAAGTCTGCCTACTGCAGCTCATTCATTTCCCTCAGACCATCAAGGAGGAAGGATGTGTCTTACAGTATGGTAGTGTTTAGACCAGGATCATGCTTGATGGCGGATGGATGTGGATTGACCTTGGGGGGGATTACGGCACCGGGAGGTGCCTCCGGGGGGCCCGAGGAGTTTGCGGCAATGCCGCAGGTAAGACGCTAGGGGGAGCCACATAAGTCCCTGAAAGAGAATAGGGCAGTTAAGGGCAATTGTTGAACCTAATAAAAGGTCATTTATGGACACTACAAAACCTGATAAAAGGTCATTGATATACGACAATACTTACCTGCTGGTGGCGTCGTCCCTCCGTGATGGCTGCCCAGTGCCTGAAACTTTCCTGGGGTCCCCCTGCCGTCCCGGTCGCCGTTCCCGGAATTGAAATTCTGAAAGGGGATGAGTAGTATTTCAGAGGGCAATTATATTTGATACCATGATCTGTGGGAAGACTACGGTCATGTTACAGGGGGGATGGACCCAGATAGGCCCGTGCCTGACTGCTGCCTTGTGCACAGAAGTTGTGGTCTAACCACAACCAAAAAAACCTAACCATAACTGTAATTAGTACACAAGAATGCTTATTCTGTAATTTTTCAGTTTTTTTTTAAAGTCTAACATTTCATAATGTATTTCCAAAATTATTATGGAAGTAGGTTAGCACCCGGAATACCACCATCTGTCCACTTGGTGTCGCTCTACATCATCTGACAAAATTGTTAGGCTTATTTCCGTATTTTTGCCTTCATACTACTTAACACTTAGCACTTCTGGCCATAACAATTATGTAACTTCACTTAACAAATGTGCTTAACGTTAGCCTAATTAACAATTATGCAATGTTTGCTTAGCAAATGTGGTTAGGGTTAGCCTAATGAACAAATCATTAATTACACTTAGCAAATCTGGCCCTATCAATTCCGTAACTTCACTTAACAAATGTGGTTATGGTTAGCCTAATGAACAAATCGGTAACTGTACTTAGCAAATCTAGCAATGACAAATATATAACTTTACTTAAATAAGTTAATGTTTGCCTAATTAACTTCAGAACTTTTAGCTAGCAAATGCGATTACGGTTAGCCAATTGAACAAATCAGAAATTATGCTTTGCAAATCTGGCAATGACAAATACATAACTTCACTTAGCAAATGTGGTTAGGGTTAGCCTAATGAAGAAATCAGTAATCATACTTAGCAAATCTGGCCTTACAACTCTGTAACTTCACTTAACAAATGTGGTTATGGTTAGCCTAATTAACAATTACGGAATGTTTGCTTAGCAAATGTGGTTAAGGTTAGCCTAATGAACAAATCAGTAATTACACTTAGGAAATCTGGCCCTAACAATTCCGTAACTTCACTTATCAAATGTGGTTATGGTTAGCCTAGTTAACAATTACAAAATGTTTGCTTAGCAAATGTGGCTATGGTTAGCCTAATGAACAAATCAGTAATTACACTTAGCAAATCTGGCCCTATCAATTCCGTAACTTCACTTAACAAACGTGGTTAGGGTTTAGCCTAATTAACAATTATGAAATGTTTGCTTAGCAAATGTGGTTATGGTTAGCCTAATTAACAATTATGTAATGTTTGCTTAGCAAATGTGGTTATGGTTAGCCTAATGAACAAATCAGTAATTACACTTAGCAAATCTGGCCTTACAACTCCGTAACTTCACTTAACAAATGTGGTTAGGGTTAGCCTAATTAACAATTACGTAATGTTTGCTTAGCAAATGTGGTTATGGTTAGCCTAATTAACAATTACACAATGTTTGCTTAGCAAATGTGGTTATGGTTAGCCTAATGATCAAATACGTCATTTAACAGCAAATGTGGTTACGGTTAGCCTAATGAAGAAATGCGTAATTACACTTAGCAAATCTGGCACTAAGCTACAACAAATTACAACTTGACCACCAATTAAACAGCCTTTATTTATAAAATGCAAATCCAAATCAACAATTCTGTTTAACACTTTAAACACAAAGTAGCTTAACTTTAGCTCAATTGAAAGAACTTTTTTAAATTTAACATAAACATTTATTTAAACTGAAATCTATTTTAAATCAAAACAATGAGTTTCAGTTAAAATAAAACTTCTTAAATTAAAACAGCCAACACAATTTAAAACAAATGGTTTTGTTTTAAACAAAAAATGATTATTGAAAATAATCTTTCTCGTGTATTTCAGTTTATATCTCGCTGAAATCATTATGTAAAATCATGAAAAAAACACTGACTAAATCCATTATCTGTCTTCTTTTCAAAACTTCCATTGTCAGAAGTATTAAAGTTTTTAAAATTAGATTAAATAGGCAAAAAAGCAAATCGTGTCACCTTTCTTTGTTTTACTTGTATCGGGAGCGTGTAGGACCGCTCTCAGTGTAAGATCGCTATTCCCGTTCTAAATACGCTGCGTTTGAATCGGCGACCACGTGATTGCAGGCACACAGGCTTAGCCCACTGAGCCATAAAAACAGGTATGAGCTTCGCTGCTGAAAGTGGCAACACTGGCGCAAAGCTTCAGCGGCAGAGACGTATCCGTGTGCTATATTGTAGCCGATCAGTGTAAACACTACCCAGACATGTGCTCTTGTTTATTTCGGTCACAATGGGCGTATTCACATATTTCTTTACCAAATACTAACTGTCAGATTATCATGTTATCATGCGAATAGCGCGATTTGCAAGTGGGTGGGCGATCAGAGCCGCTTCGAGACGCAGACGCTTAAGTCAGTCACTCTTGTTCTTTCAATTCATATCACGAAGCTGTAAAAATATATTTAGTTCATACCTATATATATTTTGAAAAGTAGACCGTCCAAGGTTTCTGAGGCTATTTTTAAAATGTGTATATGACAAAAACTCACGGAGTTATTTAAACGGTTTTGCGAAATTTCTGTCAGATCCCGCAGGCTGGACCGCCGACCCCAGGGGGTTAAATACTAAAACTAATGGCCATAAATAGAAATTAGCGGGAGAACATTTTTAACAAACTTAAAGCACTTCTCTACACAATATGTAGTTAATATATATAGTTATGTTAATAGCCTTACTGTTATTGTAGCAGAACCTAAAACCATTCATACCTTTAAATCAGAGCTAGATAAGATTTTAACAAATGTGAGCTATTAATTAAATTGTCCACAAACGAGCTTTGGTGGCCCGAATGGACCTCTCTCATTGTTAAATTTATGTTTTAATCTATTGTTCATGAGTAACAAGAACCAAACTAAGTGTACTTACGATTTCTCCTGTAATTTTCTCGTTCCAATGGTTGCGGAATTTCTCCCGCACCATTGCCTTTAGTGTGTCAGGATATACTAGACGTCTTCTGTATCTTTGTCTCTGAAATATGACAACATAGACAGTATGTCTTTCATAGCAACATTTATGCATATATGCCACACCCATTTAAAAAGCTATCTAGTGCCTCACCTTTCCATGCATGTCATCAACATATTTCGGAAGTGGACTGGGAATCTGTCACAATAAAGATAACATAGATTGCAAATTCAGTGCAAGTACATTGCAGTCAACACAGATCATTATGCTTTTTCACTTCCCGGTACAAAGTATTGGTGAGACTTACCTCGGAGTTCTCTTCCTCCTCCTCCTCATCTTCCCATTCCTCGTGTTTTTCCCCTTCTTCCTCATCTTTCTCCCCATCTTCCTTGTCTTTCTCCAATTTCTCCAAAGATTTGTCCCATTCTTCCACATTTTTCTCCCATTACTCCACAGTTTTCTCCCATTGCTCGATATCTATCTCACATTGCTCACTACCTGTCTCTTGTCCTACCTGGACCACTTCTTTTTCAACATCAAATGATGTGGAGGAAGGACCTGTTGAAAAGACATATGTTATGTTAGCATCATAATTACTATTTGTACAATAACCTATAACTGACAATTACCTGCTTCTTCCTCAAGATGACATGCACTACCATCGTGACTGGGCTGCAGCTCTGATGAAAGACCTACTTCCTCAAAATCTTCATCTGAGTCAAACAACTTTCTTTTCAGTCTTCTGTAAGGTGTAGTACACTTCTTCTTGCTTATACCAAGTGCGTCATTGACCAGACTGCGACCAACATGAAGATCTTCCAGTTGTGGTTCGGCCACGTAAAATCGGTCCGCCGTTTCAACAGTGTGCCACCAGTCGCCGCTGCACTTCATTAAGGTTTCTCTGCACCTGCAATCAAGATAGATAAACTGATAAGACTAGAGCCAGTGAAGTTAGTCAGACAAGACCGGAAAAGACACGTCTCCAATCCGTAATTGCTAAGTTACTCAGACAAAATCGGAAAAGACACGTCTCTAATCTGTAACTGCTAAGTTAGTCAGACAAAACCAGAAAAAACATGTCACAAATATGCAATCTATCATACACTAAGGACATTACCCATCCATCCATCCATTTTCTCCCGCTTATCCGAGGTCAGGTCGCGGGGGGCAGCAGTCTCAGCAGGGAAACCCAGACTTCCCTCTCCCCGGCCACTTCCTCCAGCTCCTCTGGGGGAATCCCGAGGCGTTCCCAGGCCAGCCGAGAGACATAGTCCCTCCAGCGTGTCCTGGGTCTTCCCCGGGGCCTCCTCCCAGTGGGACATGCCCGGAACACCTCACCAGGGAGGTGCCCAGGAGGCATCCTAATCAGATGCCCGAGCCACCTCATCTGACTCCTCTCAATGTGGAGGAGCAGCGGCTCTACTCTGAGTCCCTCCCGAATGACCGAGCTCCTCACCCTATCTCTAAGGGAGAGCCCAGCCACCCTGCGGAGGAAACTCATTTCGGCCGCTTGCACTCGCAATCTCGTTCTTTCGGTCACTACCCACAGCTCGTGACCATAGGTGAGGGTAGGAACGTAGATCGACTGGTAAATCGAGAGCTTCACCTTTTGGCTCAGCTCCTTCTTCACCATGACAGACCGATGCAGCGCCCGCATCACTGCGGACGCCGCACCGATCCGCCTGTCGACCTCCCGCTCCATCATCCCCCCACTCATGAACAAGACCCCGAGATACTTAAACTCCTCCACTTGGGGAAGGATCCCATCCCCGACCCGGAGAGAGCATTCTACCCTTTTCCGGCTGAGGACCATGGTCTCGGATTTGGAGGTGCTGATTCTCATCCCAGCCGCTTCACACTCGGCTGCGAACTGTCCCAGCGAGAGCCGAAGGTCACGGTCTGATGAGGCCAACAGGACCACATCATCTGCAAAAAGCAGAGACCTAATCCTGAGGTCACCAAACCGGACACCCTCAACGCCCTGGCTGCGCCTAGAAATTCTGTCCATAAAAGTTATGAACAGAATCGGTGACAAAGGACAGCCCTGACGGAGTCCAACCCTCACCGGAAACAAGTCCGACTTATTGCCGCTCATGCGGACCAGACTCTGGCACCGGTCATACAGGGACCGAACAGCCCTTAAAAGGAAGCCCGGCACCCCATACTCCCGGAGCACCCCCCACAGGACTGCCCGAGGGACACGGTTGAATGCCTTCTCCAAGTCCACAAAACACATGTAGACTGGTTGGGCAAACTCCCATGAACCCTCCAGAACCCTGCGGAGAGTATAGAGCTGGTCCACTGTTCCACGGCCGGGGCGAAAACCACACTGCTCCTCCTGAATACAAGGTTCGACAATCCGGCGGACCCTCCTCTCCAGAACCCCCAAATAGACCTTACCAGGGAGGCTGAGGAGTGTGATCCCCCTATAGTTGGAGCACACCCTCTGGTCCCCTTTCTTGAAGAGGGGGACCACCACCCCGGTCTGCCAGTCCAGAGGCACTGCCCCCGATGTCCACGCGATGCTGCAGATGCGTGTCAACCAAGACTGCCCTACAGCATCCAGAGCCTTCAGGAACTCTGGGCGGATCTCATCCACCCCCGGGGCTCGGCCACCGAGGAGCTTTTTAACCACCTCAGCGACCTCCGCCCCCGAGATAGGGGAGTCCACACCCAAGTCCCCATACTCTGCTTCCACATTGGAAGGCGTGTCGGTGGGATTGAGGAGGTCTTCGAAGTATTCCTTCCACCGACCCAAAACGTCCCGGGTTGAGGTCAGCAGCACCCCATCCCCACCATAAACAGTGTTGATGTTGCACCGCTTTTCCACCCGGAGCCGCCGGATGGTGGACCAGAATCGCCTCGAAGCCGTCCGGAAGTCGTTTTCCATGGCCTCACCAAACTCCTCCCAAACCCGAGTTTTTGCCTCAGCGACCGCCGAAGCCGCATCCCGCTTTGCCTGCCGGTACCTGTCAGCTGCCTCTGGAGTCCCACAGGCTAAATAGGCCCGATAGGACTCCTTCTTCAGCTTGACGGCATCCCTCACCACTGGTGTCCACCAGCGGGTTCGCGGATTGCCGCCGCGACAGGCACCGACTACCTTACGGCCACAGCTCCGGTCAGCCGCCTCCACAATGGAGGCACGGAACATGGCCCATTCGGACTCAATGTCCCCCGCCTCCCCCGGGACATGGGAAAAGTTCTGCCGGAGGTAGGAGTTGAAACTCCTCCTGACAGGGGATTCAGCCAGACGTTCCCAGCAGACCTTCACTATACGCTTGGGCCTGCCAGGCCTGGCCGGCTTCCTCCCCCACCAGCGGAGCCAACCCACCACCAGGTAGTGATCAGTTGACAGCTCCGCCCATCTCTTCACCCGAGTGTCCAAGACATGCGGCCGCAAGTCCGACGACACGACTACAAAGTCGATCATCGAACTGCGGCCTAGGGTGTCCTGGTGCCAAGTGCACATATGAACACCCTTATGCCTGAACATGGTGTTCATTATGGACAATCCGTGGCGAGCACAGAAGTCCAACAACAGAACACCACTCGGGTTCAGATCGGGGGGGCCGTTCCTCCCAATCACGCCACTCCAGGTCTCACTGTCATTGCCCACGTGAGCATTGAAGTCCCCTAGCAGAACAAGAGAGTCCCCAGAAGGAATGCTCTCCAACACCCCTTCCAGAGACTCTAAAAAGGGTGGGTACTCTGAACTGCCGCTCGGCGCATAAGCGCAAACAACAGTCAGAACCCGTCCCCCCACCCGAAGGCGAAGGGAGGCTACCCTCTTGTCCACCGCGGTAAACCCCAATGTACAGGCGCCCAGCCAGGGGGCAATAAGTATGCCCACCCCCGCTCGGCGCCTCTCCCCGCAGGCAACTCCAGAGTGGAAAAGGGTCCAACCCCCTTCAAGGAGACTGGTTCCAGAGCCCAAGCCGTGCGTCGAGGTGAGCCCGACTATATCTAGCCGGAATTTCACAACCTCGCGCACCAGCTCAGGCTCCTTCCCCATCAGAGAGGTAACATTCCATGTCCCAAGAGCTAGCTTCTGCAGCCGAGGATCGGACCGCCAAGGTCCCCGCCTTTGGCCACTGCCCAGCTCACAATGCACCCGACCCCTATGGCCCCTCCTACGGGTGGTGAGCCCATTGGAAGGGGGACCCACGTGCCTTGTTCGGGCTGTGCCCGACCAGGCCCCATGGGTATAGGCCTGGCCACCAGGCGCTCGCCATCGAGCCCCAACCCCAGGCCTGGCTCCAGGGGGGGGCCCCGGTGACCCGCGTCCGGGCAAGGGAAAACGTGTTTCCAAAATCTTTTTCATCATATGAGGTCTTTTGAGCTGAACTTTGTCTGGTTCCTCACCCCGGACCTGTTTGCCTTGGGTGACCCTACCAGGGGCATAAAGCCCCGGGCAACTTAGCTCCTGGGATCACTGGAACACGCAAACCCCTCCACCACGATAAGGTGTTGGCTCCAGGAGAGGACATTACCATCACTTTAAATTTAGACTTACACAGGTTGAAACGGTGGACCGGATTTCTGTAGTGCCAAACCCCCGGGGCATCCCACAATCGAGGCATGTTGCCTTCACCAGCTCAGAGCTTAACGAACGGCTCTCCAGATGAAGAAAAGAAAAATGTCTCAGGATTGTAGCAAAATCCCGGTAATTTAGATCTAACATCGGCAAACTGTTGCAGCCAAGAGTGCTCCCTGCTGTTTAGGGCAATTTTTGCCCTCCCATATGAGGAAGACGTCTTGTGGCTGGAGACCTTTAAGAATGGGACAATGTGTTACTGAGCAAGGTGGAAAACAGCAGGTAAATGTAGTAAAAACAAACATAACTTACCTGAACATGTTGCATAATTACAAAATTTAATTACATTTAATTTCTGTTATATAGTAACTTTTACAACTTACCTGTCCCAAAGCACTTTACATTTTTCTGTCATGATCTAATAATAAGTGCAATATCATTTTTGGTACTCACATTGATAATGTAATGGTCTTCAATCGCCTGGCAGTGCTGGAACTCAGTCAATGTCAGGTTCACGAGAACACTAACACGGTGCCCGGTAATGATAAAGATATAAGTGGCTAATGACCTTATTGCATTGTTTCTCAAGTAAATATTAATTACACCTTCAGAGAGTCCATCTGTGAACAAAACAGAGCAAGGTATTTGCAAGACATTATGAACGATCATTTCAAACTACATTAAGTATAATTTCAGTTTTTTTTTTTAATTAGTGATTAGTGGTCATTGTTACATCACAGCACAGAGTGCACAGCAAAATGTGTCCTCTGCATTTAACCAATACCTGACATTGTGACATAGCAGACGGCAGCAAATTTAAGAAACGTATTACCTACCAGAAATTATGTAGTCAAAAATTACACATTTTGGTAATTCACAGGGGTCGCAGGCTGCCAACTTACCAACACATTCCAGAATGCGGTCCCGTAGCTCTGTGATGAGCTCATGCAGATGTTCCCGGGCAGGCATCTTTTTTGCTTTCTCATCTTTGATAGCATGCCTGTGCGCTACTATTTTCTTCACCAATGCCTGCCTCTGCAACCTTAAATGCCTGTACAGGCCCTCCACATTATTTTTCCCTAGGCGGACAACTGAGGGTCGTTGTTTAATAATAAATTTCAGAAATTTGGAGATTGCAAAAATATTATTTCTGCAGGTGACTACACTTAATTTTTCAGCCAAACCTGTGACCAATTTATTTATTTTGAATGGGTCATTGAAAAATTTTAGATTTGCTGGGGGACGGTCAGTTGAAGAACCCCACATGAACTTTATAAACCCCTTCACATAGCCTAATTCTTGTTTTTTGTTTTGCTCTTTCTTTTTGGTGTGAACGACTGTAAACAGTGATTATTCGTACTTAGGCAGCACTTAATCTATAAGAAAGAAACAAAAAATGATTGCAGGACACTGTTAATAATAATCATCAATCACCCATAGTGGTGCCCAATGAGCTAAGGGTTAAGGGTCTTGCTCAAAGACCTGCAGAAATGCTGAGGCTGAGTTTGAACTGGTGACCTTGTGATTACAAGCACACAAACTTAACCAACTGAGCCACAATATACTTACCATCAAAATAGTATGTATACTTTGCTTCATGTGCGTCTTCTGATTTGTCCTTCCGCCCCTCATAGGTTTCTAATTGTTGCTGCATGTCTGAAATTTTCCATTTCATCATTTGTATTTCATCACGTTGCTCCTTTGCTTGTTGTCTCTGCTTTTCGATTTCGTTTCTTGTAGCAGCACATTTGGTCTTATAGACAAGGCTCTTTAGCTGTTCCCCAGTTATATTGTGAGTTAGCTTAAGATGCCTGTCGAGCCGGGACAAATTTGCTGCGGCACACCCATGCATTGGGCATAACAATAAGCCAGCAAACCGGCCCGTCTTAGACGAAATAAGGAGCCTACGCTCCTTGCTGCTTCCCAAGTGGTGAACATCTCTCATATGTACTGTGACATTGAGATATGACACGTGACATACTGGGCAAGGCTGTTTCTTCCGGCCCATGACGTATCCCTAAAAAAAACCCAATGCACATAACCTTAATGAATCTGAATTGCACCATCAATGGCAGGTTACCTTAATGGTACAGAATTACATAAGCGATATCATGAACATCTGATGACACCTTAACAGTTCTGAACGCAACCTTAATGAATCTGAATTGCACCGTCAATGGCAGGTCACCTTAACGGTACAGAATTACATCAGCGATATCATGAACATCTGACGACACCTTAACAGTTCTGAACATAACCTTAATTTTAACTGCATAATCAATGATCGGCCATCTTAATGGTTTAAAATTACATCAGCGATATGTACAATAAATACAGATCCAGCCACTTAAAATTTCCTCAGTTTCCATGACAGGTCCTTGACAGGACCTTGACTGGCTCTTGGCTGGTCCTTGACTGTAATGAGATCCCCCACGATGATGTAATGAAAAAGGGGGCCGGCATGATCCACCCCTCAACTCTCTGTGTAAAGTACTTGCAATGATTTATCAATCCACCAGGGAGAGCAGTGATCTGAAGTGACTTACCTGAAATCAGGTAAGATACCTGAATCAGGTATTGCAAAAAATGAAAATCTAAGCAAGTACAATTTTCCTATATTTAAACAAAATTACAATTTCATTAATAAACTCACTACACTGCAATAAATGGCCTGTGAAATTTAGAAATAGTTTCTGTTGTGAGGCAAAGATGGCCTAAAACTGTCAAAATGTGTTTTTAGTCAGTTTATTGATGAAATTAGAATTTTATTTTACTTCCCTCTTTGGAGATGAGGCGGTCCCAAGATATGTCCAATACAATAATTACAGGCCTAAACAAAGTATTAAGACTGATATTGTCAAGCAATGAGAGGTATATGAAAATTAAACAGATTTGAAGCCCATTAAGCTTGTTTGGCACAAGATGAAAGATTTCATCCGCAAGGAGGCCAAGCCAGGTACAAAGCAGCAGCATGTCCAAGAGTTATTTTGGGAGAAGAGAGTGACCCAAGATGTGTGTGACAGACTAATTACAGGTCTAAACAAAGTAATAAGGTTGACTGTGGAGAATAAAGGTGGACAGAGTGGAAAATGGAAAAAAACTTATAGATCTGTACTGTGCTGGAATAAAACAGACACACTCCTTAGTGTGTTCTTTCTTTCTGTCTGGCTAACAGCCGGATAGGCTGCTGGTGGCTGTGCATTCACGGAGGGGAGGGGGGTTCTCACAATGATGTGTGAATGTGTCATTAACTTCTCTGCTTGGCCACAATGAAACAATGAGACAGATGAGACAGATGTTTGAAAGGGGTCAAGGTGAGGTTGTTTTTTTAACCCCCTGGGGCCTGAGGCCTTTTTCCACTTTCGAGGTAGTCTGACATGCCTTGACATTTTAAAATATTTCACCTATCTAAAAAACATTTATCCCAAAGTGATACATTTGCTTTTATTCAGCACAAACTCAGCACCAATAATCTGATACCTCTTAGAATGTTATTATTCTATTTTTTGTTAAAATCAACTTTAAACATATACTTTTCAAAAACCTATTTTCAGACATGCTGAGAAATTGTAAAAAATCACATTATAGACATTTCTAGGTAAGACTTTTGAGCTCTGAAGCTTATAGACACAGGGGTTGGCTACACATAGGTGAAAGTGACATTCAGAAATTTTATATGGTTTGATTACTAAAGTGTTAGCACTTTAGACTGACACTCTTTTTCTCAAAGTCAGTGGCCTTCACAATGAATATTGATGAGGTAGGTGTCCTCACACCTGTAGTAGTTTGCATACTGTCAATGGCCCATCAGTCTGGAATGTCACTGCACCCCACACCCATCACTTTGGAAAGGCAGTTTGAAACGCAAGAAAAGTAGCAACAATAAAATCCCTTTCACAGTTTATTGATAGATGGAATGAAAAATAAAAAACTGTGACTATATAAATATAGAAAGCGATAAATATGATGCAGTGACTATTATTGACGCTCTAGGGACGAGGACATCATCGACCGCGTATCTTTCTCGTGTATTTCAGTTTATATCTCGCCAAAATCATTATGTAGAATCATGAAAAAAAACACTGACTAAATCCGTTATCTGTCTTCTTATCAAAACTTCCATTGTCAGAAGTATTAAAGTTTTTAAAATTAGGTTAACTCTATGGAGGGCACCAGGGGCCCCTTGCATGGGGGGGCATTTCTTCCCTCTTTGGAATAATTACCTTATAACTTCAGATATAAAAGTCACAGACACATGCCTGATACCTAAAATCAGAGTTGACCCCTTTACAATTGATTGTAGGAAGTTCAATAACGAAATGAATAACCTGTGTATAATTTATGGACATGCGAATATAACAAAAACAGCTGGAAAAATACAAAAACCTGTCTTTGTGTCTTGGATTTTTGTAAATATTTCAAAAACTACATGATGGAATAGGTCCAATTTTAAAAATCTGGTTCCCAAACTTGTTTTCTACATGTGTGCCCAATTTCATATCATTTGATGCAGCCCAACAGGTTTTACGGAGGAAAGAGCAAATGGTGCAACTGGGAGCCTTTCCTATCCAAAACCTAACCTAAACTAATCTGAAACTTATCCAAAATGGCAATAGTGTAACTAGCAGTGTTTTTTGGGGTAGCAACTTTCTTTCTAAATGCATTACCACTTATAGGTCATAAGTAACAATTTGTCACACATCATCACCACACATTTGTAGGAAAATCTATATTTTATTCACACGACTTGTGCCAAACTTATCCAAAACCTATCCAAAACCTATCCAAACTGGCCACAGTGTAACTAGCAGTGTTTTTTGGGGTAGCGTCTTTCTTTCTAAATGCATTACCACTTATGGGTCATAAGTAACATTTTGTCACACAAAATCACCACACATTTGTAGGAAAATCTATATTTTATTCACACGACTTGTGCCAAACCTATCCAAAACCTATCCAAAATGGCCGCAGTGTAACTAGCAGTGTTTTGGGATAGCGTCTTTCTTTCTAAATGCATTACCACTTATGGGTCATAAGAAACATTTTGTTTCTAACCCTAACCCTGCATAACTGTGCCCAAACGAAGCCCGACAAGTGCCCCGCATAACTGTGCCCAAACAAAGCCCGACAAGTGCCCCGCATAACTTTGCCCAAACAAAGCCCGACAAGTGCCCCGCATAACTTTGCCCAAACAAAGCCGACAAGTACCGTACATAATGTTGCCCAAACAAAGCCGACAAGTACTGTACATAACTTTGCTCAAACAAGGCCGACAAGTGCCCCGCATAACTTTGCCCAAACAAAGCCCCGCGTAACTTTGCCCAAGTGAAAGCCAAAAGCGCTGCATTACTTTGCACACTTCAAAGCTTGACAAAGGCGATGCGGAACTTTTCCCAATGTACCACAATACAAGTGTTACCAAAGCAAATGTTAATTGTAATTTACTGAATCACGGAATTATAAAAATCTATAGAATAAAAGAGTAAACTGTAAATAAATGTACTTATGTCGAGCGTTGCATCCTCTCCGCGCAAAAAAGCGTCCTCCTCCATCGAATCAATGGATAAAAGCGACACTTTCTTCCCCCGAACCACTCTTCAAAATCATCTTCTGTGCTTTCTCAACAGTGAAAGTCATCCGAGCCATTTTTCTTCAGTCAAAAAAGTTGTTGTCCGAAAATAACTGGGTAAACTCACGGAGACTACGTGCGTAATGCGTAATCGAGACACTCCCACAAATACTGCACCTGCAGATAATAAGTTGCGCATTCATGTCCCCAGCGCGAAAAACAATGCCCAATCAGCACATCCCATACCATTTTGCAAACCTTAGACACACCTCTATTGGATGAAGCAAATGACACTGTAATTTGATGTTCATGTAAAAAGTTTATTATGGTGAAACATAACCATGGGCAAAGGTTCAGTGCGTAAAAAATAATGTGCTAGCAGGGAAGCAGAGCATATATCTGAAAAAATACTTGACAATGAAGGATTACAGTGATTGATTTATGTACATAAGAGATCAAGCTTTCAAACGAGGGTAACTTTGTCATTTTATTCATTGGTTTTCTTCTAAAACTCCGAAGATAATAAACATTGCACGAATGTACAGAATGCCGACTGACATTTTTCTGCGATGAGTGAGCAAGCTATTTCAGAGCATTACAGTCATATTTATGGAAAAATGTGTGTTTTGTCTTAATACTGTGACGGTTTATGAATTATTGGCCGTGAAAGAAATAGTTTGAAGTGCTTAGTTTTCATTTTATTAACACTTATATTTTACTTCCTGACACTCGACCCGTTTAAAGATGGCTACCATGGTCATTTTATTTTTACTTGTTACAAAAAAACCATGGCACAAAAATTGCGCAACTTTCTACAGATATTATCTGAAAGGTTTTTTGTAGTGTAACAAGCCGTTTTTGGTTGATTTGATACATTTGTTTCTTTTATTGAACGTCATTTTTTTTTGTTATTGAAAATTTGGACGTATGCGTCCGAACCACTAGGCGGCGACAATGAAAGAGTTAATAGAGGCACAGCCGCAGGGAAGGATGGTGAGGCATCGTGTTGAGCTAAGGGCAGGCAGGTTGGAGGGTAGTTGCTGGAGGTGGAGGTAGTTGTCTTGCAGGCAGCAGAGGCATAAATTCTTCAATGACATTGTGCTCCAGGGAGCACACCCCAGAAGAGGTGAGGGAGGAAGTAAGAAAAATTGTGTATTAGCCAGAGTTGAGGAAACCAGAGGCAGTGCAAGCAAAATGATCGAGTGCAAAATTCGTCTAGGCTCCGGCAGATCTGGGTATAGCAGCATGAGAAAGAGGGAGAGACAGGCGGGAACACAGGCATGGGGACTCCCTGAACATCAGCACTCTAGTGTAAAGCTAGAGTGACAGCACTGACGCATCAGTTTATCCAAAGCCAATGACACCGATCCCCACCCAGCTTATCACCTCATACTGTTAGTCTGACTGGGAGTGAGTGACTAGCTGGAACCAGAACTAGGTTTCCTATACGCTAAGCTATACAAGTGCGTTTTTAATCTAGACTTGAAAAGCGAGAGTGTGCCTGAATCCCGCACATCCGCCGGGAGACCATTCCATAGCTGCAGAGCTCTGTAAGAGAATACTCTGCAGCCTGCCGTAGCCCTGTCTACTTTAGGAACTAATAGATATCCTGCTCCTTGTGAATGAAGCAGGCGAGAAGGGTTGTAAGGGACCAGAAGATCATTGAGATATTGTGGTGCAAGGCCATTCAGAGTTTTGTAGGTCAATAGCAATAATTTGTAGTCAATCATAAACTTGACCGGTAGCCAGTGCAGGGAAGACAGGATAGGGCTAATGTGATCAAATTTTTTAGTTTTTGTGAGAACTCTGGCAGCTGCATTTTGTACTAACTGAAGTTTATGTAGGGATCCAGATGGACAACCCGAAAGGAGGGCATTGCAGTAGTCCAATCTAGAAGTTATAAAGGCATGTATTAGTTTTTCTGCATCTTGAAAGGAAAGCATCTTCCGAAGCTTGGCTATGTTCCGTAGATGGTAAAATGCCGTACTGGTAATGCTGAGCACTGAAGCAGAGGTCGGGGTCTACCAGGACACCAAAATTTCTGACCACTGTTTTAAATTGAGTAGGGAGGCCTCTAGGGTTGTGGTTTACAAACTTATTGCGGGCCTCCTTAGGACCGATTAAAAGAACCTGTTTTTTCAGTATTTAACATGAGGAAATTCCTTGCCATCCAACAACGGATGTCTAGCAGACAGTCGGCTAAAGAAGAGAGCTGGGATGCATCACTAGGTTTGACAGATAGATACAATTGTGTATCATCAGCATAACAATGAAAATTAACACTGTAATTTCTAATTATGTTACCAAGCGGTAGCATATATAGATTGAACAGTAGTGGGCCCAACACTGATCCCTGCGGGACACCATATCTTACTTTAGTGGCTATGGATGACTCATTGTTCACATGGACAAACGTAACGATCAGTTAAATACGAACGAAACCACAGTAGTGCTGTCCCTTTAATGCCAATCAATGTTTCCAACTGGTCCAAAAGAATATTATGGTCTACAGTATCAAATGCTGCAGTTAGATCCAGTAAGAATAATAGCGATATACAGCCACGGTCGGAAGCCATAAGCAAGTCGTTTATCACTTTGACTAAGGCCATTTCTGTGCTATGATTGGGTCTGAAACCAGACTGATATAGCTCGTTAGCATTATTATCTTGGAGAAAGGAAGACAGCTGGTGAGCAACAACTTTCTCTAGAATTTTAGAAATGAAGGGAAGATTTGAGATGGGTCTATAGTTTCCTAAGTCACTAGGTTCAAGATTTGGTTTCTTTAAGATAGGTCTAATAACAGCAATTTTAAAAGATTTAGGAACATATCCAAGACTAAGAGATGAGTTTAACAAATTTAACAATGTAGTGCTAATCAGTGGTGCAATTTCCTTAAGTAGATTGGTGGGTATTGGGTCAACAAGGCTAGTAGTGGGTTTGCAAGAGGAAATTAACTGAAGGAGTTCTGTCTGCACTACAGGAGTGAAACATTCAAAGGTGTTATCATTAGTACTAATAACACTAGCGCTAGCAGAGGATTGGTGGTTGTGTGCAACCGTGGGCGTGCTCGTGATGGTATGTCTAATCATGGTTATTTTATTATTAAAAAAACGCAATAAAGGCATCACTACCAAGAGCTTCTGGGACTTGTGAGTTTAACATTGAACGATTCTTTGCTAACCTAGATACAGATTTAAATAGGAATTTAGGATTGGTTTTGTTATTTTCTATTAGTTTAGAGAGATACATAGACCTAGCAGTCATTAGTGCATGTCTATACTTAGACAGGCTCTCTTTCCAGGCAAATCTAAAAACTTCTAATTTTGTTGACCGCCATTTGCGTTCTAGCTTTCATGAAGCTTGTTTAAGTTCATGTGTACGGTTAGAGTACCAGGGGGCAGGTTTCTTATCTCTATGTTTTATTTTCTTGAGTGGTGCTACATGATCAAGAGTGGTACGAAATGATTCTACCATGTTCACGGTTACCTGTTCAAGTTCATTTATGCATGACACTTCAGAGGTTAGGTTAAAGGACTGTGGGAGCTGTTCCAGAAAAGTTGCAGCGGATAATGAGGCTATGGAACGTCTAGTATCGTACCTCTGGCCTGGGGCCTTAGGGGAGTTATGTTGTATTTGAAATGTTAAAAGGTAATGATCTGAAAGTAGATGATTCTGAGGGATAATTGATATGTGTTCTACCAGGACACCATGGCTAAGAATCAGGTCTAGGGTGTGGTTACAGGCATGAGTTGGCCCAGTTACATTCTGATGTACACCGACAGAGTCAAGAATGGTAGTAAATGCTTTTGTTACTGGATCACTTTCATTTTCCATATGAATATTAAAATCACCAACAATCAAGGCCTTGTCGGTAGTAACCACCAAGCTTGTTAACCCCTTGGGACCGGCGATCCCGCCGGCGGGATCTGACAGAAATTTCGCAAAACCGTTTAAATAACTCCGCGAGTTTTTGTCATATACACATTTTAAAAATACTCTCAGAAACCTTGGACGGTCTACTTTTCAAATATATATATGTAGAAACTAAATATATTTTTACAGCTTCGTGATACGAATTGAAAGAACAAGAGTGACTGACTTAAGCGTCTGCGTCTCAAAGCGGCTCTGATCGCCCACCCACTTGCAAATCGCGCTATTCGCATGATAATAACATGATAATCCGACAGTTAGTATTGGGTAAAGAAATATGTGAATACGCCCATTGTGACCGAAATAAACAAGAGCACATGTCTGGGTAGTGTTTACACTGATCGGCTACAATATAGCACACGGATACGTCTCTGCCGCTGAAGCTTTGCGCCAGTGTTGCCACTTTCAGCAGCGAAGCTCATACCTGTGTTCATAGCTCAGTGGGCTAAGCCTGTGTGCCTGCAATCACGTGGTCGCCGATTCAAACGCAGCGTATTTAGAACGTGAATAGCGATCTTCCGCTGAGAGCGGTCCTACACGCTCCCGACGCAAGTAAAACAAAGAAAGATGACACGATTTGCTTTTTTGCCTATTTAACCTAATTTTAAAAACGTTAATACTTCTGACAATGGAAGTTTTGAAAAGAAGACAGATAACGGATTTAGTCAGTGTTTTTTTCATGATTCTACATAATGATTTCAGCGAGATATAAACTGAAATACACGAGAAAGATACGCGGTCGATGATGCCCTCGTCCCCAGAGCGTCAATAATAGTCACTGCATCATATTTATCGCTTTCTATATTTATATAGTCACAGTTTTTCATTTTTCATTCCATCTATCAATAAACTGTGAAAGGGATTTTGTTGTTGCTACTTTTCTTGCGTTTCAAACTGCCTTTCCAAAGTGATGGGTGTGGGGTGCAGTGACATTCCAGACTGATGGGCCATTGACAGTATGCAAACTACTACAGGTGTGAGGACACCTATCTCATCAATATTCATTGTGAAGACCACTGACTTTGAGAAAAAGAGTGTCACTCCAAAGTTCTAACACTTTAGTAATCAAACTACATAAAATTTCTGAATGTCACTTTCACCTATGTGTAGCCAACCCCTGTGTCTATAAGCTTCAGAGCTCAAAAGTCTTACCTAGAAATGTCTATAATGTGATTTTTTACAATTTCTCAGCATGTCTGAAAATAGGTTTTTGAAAAGTATATGTTTAAAGTTGATTTTAACAAAAAATAGAATAATAACATTCTAAGAGGTCTCAGATTATTGGTGCTGAGTTTGTGCTGAATAAAAGCAAATGTATCACTTTGGGATAAATGTTTTTTAGATAGGTGAAATATTTTAAAATGTCAAGGCATGTCAGACTACCTCGAAAGTGGAAAAAAGGCCTCAGGCCCCAGGGGGCTAAGAAATCTGCAAATTCCTTAAGGAAATTGCTATAGGGGCCTGGCGGTCTATACACAATGGCAATAGTGATTGGAGGTGTAGAACTACACTTAGATGTGCTAGCAAGTCTTAGAATAATAAATTCAAACGTACTAAAGCTATAACCAGTATTTTCACGCACTCCTAGGTCGGTCTTAAATATTGCAGCAACTCCGCCACCTTTGCGATCGGGTCGAGGATTATGCCTATAGCTATATTCAGCTGGAGTGGATTCATTTAGTGCCATGAACTCATTCGGTTTTAGCCAAGTCTCAGTAAGACATAGGGCACTAAGAATATAATCAGTAATGATTTCATTTACGAGCAATGTCTTAGGAGCCAGCGATCTAATGTTCAGGAGTCCAAGTTTTAGGTTTGCATTACACCTACTATCCAGAGTTGGAATAGGTCTAATTTCTCTAAGGTTTGTAAGACAGGAACTACGATGTAATGACCCCCCACGATTAAAACCGCGGGGAACAAACACAGTCTCAATAATATGAAGCCTGGGTGACGACTCTAAGCGACTAGCAGGTGGTCGGTTAAGCCGTTTTGCCTGCCGCCTTGGCTTGGCTCTGGTTAGTCAGCAATCTGCCCTAAGACTGTGAGCTATGCTTTTTGACAGGAGATCGGCACCAGCCCACGTTGGGTGAATACCGTCCCTCTTCAAAAGCCAAGGCCTACCCCAGAATGTCCGCCAATGGTCTATATAACCCACACCATTTATCGGGCACCATTACGACAGCCAGCGATGCAGCGACGATAATCTGCTGTACATTTCGTCGCCACGTCTAGCAGGGATGGGGCCAGAGCATGTTACTGACGCAGACATCTTCTTCGCAAGGCTGCACACCGCTATGAAATTTGCTTTAGTGATCTCCGATTGCCTCAATCGGACATCATTTGTGCCGACGTGGATAACAATATGTGAATACTTACGTTTACTCTTAGCCAGCACTTTTAAGTTTGATAAGATGTCGGTCGCTCTGGCACCAGGGAGACAATTAACTACGGCCGCTACTCTCACGTTTCTTAGCATAGAATCGCCGATTACCGGAGCGCTTTCAACAGGCGGCTCAGTGGGTGTTTCACTGAGTGGGGAGAACCTGTTGGAAACGCGAATGGGTGAATGGTGCCGGTGTGAGTCCTGTTTGGACTTACGGCTATGCCGCCGGGTCGTCACCCACTCGCCTTGCTGCGAAGGCCCTGCTGCCGGAGCCGGGGGAGACTGGCTCACTATAGTGGACATATCCGGAGCCGCTAACACTGCATCAATAAAACTGTCACTCTCCTGAATCTCCCGTAACGTCCGGATGCGTCCCTCTAAGTCTGCGATCTTCTCTGTCAGCCTGGCAACTAGCTTACACTTATCGCAGACAAATGTACCGCTAATGACGGGAGAAGAATAACTAAACATACTGCACTCGGAGCAAACGACAGGAGCCATAGTGATATACTTACGTTTAGCGGGGAAAAATTCCGGGGGCGGAGGCGATTAATCCGTCGTGGATTTGGAAGATTATCAGGAGACTATTAAGCTTGCCAAGATTTATCCGATTGCTTAATTATAACTCTCAATTAACACTACATATCAAAATAAATAAGTATTTACCTGCAATAATGCCTAGCAATTTAAGAAAGTAGCTTCTTATTGCTCCTGGATTACTGCTTTTCCACAACCTAACACTACGTGAATCAGGAGAGTTGTGAGCAGCCTACCAGTAAGCGAGAGCTTTATACAGTCCCACCCACTCTGCTGATTTACAGATACTAGCCCCAATGAATGCTCTCAGTTTATAAAATCAATTATTTTAGGCATGTTTAAATGTCCCCTTGCAGAGAAAAAATTTATTTTTAAAGCAATTCATTAAATTTCTTTTAATCAATTACACATGGAAAACTGAAGCCAGAACCTTTAAATAAATATGGAAAAATCATTAAAGACATAAAAGCAGTAAAAGGTTATATATACTTTCACTGTGTCAAATGTAGAGTAAAATGACTTTTGAACCATGCTTATAACAGTTTAAAGATGTTAAAATGTTTTTGTGTAAAGTTTAAACTTCAGCTGCAAAACATGGCTGTTCCCTAGCAAAGTTGAAACATTGTTGCAAGTACTGAGCCAGACCCGGTTGCCTAGGCAACTTACTGGACTAGAAGTAACGGTACAGAATTACATCAGCGATATCATGAACGTCTGACGACACCTTAACAGTTCCGAACGTAACCTTAATTAATCTGAACTGCACCGTCAATGACCGGTCACCTTAACAGTACAGAATTACATTAGCGATATCATGAACGTCTGATGGCACCTTAACAGTTCCGAACGTAACCTTAATTAATCTGAACTGCACCATCAATGATCGGTCACCTTAACGGTACAGAATTGCAGTGTCACAAAGTTGAAACATTGTTGCAAGCACTGAGCCCGACCAGGTTGCCTAGGCAACTTACTCGACTAGAAGCTATAACAAAGCATCATTAACATTTCCGGAAATATCACTAACAGAGCTGGTTTTGTAATATTAAAAGAATTATTAAAATTATTCAGTGAGGTCTACACTGATGATGCTGCACATGCTTCATCAGGCATCGGTCTCCTCCCAGTTTCAGACCGCTAGCTCGTATGGCTCAGCCGCGATGACCTCTCAGCTTACTTTGAGGCCTTGTTTTTCTACTTGTCGCCATTGACTTTAATTGCCTACCATAACAAATTCAAAGGGCCACTGCGGGACTTTGGTAAGGGCCACAGTCATCAGACTCAGCACACTTATTCGTGAACCTATCTAGTTTACTTGTGCCAAATTTCAGACCCGTAGGTCGTACGGGTCGGACGTAGGCCCCCCCGAAGCCCCCCGAGGCCATAAAGCGCATATCCGGAACCGCACGATGCATTTGTGGAAAAGTCACGAAAGGTCACCAAAAGTAAAGTCGCTTGTTCGAAATTAAGATCTGCTAATTAAGGTGATATCTATACATAAATATACTTAAAGGGCAGACTCTGTAGTTTTAGTAGCACTTTGAATGGTGTTCCTAGGCCTCTGCTAGCTGCAGTTATGGGCTGTGAAGTGACAGGTGGGGTGCCTCCATTGACTTAACATTGCCGACCTCACTGACTGAGGGCCTATAAAAACTGTTCTGTAAGGTCTACATCTATGAAACTTTACAGGTGTGGTCTTCAATGTCCCATGTGTGTGCTGTAAGAAATCCTTTATGTACTTTGCAGCCTAGCGGTGAGGCCTACACGGCTGATTCTCCAGTATGTGATATAGACCTCCGTGGTGCCAAATCTCATGCTCCTAGCTCAAACGGGCCGGCCGTGAGACCACCTGACACTAAACGGTCAATAAAACCTGTCCCGTGTGGTCTAGACCCCCTAGACTGCAGTTTGGTTAGAGGTAGAGATCTGAAATTCGGGTCAATGATGCAGATCACCCTACCCCATCAGTGTTCCAAATTTCAGATCTCTACCTCTAACCAAACTGCAGTTATGTTCGTTTATCTAACTACGTCCCCTCCGAGCTTGCTGACACTCTTTTCCTCAAAGTCAGTGGCCTTCACAATGAATATTGATGAGGTAGGTGTCCTCACACCTGTAGTAGTTTGCATACTGTCAATGGCCCATCAGTCTGGAATGTCACTGCACCCCACACCCATCACTTTGTAAAGGCAGTTTGAAACGCAAGAAAAGTAGCAACAATAAAATCCCTTTCACAGTTTATTGGTAGATGGAATGAAAAATTAAAAACTGTGACTATATAAATATAGAAAGCGATAAATATGATGCAGTGACTATTATTAACGCTCTGGGGACGAGGGCATCATCGACCGCGTATCTTTCTTGTATATTCCAGTTTATATCTCACTGAAATCATTATGTAAAATCATGAAAAAAACACTGACTAAATCCATTGTAGGAATTTAACAGCTCAAATGGGGGTGGGTTTCCACCAATGTTCAGGGGAATTGATTATGAGTTAATTAACGATTAATTCATACACAATTAAATATGGAATATTAGGTTTGAGTTGTTGTTCCGATATCACAGTCTTTATATTAGTCCCACTTGGTAAAGAGCTGGATGATTTAAGTCCAGAATGTAAATGGAATTCATTCGTTGGTATCACTACTCAGTCTAAGATAGCTGCCTGTCCACCGGGTCAGCTTCTCTCTGTACTTGAGGACGCGAGTGGGACTTCAAAGCTCAGTAACGGGATTCAGACCAATAAAGTGACTTATTGTAAGCACAGAGAGGGATATTTAAAATGTGAACAGCATGCGTTTATTACAATACTACACTAAAACAGGACAAACATTACACATAACATAATACATACAAACACAATAACAAAATTACGGAAAATGGATTTACAGTTTATATCTCGCTGAAATCATTATGTAGAATCATGAAAAAAACACTGACTAAATCCGTTATCTGTCTTCTTTTCAAAACTTCCATTGTCAGAAGTATTAAAGTTTTTAAAATTAGGTTAAATAGGCAAAAAAGCAAATCCTGTCACCTTTCTTTGTTTTACTTGGATCGGGAGCATGTAGGACCGCTCTCAGCGGAAGATCGCTATTCTCGTTCTAAATACGCTGCGTTTGAATCGGCGACCACGTGATTGCAGGCACACAGGCTTAGCCCACTGAGCCATAAAAACAGGTATGAGCTTTGCTGCTGAAAGTGGCAACACTGGCGCAAAGCTTCAGCGGCAGAGACGTATCCGTGTGCTATATTGTAGCCGATCAGTGTAAACACTACCCAGACATGTGCTCTTGTTTATTTCGGTCACAATGGGCGTATTCACATATTTCTTTACCAAATACTAACTGTCAGATTATCATGTTATCATGCGAATAGCGCGATTTGCAAGTGGGTGGGCGATCAGAGCCGCTTCGAGACGCAGACACTTAAGTCAGTCACTCTTTTTCTTTCTATTCGTATCACAAAGCTGTAAAAATATATTTAGTTTCTACCTATATATATTTGAAAAGTAGACCGTCCAAGGTTTCTGAGGGTATTTTTAAAATGTGTATATGACAAAAACTAGCGGAGTTATTTAAACGGTTTTGCGAAATTTCTGTCAGATCCCGTGGGCGGGACCGCCGACCCCAGGGGGTTAATCTGAAACACCTACAGATTGATAGTTACCCAGGAGCCACATTCAGGCACGCGGAGGCCTTCATTCCCAGGGCCACTGTACAAACTGTAGTGGAGGTGGTCATCTTGTCATTTGGCATTAACAATAAGAGCCAGAAACATATGGAAACGGCATTCAAGGAGGTTCAGAGGGCAGTAAAAGCCACTAGGGATAGGTTCCAGGGGGCGGCTATTTACATCTCTTTAGTAAATTTCTCAAAGTCCCTGACGGTCTGAACAATCCATTTTGTCTGACCTGAATGCTTACATTGTAAGAAACTATCAGTACTTACCTCTGCTGCCAGAAGCTCAGTTCCAGGTGTCTGAGGATCTGGTCCACTGGACACCCACATGCGCCAGGGCGATCCTCCAGCACTGGTGCAATCACCTAAACTGGTAAGTCTTTCAAACCTGATTTTGTAACTAGAGAGGGGAAATGAAGTAGTTAATTTATCTAAACACTTCACCCCCATAGAGGATCAGCGGCAATTATTAAACAAGGGCTTATCGTTTATACCTACCACTACAATGGACAACAATAACAAAAAGTAACTTACCTTTAAACTTCAGCAGTACCGCAGAAGGCTATTGTTGATAGCCTTCTTCGAACGTAGGAGGCAACGGGAGCCTCTTCCATTCATCCTTAAATCAAATTGGACCTCAGCCTTATCCCAGGTTCCTCAAACGATTAGGAACATCATTAGGGCCGATGATTATGCAGTTCGACACTTACCTTGGGACGATGCTTATCCATCCAATTTGAGCCCCAGGGAAAGGAAGGCCTTGACCCAGCTACGATGTAACAGGAGCATAATTATCAAACCTGTGGATAAGTGAGGCGCGGTGGTTATAATGGACAGAGTGACATATGTAAATGAGGCCTACCGCCAGTTAAACCAGCCGTATTATTATCAGAGGCTGGAAGAACCACTGGGCCAAAATAGCATTATGCAAGTTAAAAGAATCCTGTGTAAATTACAACAAGAGGGTTTCCTAGATAGGAAACAAATTACTTACCTGTCTCCACCCGACGATCCACGGTCCCGATTATTTTACCTCCTGCCCAAGATTAATGAAGAACCTAAATCATGGAGCATTCCATTTGTAATGCCTCCAGGCCACCCTATCGTATCTGACTGTGGTAGCGACACTTATGCCACAGAGGAATACATAGAACACTTTTTGAACCAGATCAGCACCAGACACCGCAGTTATATTAAGGACACATATGATTTTCTCGAGAAATTTAGTAATCTCCTATTACCTATCGACTGCTTTTTATTCACCATTGATGTAGATAATTTATACAATAACATTGACATGCCACCGGGCCTAGCAGCAGTAAGGTAATGGTTTGCCAGATACCCAGACCCAAAGTGGCCTGACAAACACCTGGCAGACTTATTAGAAATTAATCTCAACAAAAATGATTTTCAATTTGACTGTCAATATTTTCTTCAGGTTTAGGGTACTGCAATGGGTAAGATATTTGCCCCATCCTATGCCAACGTTTTTATGGCCAAATGGAAGGAGGGGGCCCTGGCAGCTTGGCCTATCAAGCCACTGCATTATTATACACTCACCTAAAGGATTATTAGGAACACCATACTAATACGGTGTTTGACCCCCTTTCGCCTTCAGAACTGCCTTAATTCTACGTGGCATTGATTCAACAAGGTGCTGAAAGCATTCTTTAGAAATGTTGGCCCATATTGATAGGATAGCATCTTGCAGTTGATGGAGATTTGTGGGATGCACATCCAGGGCACGAAGCTCCCATTCCACCACATCCCAAAGATGATCTATTGGGTTGAGATCTGGTGACTGTGGGGGCCATTTTAGTACAGTGAACTCATTGTCATGTTCAAGAAACCAATTTGAAATGATTCGAGCTTTGTGACATGGTGCATTATCCTGCTGGAAGTAGCCATCAGAGGATGGTTACATGGTGGTCATAAAGGGATGGACATGGTCAGAAACAATGCTCAGGTAGGCCGTGGCATTTAAAAGATGCCCAATTGGCACTAAGGGGCCTAAAGTGTGCCAAGAAAACATCCCCCACACCATTACACCACCACGAGCCTGCACAGTGGTAACAAGGCATGATGGATCCATGTTCTCATTCTGTTTATGCCAAATTCTGACTCTACCATTTGAATGTCTCAACAGAAATCGAGACTCATCAGACCAGGCAACATTTTTCCAGTCTTCAACTGTCCAATTTTGGTGAGCTCGTGCAAATTGTAGCCTCTTTTTCCTATTTGTAGTGGAGATGAGTGGTACCCGGTGGGATCTTCTGCTGTTGTAGCCCATCCGCCTCAAGGTTGTGCGTGTTGTGGCTTCACAAATGCTTTGCTACATACCTTGGTTGTAACGAGTGGTTATTTCAGTCAAAGTTGCTCTTCTATCAGCTTGAATCAGTCGGCCCATTCTCCTCTGACCTCTAGCATCAACAAGGCATTTTCGCCCACAGGACTGCCGCATACTGGATGTTTTTCTCTTTGCACACCATTCTTTGTAAACCCTAGAAATGGTTGTGCGTGAAAATCCCAGTAACTGAGCAGATTGTGAAATACTCAGACTGACCCGTCTGGCACCAACAACCATGCCACGCTCAAAATTGCTTAAATCACCTTTCTTTCCCATTCTGACATTCAGTTTGGAGTTCAGGAGATTGTCTTGACCAGGACCACACCCCTAAATGCATTGAAGCAACTGCCATGTGATTGGTTGATTAGATAATTGCATTAATGAGAAATTGAACAGGTGTTCCTAATAATCCTTTAGGTGAGTGTAGATTTCTGGACGATATGTGTGGTGTCTGGTCTGGCACAGAATTGCAGTTCCAAGAATTTGCCAATCATCTAAACCATTTTCAAAGGTCCATTTACATAAAGTACACCCTGCACGGTTCTGAAGTGAATTTTCTAGACACAGTCACTTATAAGGGGAGTGACTTCACCAACACCCACAAACTGCAGACCTGGGTGTACTTTAACCCTATGGAGTGAACCAGGGGCCCCTTGCATGGGGGGCATTTCTTCCCTCTTTGGAATAATTGCCTTATAACTTCAGATATAAAAGTCACAGACACATGCCTGATACCTAAAAGCAAAGTTGACCCCTTTAAAATTGATTGTAGGAAGTTCAATAACGAAATGAATAACCTGTGTATAATTTATGGACATGCGAATATAACAAAAACAGCTGGAAAAATACAAAAACCTGTCTTTGTGTCTTGGATTTTTGTAAATATTTCAAAAACTACATGATGCAATAGGTCCAATTTTAAAAATCTGGTTCCCAAACTTGTTTTCTACATGTGTGCCCAATTTCATATCATTTGATGCAGCCCAACAGGTTTTACGGAGGAAAGAACAAATGGTGCAACTGGGAGCCTTTCCTATCCAAAACCTAACCTAAACTAATCTGAAACTTATCCAAAATGGCAATAGTGTAACTAGCAGTGTTTTTTGTGGTAGCAACTTTCTTTCTAAATGCATTACCACTTATAGGTCATAAGTAACAATTTGTCACACATCATCACCACACATTTGTAGGAAAATCTATATTTTATTCACACGACTTGTGCCAAACCTATCCAAAACGTATCCAAAATGGCCGCAGTGTAACTAGCAGTGTTTTGGGATAGCATCTTTCTTTCTAAATGCATTACCACTTATTGGTCATAAGAAACATTTTGTTTCTAACCCTAACCCTGCATAACTGTGCCCAAACAAAGCCCGACAAGTGCCCCGCATAACTGTGCCCAAACAAAGCCCGACAAGTGCCCCGCATAACTGTGCCCAAACAAAGCCCGACAAGTGCCCCGCATAACTTTGCCCAAACAAAGCCCCGCGTAACTTTGCCCAAATGAAAGCCAAAAGCGCTGCATTACTTTGCACACTTCAAAGCTTGACAAAGGCGATGCGGAACTTTTCCCAATGTACCACAATACAAGTGTTACCAAAGCAAATGTTAATTGTAATTTGCTGAATCACGGAATTATAAAAATCTATAGAATAAAAGAGTAAAATGTAAACTGTAAATAAATGTACTTATGTCGAGCGTTGCATCCTCTCCGCGCAAAAAAGCGTCCTCCTCCATCGAATCAATGGATAAAAGCGACACTTTCTTCCCCCGAACCACTCTTCAAAATCATCTTCTGTGCTTTCTCAACAGTGAAAGTCATCCGAGCCATTTTTCTTCAGTCAAAAAAGTTGTTGTCCGAAAATAACTGGGTAAACTCACGGAGACTACGTGCGCAATGCGTACTCGAGACACTCCCACAAATACTGCACCTGCAGAGAATAATTTGCGCATTCATGTCCCCAGCGCGAAAAACAATGCCCAATCAGCACATCTCATACCATTTTGCAAACCTTAGACACACCTCTATTGGATGAAGCAAATGACACTGTAATTTGATGTTCATGTAAAAAGTTTATTATGGTGAAACATAACCATGGGCAAAGGTTCAGTGCGTAAAAAATAATGTGCTAGCAGGGAAGCAGAGCATACATCTGAAAAAATACTTGACAATGAAGGATTACAGTGATTGATTTATGTACATAAGAGATCAAGCTTTCAAACGAGGGTAACTTTGTCATTTTATTCACAGGTTTTCTTCTAAAACTCCAAAGATAAAAAACATTGCACGAATGTACAGAATGCCGACTGACATTTTTCCGCGATGAGTGAGCAAGCTATTTGAGAGCATTACAGTCATATTTATGGAAAAATGCGTGTTTTGTCTTAATACTGTGACGGTTTATGAATTATTGGCCGTGAAAGAAATAGTTTGAAGTGCTTAGTTTTCATTTTATTAACACTTATATTTTACTTCCTGACACTCGACCCGTTTAAAGATGGCTACCATGGTCATTTTATTTTTACTTGTTACAAAAAAACCATGGCACAAAAATTGCGCAACTTTCTACAGATATTATCTGAAAGGGTTTTTGTAGTGTAACAAGCCGTTTTTGGTTGATTTGATACATTTGTTTCTTTTATTGAACATCATTTTTTTTTGTTATTGAAAATTTGGACGTATGCGTCCGAACCCCTAGGCGGCGACAGTGAAAGAGTTAAACACGATTTAGTATATTCTTTCTGTCATGTAGCTAATAGAAAAAAGGCTGAAGCCCGTCTAACTGGCGGGAGCCCACCACCACCTCCCCTCACCCCATCTGAGGGCAACCAGTGGTAACCAGCATTGTACTGTCCTGTAATGATTACCTATAGTTAGTGGAAAAAAGTAATGAGTTTGATGATTTTAACAAGGCAAAAAATTAAGGATACAAAATCAAGTTACCTGCACATTGATACTATGAATAGATTTCCTCCGCTATCTCGCTGTACTTGTATAGTGACAATAAAGACATCTATCTATCTATCTATCTAACATAGTCTCCCTCATTTATTGAAGGAGCTTTAATAGGAATGTAGGTGCCATCAATGCACCCAATTATGAATGAATGAATGCCTTTTATTGTCACTATACATGTATTACATGTATTCCAAATTACATTTGGAAACCCTGAAATAGAAAGTCATATAGGGAAGTATCAAGTGTGTGTGTGTGTGCAGGATGAATACATGTAGGCTATAGATATAAATAGTATGACTATATATTAAATATGCATCATAGATTTTACTACAAAGGACAAACCTACCACTCTGTGGAATTCCTCTTTAATAACATGCAGAGCTTTATGGACAGGGAACTGTATAAACGTGTGTAAGAAGCGTTAAGTACCAGACATACTGTGCGAACGGCTCTACACACAGTTGCCTTTCCTATATGCTCTGCGTCGCCCATATTGTACAAAAAATGCCCTGATGCAAAAAACCGAAGTGCTATGCACAGAATGTTTTCTGTGCTAAGCGCAGACCCGCGGTTTGGGTTTGTGACATTTGCAATGTGCGGTTTCAAGAGATGTTAAGTAAATGAACGATTCTTTTGAAAACTGATAACGCTTTTTCAAATAATCATTAGGAAATGACAAGACATCAATACGCAGTCTTATAACTCTCTCCCAGCAAAAAAAACCTTGTATAATTTATGCCTCCACGTTCACAGGATCGTCATCAAAAGGGCACGCCATGCTCAGTAACCTTCTGCAACAAACTTACCCTGGAACATAACCTGCTCAGTAGCAGGTTATCTTCAGAGAGTAAGCTGCTATGGTTACGTACATACCCAGAAAGTTAACCTCCGTTTTTGGAACCGAAAGTTGAAGTTATCCACTAACTTACCCTTAAACTTACCCGGGTATGCCACATAACCTGCTTTCTGGAATACCCCCCAGGTCACACTAAATCAGTGAAGTAATTTGTCTGGGTACTTTGTCCACAGGTGCGGTCCAATCAGACTTAAGCATGAAGGGAAGAGGGTTTGTGTCTGTGCGGTTTTGGAAGTAGGCCTCCAGTTTGATCCTTCTGTGGTACTGTTGCAGGTCCCACCTTGCCTGCATTATCTGGCGCTTTGCACCACCGTGTAACACCGGGATGAAGGTTAGGCCCCTGTCAAGCAAGGTAAGCTGGGAAGGGGTGATCTGGAAGGTTTAAGATAAAATCATGATATTTCTACTCTACTGCCACTGCAGGCTCTTGGGGAAATTTTATTTAAATGCTCCAGCCAGTGTTTGAGCATGTTATTTGCCATCTCACATGTCCAGTGTACAGGGTCAATGCCTGTATTAAATTTAGATCGGGGAAGAGCCGGAATGTTCTTCAAGTTAGCGATGATATAATCATTTAAAATGTTAAGTTGTGCCTGCTCCTTTTGTGGGAGCAGTGTTGAATAATTAATCTCCGAGACCCAAATCTGTGAAAGGGGAAATTTTTGTTTCTCTGTTCTCAACGCTGCCTGCATTTGTTTGAAGGCAGTGTCCTTGGCACTCTGTGCTCGATTATTAATGCCAAGGGATAGTATCACATGTTCCACCCGCATTGAGCCAGTGGTTTTGCCTATGACGGTCTCTATATTTTAAAATGTGGCACCTGGGTAGCCTTCAATTTGGAGATCCTTATTAATGTAAGTTTCGATCCTGGAAAAGTTATAGCCCCCCAGAAGCAACCATTTTTTATGTACATCCAAATGCCATTTTATCTGTTTGTGGGATGTATGTGGGTGTATGTTAGGTTTAAGCCCAGGAGAATGCTGTTGTGCGCTAGACAATGCCGCCACGGTAGGTACAATACTCAGTCGGGACTGGGTAGCCAGTCTCAGGCTGACAACCTTATCCGGGCTCAGTGTTGTTGTTTGTTGTGTGTTAGGAGGACTGGGTGTCTCCTCATCCCCGTGCAAATCCACCAGGATCAGGTCCTGTTCCTGTGCCTCACAGGGAGCAGCCTGCTCCCCCTGAGGTGAACCACGTGGGGTAAGTTGTTCCTGTGGGTGGTCATCTATAATGTGTCAAAATGGTGTGGAGGCAGCCACAGCCTCTAGTAGGAGATCCAGGGGATCCTCTGTCTCTATTTCTCTATAGGGGGACCAATCGGGCCTCGGATCAGTCATGGTGGAGGCCGTTCTAGTATCCCTGACTCTGACTGGACTACGTAGGGAGGCTTGGGACTGCGCATCTGCCAACCTATGGACTTGAGCCTGGATCTCCCTCAGGTATGTAGGTCTGATCACCATGGGAGAGCTATGGTGTGGGTCAGTAGTACTCTGCTGCTCCTCACGCCCCACCCCAGGGGCAGCTGCAGGCACTGAAACCTGCCACTGGCTCTGCAGCAACGCGTGGGCCTCATGCAGCATTTTGTCCTTTAGCCTATTTCCAATGTGTCCCTTTGCCCAGTTGATGGCGACATTGTAGCAGTCTTCCCAGCCCCGGGGAGAGAGCTGCTGGAGCTCAGCTAATTTTTCCTTTAATGTGTCCTCATAATGTTGTCTGAGTATTAGAATGGTGGTGTAAGCCCAGTTCCTGGCATTTCCCTCCACTAGGGCCTGGGCTGTGGGGGTTGGCAATGCAGGCCTGATGATCTCTGCCAGGAGCTGCTGTAGTTTTGTGGTGGATGGAGGTTGGTCCTTCTGTATACTGTTCTTGTGGTGCACCAGTTTGATAATGTTGAAGATGGCCCGAGTTGTTTGCAACAACTCTAGGTCCTCTTCGTACTGGGGCTTATCATTTTGTTTATTATTATTATTAAATGGTTTTCTCTGTTTCAGGGTGCTAAACCCTGAGGGCTGGTGCCATGCCCTATCCCTAGGGCCTTGTCTAGGCGCATTCATGAAGGAAGTTGTTTTTGCGGGCTCCCATTGGGCCCGCGGTTCAATAAATTGTAGTGTAGTAGACCCTTGGTGGGAATTATTGCGGTAAATGGGACGTGGTCCTCTATATATGCTGTTTTTGACCGCATCCACATAGGTAAAGACATCTTGTCTACGTGCAGGGTAATCCAAATATCGGCCTGGACGAGGAGCAGATCGGTCTCTGCAACGTGTGGCAGGCCCGCGTCTGCGCGAGACCACCATCCAGCCATCCCATTGTGGGGTTGTCATTATCAAGCTGAAGAGGATATCAATAAAGTAATGGTAAGGTAAGTATTATGGTTGTGATACAGGTAAGGTAATGCAGGTAGGTAAAGGTTTGACTTGTAAATTTAATTATTTTGAATGCAAAAAAAAAAAAAAAAAAAGAGTTATAAAAAGTAAAAAATATGTATTTATTTGGCCAAAATGCTATTTGGCTAAAATGCTATTGGACCTTCTTCAGGTAGGCTTGTTTAAAAAACAGACAAAAGGTAGTTTTTTTAAAAAAAGTTTTGCTCACTGAGCTTTAAAAAAAAAAAAAAAAAAAAATCTTTTATATAGAAATATATATGAACTAAATAAGTGGTAGACAAAGCAAGTAGTATACTGAAAGACTGTGAGAATAGGCTTTAATATGCCAGCAGGATAAGATGCTGTCTCTGTATAGAGCAACAAGCATTCAAGTAGATGGCAGTTGGAGCTGGCCTCTTTTAAAAGGTAAGGGGGCGGGGCTTAGCCATTTTTTTTTCCAAAAAGAGCCAACCAGGGCCTTAGAAAAGTAAAATTAAATATAATACTGTTTTAAAATAATCAGAAGTAAGCAGAATATAATTACCAGCAATTTATTTTTACAGGATAAAATTAAAGTTAAGCTTTATTATGGCAATATGAGCCTTTTACAAGCTTTGTATATGTTTTATCAAGGCATTTCTTATAGTCAATTTTATGCATTTATGTATTAAATTGTGATTTAATTTGTTTTGATTGTTGTTGATTATATATTTTTTTCAGGTTGCAAGGGAGGCTGAGTGAAAGGAGAGGAGGCAAAGGAGCCGGTTAGGGGAAAATGAAAGTCTGCAGGTAGGGGTTAGGGTTATGGTTAGGGGGTTAGGGTTATGGTTAAGGTTACTGTTAGGGTTAGGGAAAGGACTTGGGGGCTGAAATTGGATTTAGGGTTAGGGTTTTGGTTTGGGGGCAGGTTGTACGGTTATTGTGGTCAGGAGTTGGGACTGAGGTAGGGGGCAGCGGTTTACGGTTATGGACTGGAGGTGGGTTAGTGGTTAGATTAAGGTTACGGCTGTGGTGTGGATAAAGGGTTAAGTTTGCGGTTAGGGCTGTGGTATGGGTCAGGGGTTAAGTTTATGGTTAGGACTTAGATTTATGGTTATGGCTGTGATATGGGTAAGGGGTTATGTTTTCGGTAGAGGTGTGGTTAAGGTTATGGCTGTGGAAGAGGTCATCGGTTATGGCTGTGGTAGCGGTTTGGGTAAGGTTATGGCTGTGGTAGTGGTCAGAGGTTAAGCTTGTGGTTAGGGCTGTGGTTAAGGTTATGGCTGTGGAAGGGGTCAGGGATTATGTTTGTGGTTACGGTTTAGGTTATGGTTATGGCTGTGGTAAGGGGCAGGGGTTATGTTTTAAGGTTATGGCAGTGGTTATGGTTAGGGCTATGGTAGAGGTTTGTGGTTACGGTTATGGTTAGTGGTTATGGTTACTGTTATAATTGTGGTCAGGGAAAGAGGTTTTAAGGTTACGATAAGGGCTATGGTTTGGGGCAGGGGATTTATGGTTAGGGCAGGGGGTTTGTGATTATGGTTAAGGCTGGGATAGGGGTTTAGGGTTAGGGAATGACCCCAGGAAGGCACTAGCCTACCTCACACCATCTGGTGCCCACCCCTATACATCACATCCCCTGGCATTGCTGCCAAACACATATGGCTTTGGTTTTGCCCACTAGTCCGCAAATAATCCATATTACCTTTTCCCTTTTCTAGGGCTTTTAAATGTGTCTCCAGGACTTTAGGTAAGTATATAGGACACTTTAGTAATTAAATGTTGCCAACTAGGCCTTCAAATATTGCCAACTATGCTTTTAAATCCCCACTATGGCTTAATACATCTCCAGGACATTTTGAAAAACAACAAAGAACAATCCATCCAGTATGCCATTGAAGTAGGCCTCAAATATCCCCACTATGGTTTAGAATCTGCCCACTGGGCCTTATAGATCGCGGAACATTTCAAGTCTCAACGCGTTTCGGGCTGCCTTGCCCTCATCAGGAAACTGGCAAAAACATTATCAAGGGGGTTACGATTAGGATTATGGTTATGGGTAAGTAAAGGTTAGACATGGGGGTTATTTTGTGGTTAGGGCTGAGGATGGGGGTAAGGGTTTGGAAATTGTGGTATGGTTATAGTGGGGGATAGGTAAGGATTACGGGTAGGATTTGTGGTTTGGGGAAACGGTTAAGTTTAGGGGCTGGAGGTTGGTTGGGGGTTAGGACAGGGCCTAGGGTTGCAGTTAGGTTTTAAGGTTAAGGTTTGTAGCGTTTTATGGTTAGGGAAGTGGTTTGTGGTTATGGTTTGTAGTGTTTTATGGTTATGGAAGGGGTTTGTGGTTATGGTTAAGTTTAGGGACCGGAGGGTTACGGTTAGGGTTAAATGTCCTGACTCCCGTTTCCAGGAGACAGTCCTGCACCCCCGCTCCCAGGGATACAGCTGTGCACGGGCCTGAATGGCCCCATCCAGCATCCACCCGCTTACACCCCACATACCCCCCCTGGATATGATGACTAATGACTAATTGTTATTTTTTGTTTGTTCTTATTTTCCAGGAGAAGATGGCGATGTAGAGACCATGAAGAGGATCCAGGGACCAAGCAGCCAACCCGGAGGAAGAGGAAGACGACGGAGGAGCACACAGGTAGGTAATTGCCAGTAATAGACCTTTAATTAGGTTCTGGCCCTTTGTAATTATATTCCTTATTTCCTTTATATGATGGATTAGCGCCCCCCTGTGTGGAATCCCCGCAATCTCCGGTGTCCCCCAGAGGCACCTCCCAGCCTCCAGGACCCCCCCCGAGGGTCAATCCACAACCATCCTGTCCGAATGGACTGCCAATAAATAATTTTCTTCCACCACTGAGTCCCATGTCCTTCCTCTATGATGGTCAGAGGGAAATGAAGGTTATGGTTATGGTTAGGGACTTAGGCCGAGGCCTTATGGTTTGGTGATAGGTTATGGTTAGGTTTGGGGAAGGGATCCTGCGCCCCAGTTTCCCAGGGCAACAGTTATGCACGGTCCTGTCTGGAGTCCAACTCCATATCCATAGTCACGTGCACCGCACGCCATCCCTATGATTAGGGCTTTGATGTCCCCAAAATGTCATAATTTTAGGTTTTAAATTTTCACCACTTTGTTTTTGCAGGAGAAGCAGGCCCGGACGGAGAGGAAGACCCGGAGGAGTTCCAGCACCAGGCAGCCAACCCGGAGGACCGCACAGGAGCAGTGACGACGACCACAGGTAAGTATATGCCCTTATAATGACCTTTGTTTAGGTTGTATAATTATTTGCCCTCTGTTTTTCAGGGACTTTCTAAATTGGCACCCCCTCAGACCTGGCCATTTGGACATGGTTCCTAGCATGGCCCCCAACCAATGCTGGACCTAATAAATGGCACTCCCAACAGGTCTGGCATCAGCCCTCTATAAGGCAGGCAAACTCACTGTGGCATCAATCACTAATTCCCGGGGCCCCCCGGAGGCACCTCCCGGTGCCTAAGACCCCCCCCCAAGGTCAATCCACATCCATCCAGAACCATCACATCTCCCATATGGCCAATTTCACCGCCACTGTGTCCCAGGTCCTTCCTCCTCGGCGTCCTGAGGGAAATGACGGGTAGCACAGTGCGTAATTGCTGTATATACGGTGTTAACTTGACCATCCCAAAAATGTAAGTATTCATTCATTCATTCATTCATTCATTCATTCATTAATTAATTAATTAATTAATTAAGCCTTAAGGTTAGTGGCCCTTAGGGTTTGGGCCTTAGGGTTAGATCCCTAGGCTAGATTAGCCTTAGGGTCAGTGTTGTTAGGACCCCAGCTGGTTTGCCTAGGGGTCAGGTGTTAGGATTACAGTTAGAGATTGGGAGGGTAATTAGGGTTAGGGACTCAGGCCGAGGCCTTAAGGTTATGGTTAGGGATATGAATTGGGGTTAGGAACCCCAGGGCCTGTGACTCCAGCGTCACAGGGCCACAGAAAGGCACTGGCCAATCCTGGTTACAATTATGGTTACGGTTATGGTTAGGTTTCTAAGGTTAGGGCAGAGCCCTAACATCCTGCGCCCCAGCGTCCCAGGGCAACGGTTGTGCACTGTCCTATCCGGGCCTGTCCGTGCATCCGCCCACTTGCGCACCACTCGTCATCCCTATGATTGGGGCTTGTCAATTAATTTGTTTTTGCTTTTTTTTGCAGGGGAGATGAAGACGACGACGACGAAGAGTTCCAGGAACCAGGTAGCCAACCCGGAGGATCACCAGGAGGAGCAACGACACAGCCAGGTACAGATCTGGCCATCCAAATTGCGCGCGGGAAGGAAAGTGATCTCGCGTGACACCGGAGAATTTCCCGTGAACACAGAAAATGCATTGACACAGGAAAGACATGATCAGTAGGGGGCAGTCATGTAACGCACTGAACTGAAGCGGCAGTGAACATCACCGCGAGCCACTGTACAGTAAAAGGCTCGTTTGAGATGAGCCAAATCTGCGCGGAATCGATGGGAAACGACTGGCTGAGGATACAGTTGTTCAAACAACTGTGATGTTGCATTCTCTTCTAAAATGTTTTATTTTTTTATCTAATATCATGTCTTGTGTATCGTATTTATTTTCATATAAAAGCAACAGAACTGAAACTATATCTTGTTTATCAGCAACACAGCATGTGAGCGTGAATAACGCGATATCCGCATTTGACCTCGTAGGTATCTGTTCCGCTTCCAGAGCTCTGTTCAACTTTTTTAACTTGACATAGCAACCTGTTCATTATCAAAAATCAAAAATAGTTAAAGGAACATATAAAACGTTGTACTGCTCAATTTAAATAGTCCATACAGTCTGTGCTTTAGGCCAGTAAGTGATTAGGCTGTGATTAGGCCTGTAAGTAGTATTTTTAACCAGCAGTAATTTAAAATAATACATTTGGCTATGCTAAATATATATATTTACATCTGCATATTTATGCTGGGTTCATTCTCGAAAGAGCGGTGACTGACAGTGATATCGAAGCAATTGACGGGACAAAAATATTTTCCCCGTTAGTTCAATTTTGTATGTATTGGCAAAGTGATTATATTTAGTCTAATTTAGTTTAGTTTTTTTAGTTAATTTAGAAAAACGTTTGGAGCATTTTTTGATCGTTAAATATAAGGGGTATTTCCTGTTAGAAAACATACATTTTAAAAGCTGAAAACCCGTTAACACATTCGCTATAAGCTGGAGCTTAACCATCAAACATTATTTATTTTTTTCTGTAGATGAAAAAAAACACGGGTTAATAAACAAACATAACATAAAGCAAGCCTTTATGGATTCATTTAATTCCTGTAGCCTATTTCAAGGACAATGTAAGCATTATTTTACAACTAATCAATCAATGAAATGGTATAAAATAGAAAAAAATATATTTCACAAAATATTTTACAGTTTTGAATTATGTTTAGCTTCTGTCTGTATGACCATAAATTACAGAGTAACCGTCTCTTCTCATAGAAGGCTAAAAAATGCAGTGATCACGCAGGCTCCGGTACACGCAATATACTGTATTGTGCTAACTTGACAACCTGTTCATTATCAAAATCAAATATAGTTAAAGGAACACTGCTCAATTTAAGTAGTCCATACAGTCTGTGCCATTCAGCATGAGTACCACCTCACTGTGATTAGGCCTGTAAGTAGTATTTTTAACCAGCAGTAATTTAAAATATCTTGAATTACATTTTAACCCCCCCAGAGCCAATTGCGATTTCCATTTGCCTCAGGATCCGAGATTTACCGAGTCGGATGCGTTCCATTTGCCCCAGAAGTAGCAATACCATGGATCCATATGTAAAAAGCAAGATTTTTTGCTTAGCCGGACAACTTGTCGGATTTAAGGTACCTCAGTTTAAACGGCCTTTATCTTCGTTCACTTACAATTAGCCCGAACTACCTTAAATCCGACAAATAATCAGACTAATCATGAAATCAAATTATAGAATGGTTAATTGGTAGCCATTGTTAGCAATATCACTTGATAACACATTACGCGCGGTGCTTCACGTATAAAACTCCGTAGCAACACGTCCACAGATGAATTGGACGATATAGTGTGTGCGACCGATTTAATGTAGAATCATGAAAAAAACGCTGGCTAAATCCGTAATCTGTCTTCTTTTCAAAACGTCCATTGTCGGAAGTATTGAAGTTTTTTTAATTAGGTTAAATCGGCAGAAAAGTAAACCATGTCATCTTACTTTGTTTTACCTGCATCGGGGGCGTGTAGTGCCGCTCTCACCTGAAGATCGCTATTCACATTCTAAATAGCCGCATTAGCGCGTATTCAAATCGCATTTGCATGGTAATTTGATTAACAGCGCAACGGTGAAATGCGATCCAGATACATCCCCTTCAGCGCCATAAAAGGGGGTTGGGGACGTGGCCAGGTGACAATGGCTCATTCATACACATGAAAGTTGCTACATATTCAATGAAAGGAGCCAGAAATAGTGACATGAGTTAGGTTTTTCTTATTTATTTATCCAAATGAATGTTGCATCTACACCATTTAGTCATCTTCATGTAGCCAAGACTTTGGTGATCAGATATCTGGGATCAAAACAAACTGCCAGCATTGCTTACTATGTACTTTTATAATGTTTCTGCAAGTGTTCCAAACTGCATTTTGCAATGTCTATACTTTGATGTCAAATTTCAAACTTAACAAAAATCTGACATATTTACTGTCATGCCCCGCTCCGTCCGATCCTGATGTGTGCCACGCCCCCTCGTTAACCGCATGTGGATTCCCCATGTTTGCCAGCTGTTTCTGATTGTTGTCATTAGTCCATTGTATTTAGTCCGCGTTTCCGTTTGTTTCCCCAGTCTGGTCATTGACGTTATGTGCTGTTTGTTGTCGTGCTTCCCCGGTCCTTCTTCCCGCAATAAATCCCTGTTCTACCCTGCTTCCTGGCTCCTGCTCGCTCGCTCCGAGACGTAACAGAATGACCGGACTCAGTATAAAAAGACCAGGTATTTCGCCGGCGAAACAACTGGGGGAGGATCCTCCTGGGGTTTCACAGATGATCCCCGCGAACTACGCGTTCTGCGACCCCAGTTTGTATTGGCTGGAAGCGGACCGGCGATCAAAGCTGGCTCCGGAGGTGCCTGACCGCACAGCAGCAGCAACGCGGAGAAGAAAGCGGAGAGGCAGAAAACCGGAAGACGCGCAGGAGGTCTGTTTGGGTGCCGTCTACCTTTCCGCCGCTTGCCCTGCTGCGTGTAGGGAGAATCCACGTTCGATTCTCCAACCGGCAGTGTTCGTGGATGACGTCACCGCCGCTTCGCTGCCTAAGCCAGCAGCCTGCCCCTTCACCGGGATGCGCCTGGCCCTTAAAGGGGCCAGGTCCATTAAGGACACTATCCCGCGGGTTCCGCAATTTCGGAAGCGGGCAGCGCCCCCCGTGGCTCCTGAGGCTCCACAGCTGGAGAGGGCGGAGGAGACCTTGAGGCGGCTGCTCCAGCTGCGGTCAAAGCTGGCCCCTCCAGAGGAGGACGCAGCCCCTGCTAGGCCACAGTCCTCTGAGGTTCCTGAGGCTGCAGCTGCGCCCTCAATGACTCCCGTGCCTGCAGCTGCGCCGCCTGGCCAGACTCCAGTGCTCCCCGTGACTCCAGTGCTCCCCGTGACTGCCGCGCCTGCTGAGGCGCCCCCGGTGACTCCCGCGCCCTCTGCCGGCCGCGTGCCCGAGGCTGCCGCTCTGCCCGCGGCCCCGCCTGCTGGCCGCACGCCTGCTGAGGCGGCCACGCCTGCTGCCGCCGCTCTGCCCGCGCCCACGCCTGCTGCCGCCGCTCTGCCCGCGGCCCCTGAGCTCCCCGCGGCCCCTGAGCGCTCAGCTCAGCCCCCCACGACTCCCGATGCTCCTGTCCCCGAGGAGGTCCCTGACTGCTGCCCTGATGCTCCTCCCTCCATAGTGGAGTCGGAGGGGGAGCTTGAGTGGGACCCCTCGGGGATGGCCTTGGTTTCCCCCGTGGCTTCCCCTGTGACTGCCCCCGTGGCTTCCCCTGTGACTGCCCCCGTGGCTTCCCCTGTGACTTCCCCTGTGACTCCTCCACCGTCACCCCGGTGTGACAGATCCCGGCCAGGTCCCCGCCTATCAGTCTCCCGGAAAGGGCGGGGACACCTGCGTCGGGCCCGGGTCCCGCCTGCCCTGCCCCCTGGCTTGCCCGTTTGGCCCCTAGCTGTCGCTTGGTGGCTGCCTGCAGGCCCCCCTGCTTCGGCGGGGCGTCGGACGGCGCCTTCGCCGGCTCCGGCTGCGCCGTCGCCTGCCGCGGCTTCCCCCTCCTACCTGCCTTCGCTGGTGTTCCCTCATGCTCCTCGTCCTCCTGTTTCTCCTTCATTCACTCCTGGCCCCTTTGTTCCTCCCGTTGGTGTTCCCTCTTGGTCTGCCTGTCTGCGTTCCCTGTTTTGTGTCGGGTCTTGTCGTTCTTTTGGTCTTTGTTCCTGTTCTGTGTCTCTGTTCTGTTTCCCTGGTCTGGTTGATGTTTTTGGTTTTTGTCTTCCAGGTCCTGTTCCCCGGTCTCGTCTCGTCCGTCGCCTCCTCCCGGGCGCGCCCGGTGTGCGCGCCTTTTGTGTGGGGGTTCTGTCATGCCCCGCTCCGTCCGATCCTGATGTGTGCCACGCCCCCTCGTTAATCGCATGTGGATTCCCCGTGTTTGCCAGCTGTTCCTGATTGTTGTCATTAGTCCATTGTATTTAGTCCGCGTTTCCGTTTGTTTCCCCAGTCCGGTCATTGACGTTATGTACTGTTTGTTGTCGTGCTTCCCCGGTCCTGCTTCCCGCAATAAATCCCCGTTCTACCCTGCTTCCTGGCTCCTGCTCTCCTGCTCGCTCGCTCCGAGACATAACATTTACAATATATATTAAAATAAAGATGAGTGTAATGGCAAAACAAATATATAAGAAATAATTTATTTGCCATGAATTAAGTTTATGATATTTGAAGAAATGTGTGATCATGCCCCAGTCAGTGAAAGTGTTTTTCCTACCCCTAGACCCCAAAGGGCTAATTCTGATTGTGTATGGACTAATCATCCTGAAATTCAGATACATCATCCATGATTTACCCAGAATATTATTTAACTGCACACACATGTTATTCTTTACCAATCACCAGTACAACCTATTTTTTCACGAATAACTTGTCTCATAAAAAAGCCAGGATGCTTATCTGGTCCATTAGATTGGTATGCAGAATGCTTATCTTGGTTTCAGGAGAGAGGGTTGGGTCTCATCCTCAGTGCAAGGGGAGGATCAGTATGCGGGACTCTTGTCTTCAGGAGGACGGGGAGGCATTGCACATGGACCAATTATCTTATTATTTCTAATAAATTTTGCAAATAGCATTAATTGGATGAGTGGGAATTTGAGAACACATTGCCTGAGGGAAGGGGTGAGCCCGGCCGGCTCATCCCCTTCCCGCACGCAGCGCTAAATGTAGTATAAAGGGGAAGATCCCAGTACTGACCGGAGCTCAGACGTGGGATAAAGCGCGCATCGCCCGGCATTTCTCGGGACTCACGTGTTGGTCTCCTGCAAGGACTGAATATGGCTCCCCAGTCCGTGTGTAGGTGGGTGATGAGGGCACATCCGAGTGTAAATAGCTTTGCAACTGCTCATGACACTCATTGATTCTTGGGAATAATTATGAAACTTCTGTTTCATTGCTTCTTTTCTATTTATTACTATATTTGCACCTATTATTATTAGCTATAATATATACTATTTGATGCCATAATACCATTTCGATACAATAGCTTAGTATTGATGTTAATGTGAGGTTATTTTGTATTAAATTTGTATTAGAATTCAAGATGGCACCGCGGATGGTTGCCTCGGTGTGTTGGTGCGCACTGTTTTGCTTTATTTTGTTTGTTAATTCAGTCTCCTGCTGCACTTTCACAAGAGAAGAGCCATTCGAAATCTTGGACATTATGATTAAAGGTGCTCTTACCTTATCTCACGCTGCGAGACGCCGGAGGAGAGGCAAATGCGCTGGTGCGCTCGTACGCCTACACCGGCGGGGGCTCCGCACACCGCTCCCCGCGATATTCCTCTCCAACATACGATCACTGTGCAACAAACTGGACGAGCTGCAGCTACTGGTGGTGAGAAACTGTGACTTTTACACATCTTCCGTCCTGTATTTCACTGAGACGTGGCTGTGTGGACTCATACCGGAGTCCGCGCTGCAGCTCGCAGACTGCGACGTGGAACTCTGGCAAATCAAAGGGTGGCGGAATATGCTTTTTTATAAACAACGATTGGTGTACTGATGTGTCTGTGATTCTTCAGCACTGCTCCTCTGACCTGGAATAATTTTTCATAAATTGCAAACCCTTCTACTCCCCTCGCGAATTTGCGTCATTCATTCTAGTCGGAGTTTACATTCCACCACAAGCGGACGTAAAAAACGCACAGCGCACGCTGGCCGACCAGATACAGAGTGTGGAGCGGTCCAACCCGGATTCTCTAGTTATTGTCCTCGGCGACTTTAACAAAGGAAACCTCAGCAACGAACTTCCAAAATTTAAACAGTTTATTAAATGCCCAACCAGAGAGGAAAATACCTCGGATCACTGCTACACCACAGTCCCCAATGCTTATCACGCTGTACCCCGTGCTGCTTTGGGCCACTCCGACCATGCCATGGTGCACCTTATTCCCTCATACCAGCAGAAACTTAAGCTGAAGAAACCTGCAGCAAGGACTACAGAGGTTTGGAGCAACACGACTGCAGAGAGCCTTCAGGCGTGCTTGGACTGTACTGACTGGGATGTGTTCAGGACTGCTACCAATAGCCTGGAGTAGTACACAGAGGCTGTAACATCTTACATCAGCATTCACAAGTGGGAACAAGGACAGGTACAAGAAACTGAGGAACAGGTTTAGCAAGGCGGTGAGAAATGCTAAATGACTGTACTCTGAGAAACTCCAACACCAGTTCTCAGCCAACGACCCCGCGTCTGTCTGGAAGGGGCTCAGACAGATTACTAGCTACAAACCCACAGCCCCCCACTCTGTCAATGACCTGTGCCTTGCAAATCAACTAAACGACTTCTACTGCCGCTTTGAAAGACAACTGGACAGTTCACACTTCACCATCCCCCACACCGTCCACTGACCACCTCCCCCACACCTACTGCTGGTGTGGCATCTTTGAAGCCTCACACCCCACCTCTTCATATTCAAGAGGAGGACGTTAACAAGGTCTTCAAGAAGCTGAACCCCCGCAAAGCTGCAGGTCCAGACTCAATCTCCCCGTTCAACTTAAAACACTGTGCTGACCAGCTGACTCCTGTGTTCACAGAAATCTTCAACACCTCACTGGAGTCATGCCATGTGCCAGCATGCTTTAAGACATCTACCATCATCCCTGTACCAAAAAAACCTAAGATGACTGGACTAAATGACTACAGACCCATTGCTTTGACGCCTGTAGTTATGAACCCAGATAGCACCATGGCATTGTTTCAACATTGAAATATGGTTGAATTTGTTGATTTATGGTCAGTGTTAAATTATCAGCGTTGAAACTGAATTGATTTTTCATCAGATTTTCAATATTCAAAATATATTGATGGTAGCAAAACATTGATTCAATGTTGATATAAGGTGGATTTTTCATCATTGAAAATAAGATGCTGAATCAACACTGATATTACTGAAAATATTCAACATTGAATCAATGTATGCTCAGTGATGGTAAATCAACATTGATTTATGCTGGGTTCTTGAACATTGAATCCATGTACGCTCAGTGATGGTAAATCAACATTGATTTATGGTGGGTTCTTCAACATTGAATCAATGTATGCTCAGTGATGATAACACTGGTTAACAGTGGTTTTATTGCCAGGCATATTATAACATTTTCTAATAGATATTTTGTCACTGATTCCAAATACATAATTGGTTTGGTTAGACTGGCTCCAATTTTTGAGATATTGAAGGAAACACAGTTCCCATTATACGCGTACTTGTGCACTGCATAGTTGACCTACCTGATACTGAAAACAGTAAAGATGAAATTTATTTTACTGCATGTTATTGCTGTCTGTATATGAATCAGTCTACCCATTCACTAGCACAGAAGAAGTAGAGTGGTACAGTCTCAGTAAAGTACATAATTTTGTAATGTTTTACCAACACTTGCAGACCTGATGGGGGGTCCAGGACTTTATCTCAATAACTAGAGCCAAGGAAGGTGACATGGTTTGCTTTTTTACCGATTTAACCTAATTTTAAAAACTTTAATACTTCTGACAATGGAAGTTTTGAAAAGAAGACAGATTACGAATTTAGTCAGTGTTTTTTTTCATGATTCTACATAATGATTTCAGCGAGATATAAACTGAAATACACGAGAAAGATACACGGTCGACGATGGCCTCGTCCCCAGAGCGTTAATAATAGTGAATTATTTTATTTACGTTAACTCTGCATAGGCACTGCATCATATTTATAGGGTCACAGTTTTTCATTTTTCATTCCATCTACCAATAAACTGTGAAAAGGATTTTATTGTTGCTACTTTTCTTGCGTTTCAAACTGCCTTTCCAAAGTGATGGGTGTGGGGTGCAGTGACATTCCAGACTGATAGGCCATTGACAGTATGCAAACTACTACAGGTGTGGGGACTCCCTATCTCATCAATATTCATTGTGCAGGCCACTGACTTTGAGAAAAAGAGTGCCACTCTAAAGTTCTAACACTTTAGTAGTCAAACCACATAAAATTTCAGAATGTCTCTTTCACCTATGTGTAGCCAACCCCTGTGTCTATAAGCTTCAGAGCTCAAAAGTCTTGGCTAGAAATATCTATAGTGTGATTTTTTTACAATGTCTCAGCATGTCTGAAAATAGGTTTTTGAAAAGCATATGTTTAAAGTTGATTTTAACAAAAAATAGAATATAACATTTTCAGTGTGTAACGATCGGTCCGGGAAAGAGACAAGGATCCAGGTATGCAGGGCAAGTGGGCGTTTATTAGTGTGACAGGTAGAAGGCAGCGAGAGAAGGGGGTGAGCCGCCGGCAAGTTGCGGCTCGGATCCTCACGGAGCGAGAAAGAGGCGGGGCGAAGCCCCGGCTCCGGTGGAGCTGGTCGGAAGGAAGGGGATTGGCGTGCAGTACTTGTTGTCGGGGTCCAGAAGCAGGGGTCGAAGCCGGGGAAGTCAGTCCAACGAAGACACACAAGACAGGAATACGGGGAAGCGGGCGGACGGGAGATGCCGGGCTCGACGGGTCAGGTGCAGGATCGGGACTGAGGAAGGAAGGTACAAGGGTAAGGAGCAGACACGGGGCTAACAGGCAGGATATGGAGAATTGGGGAGACAGAGGACAAGAGAAGTGCTCGGTAAGGCGTGGAATCATCAGCACAATACTTCGCACTGCAGAACTGGTGTATCTGCCTTTTAAAACGACGCTAATGGCTTCCGGATGGATTGCACCTGTCTGTCCCCACCCCCGGTGACGTGACACAGTGGTCTCAGATTACTGGTGCTGAGTTTGTGCTGAATAAAAGCAAATGTAACACTTTGGGATAAATGTGCTTTAGATAGGTGAAATATTTTAAAATGTCAAGGCATGTCAGACTACCCTAAAGGTGGCTGAAAGGCCACAGACTCCTGAGGATTAAGTGTTATATTGAATTGGGAATGCGATTGCCTGGGATTTGAACCCAGGACCTTTTGTACCAGAGGCAGGAATCATACCCCGGAACCAATGAGGTATGCAATAACCTCAGTAACCAATCATTTTCTGCAAGTTCACTTATTATGCAAAATCTTAACGAAAAGCAAGAGATACGTACCATCTCTGATCTCTCAACTTCCAGACACTAGTAAGTGACAACAATCCAAAGCCAACTTCTCTCTTTCTCTTCCATCACTTCCTTATTCTTCATGGCAATTTTTTGAAGAATAGCACCACCAAGTGACAGGTCCCTGTCACAATCTCACAAGTCAATAGGGAATGTCCCTAGGGAACATTTTTCAGATGAATGCTATGCATGAAATATGATTGTTATGAAATTAGGGCTGCAACTAATGACTACTTTGATAGTCGACTAGTCATCGACTATTAAAACGATTAGTCGACTAATCGGATTATAAATTGTATAATTATAAAATGGCTCCTATTTAGCTATACCAGCTTTTACATTTAGTATGAGGTTATTGTTTGACTTGAATGCCACAAAAAAACATACCAGAACGTGGACCACACTTGTTAGTAATGTTGCCTGATAACATTGCTGACCTTACACTTTCAAGATCGTTTTTCAGTGTTCTTCGCCTTGATGACAGCTTTCTCTCAGTTCCAGTTTTATTGTGGGATGAAACTCCATCATTTGTTGCTGCCAAAGAAGCTGTTCAAAATTTGGCTTGTGTGAACGACTGTGCTGAACGTGGTGTTGCGTTGATTCATGATTTTAGCGCATCAACAAAGGACGAAATACAAAAGCAGTACATGCTTCAAGTTGTTGAACAGCATAGACGTACCTTTCAGCAGTGTAACCTAAGTGAACTGCACAGCATGTAATCTGACTAGTGACTAGGCTACTACTAGTGACTTCTGTTCTGTGTTACTTATGTAATTTGCCAGTTTGTCACACTGAGTGATTACAGTGATCAGCGTTCAGCATTAAAGAAGCAGAAGTGATGTCATTTTGTTTTAAGTTTAATTAAATTGCCTTACTTTTGTTACAATGCACTGTAAATGTATTTGTGAGTTTCACCTTGTTACTGAAATAAAAACTTATAAGGTCACGAACATTGCGAATTATTTCAATTTCAGCGGTATTTTACGAATCTTTGCAGCTCTTGTGCCACCTCTAAATGAAGTCCGATTGAGCTGAAATTTTATATGTGAGTACAACTTACCAAAAGGAAACTTTTTAGGGGGTGTCACTTTGATTTTTTAAAAAAATATTTTTTTTGGGACACCCTAACTACTAGCCTATTATTATGCCCTATTATTATTATTATTATTATTGGATACGCCAGGCAACAGAAGCCCGTGCCATTCACCCTTTTGCAGATTTCATCTTTGTTTTGGGACATTAAAATCCTTTGAGACTGATGTGGCACTAAATGCTGGGGAATTATTTTCTCCTTACTATGAAGTTTGGCATCTTAAACTTGGGAAGTAGCTTGCAGCCTGTAGGCTACTCGGCAGCCGTCAATATTTAAGCGAACTGCCGAAACCATAATGTTTATTGTTATTTTTAGGAAGAATAATTTAATCGTAATTAAACAAAAGATATACAGCCTTTCCAGCCCCCCCCCATTTTTTCCTTCGGATCTACATAAATCTCATTATTAACCTTTGGTGCACTCAGTTGACGGAAATCCATCATAGCGACGGAAAACTTTAATCCATGTGTCCCAGACTTTACAGCGTTTAATACGCGATGATGCCTGATTTGTGGCCACCATTCTTCTACCTGTCGCTGAATGCTATTGCGCGAGAGTAAATCTCACCAGTGTCGCGTATTGATGCAGTCTATTGGAAAGCGGCAGTATTGCACAGGTAGAAAGGGAAACGTCTCACTCCATTTAAAAATACGTCTGGCGACAATTATCGACAATAAAATTTGTCGGCAACTATTTTTATTGTCGATTTTTGTCGACAATGTCGAATAATCGTTGCACCCCTATATGAAATATGTCTCATTTACTTTCATATTTGTTCAGACTGTCAATTATGTCAATCTGTCACGCCCCGCTCCGTCCGCTCCCGATGTGTGCCACGCCCACCTCGTTACCTCGTGTGATTCCCTGATTGTCTCTTACCTGTGATTCGTTACCCTTAGCCTGTGTCTTGTATTTAGTCCGTGTCTAAGTCAGTGTACCCGAGATCTGTCATTGTTGTATAGTCCGTCGATGTCCGTACCTGTCCTTCTGCCTCTAAATAAACCCTTTTACCGGACTTCCTGGCTTCGCTCGCCTGCTTCCTTGCTCGCACTCCCCACCGAAGCTGACACAATCCTTTGAGTAGTTTATTTTTAATCAACCCCCAGTTTAACTGCCAAGTGATTTCATCCATGTTATTGTCACCCTCCCCACACACAAACTGATTTAAATCTTCAGTAAATTAATATATCCAATAGGTACCAATTTAGCATTTGCATAACTTTAATAATACTTTAAAATAGCAGAGTATTTTAAAAAACATTTTAAATAAATACCAACAATAAATTTGTATAAAAATACAATACTTTCTATATTGTTATTGTAAAAGTAAACAGCCCTTTCCCAGAGGAACATTTCTTTTCCACTGAAGTTCCATTGTCTTAAACACAGTTTTGTATTTAAATCTCATAATAAATTATATCTGGCTTAGCAATAGAGCCTAGTTACATATCATGACCACACTGAAATAAAAAATATCAAATATTGTATAACCCATTATAAGTAACAAACAGAAATTAGGTTGCCCTCTGCAAAATTCAAATTAATAAAGCAGCTTGGATGAGACACAATGACCTTAGTGTTCATTTTTGTAATACAGCCATCCATTTTCTGAAACTGCTCATCCCATTCAGGGTCATGGGGGTCCTATCCCAGAGGCTACAGGCACAATGGCAGGAAACAACCCAGGATGGGGTGCCAACTTAATGCAGGGCACACTCACAGCTATAGGCAATTTGTTAACTTCAATTAGCCTCAGCATGTTTTTGGACTGTGGGAGGAAACCAGAGTACCCAGTGAAAACCCCACAATGACAAAGGGAAAACATGCAAACTCCACACACATGGAACCCGGCTGGAGTCTTGAACCCAGTGGCCTGTACTACGAAGCGGGGTTACTGGCTTATCGGGGTAACTTGTCGGATTTAAGGTAGTCTGGGCAAAATGTAAGTGAACGAATATGAAGTCCATTTAAACTGTGGTACCTTAAATCCGACAAGTTACCCCGATAAGCCAGTAACACCACTTCGTAGTACAGGCCACAGGTCTCAGAGTTACAAGGTGACAGTGCTAACCACTGCGCCACCATGCTACCCATTTTCAGAATCCTAAACACAATTCTGTAACAGCACTTGGAATTTAGATTCATATGATTTAATAATGTAATAATCTGACAAAAGTGATCTTTAGAGATCTAGTATGAATATAAATTATGCTGAACTAAATTTTTCTCCACTGACAATGGCCATTTTTAGAGTAATACTCATCGATTGCTTTCAAAATACTTAATATTTACATTAACCTTGCAGGTATGTCAGTTTTCTTAATTGCTACATTACAAAAAGTCTTCATAGCTATGTAGTATTGTGACTATAGTAAGACATACTGCCAAATTCCCATTTTTTCCATTGACAATAATAATCAACACTGGGTAAAATTAGAAAAAATATATCGTTTTGTTCATAAAACAAGTGAAAGACAATAATAATAATAATAATACTTTATTAATCCCCGTGGGGAAATTGTCTTTACACCTCCCTCAACTTGCTCTTTGTAGAGTTTTCTGTGACAACTTACTATTAGTGATATACATGTAAATAATTTCACCCTGTGTGCAGTTTGAAATTAAAATACACAACAAATTTCAGGAAGGTAAGAGCACCAGTTCAGCATTTGCATAGCTCCTGTAAGCTGTTATGTGTCAGTAAATATGTATCACTTTCACAAAGGTAACAGAACTGAAGAACATAAGAAATTTACAAAAGAGAGGAGACCATTCGGCCCATCAAGATTGTTTGGGGAGAACTTAATTAATAGCTTGGAGTTATTAAAATCTTATCTAGCTCTGATTTAAAGGAACCCAGGGTTTCAGCTTGCGCTACACTAACAGGAAGACTATTCCAACTACACGCTTTGTAAAGAAGTGCTTCCTCAAATTCATTTTTAAATGTTCTCCAGCTAGTTTCCATTTACGGCCAGGAGTTCTAGTATTTAAACTAATATTGAAATAGCCATTTGGTTGAACAGCATCCAGACCTGTTAGAATCTTATACACCTGGATCATGTCTCCTCTTAGTCTCCTTTGCTTGAGGCTAAACAGATTCAGCTCAGCTAACCTCTCCTCATAAGACATACCTCTAAGACCAGGAATCATTCTCGTAGCCCTCCGTGGCACCTTTTCTAAGGCAGCAATGTCCTTCTTAAGGTATGGTTACTGCCATCCCACCCACAGTACAATCTCACTCTTCTCTCCACTACTTCACATGAAGAAAACATGAAAACTCTTGCATGCTATGCAAACATCACTGTCCATATAAAAACAAAACAAAAAATTCACATTACACATAGTCAATTCGTTTTGGCCCATTGATATATCTCGTAAAAAAAGGTGTGTGTTAAAGAATATATTACATGGTAAGCTAACATTTGGTACTTATAGTAGAAATGTTGAATGCAGAAGAAATGGACTGGGATAAAGAACTGAGTGACTTTTACAACAACCAAATCATTTTGCTCAGATGAGTGGATCAGACCATCTCCAAAATGGCAAGGGAGTTATGTATAACGTCACAAAGGGGATCCAATAAAACTACAATTATTTAACACAGTCCTGAATTAATACTGAAGATGGATTCAGGCTTATGAAAAGACTGACTACATAACGGCTGTTAAAAATTATAAGGATTGCAAGAAAGTCTAAAAAATATATATATTACGGCCAAACTCAGGACCATGGACTGTCCTGATGAGTCCTCAGCTGTTTGTACACATAAAATTCCTACAACTTGTGGCATCAAGAACTGGATGAGTATTTATTGTAACAGTGACTCTGTCGGGATAACCTGGCACTGTGGTTTTTTTGGGTTCCAGTAGTCATGGTGGAGACAGACCAGCTGTCAGCTGCCACTTGGAGTTAGAGGACCCATCTAGGTGCCTATACCTTACTGCACAATGAGGAAAAATACAAAAAGGGTAGTATTATACATTGTTAGTAATATACAGGATAAAACAAAAATTTTCAAAGGACAAAGAAGTTTGATTTTATTAACACAACACAGATACAGGTAGTGAATAGTAAATGAATGCAGAACACCATCGCTATGTATCTTTGTAGGAAGGACTTACACGAGAATGCGAGGTAGCCCTGCCCCGCCCTGTCAGCACCCTACCATGGGCACGACCCCCCCGACTTGACTGCTCTTGGTGGAACTCCAGGTCCTCCAGCCTTTGGGTCAAGGCTAGCTTCTGCTGGATAGCCATACGCAGCAGCAAGTTCAGGGTCTTCTTCTCCTCCTCCGCTGCTGCCAGCTGGCGCTGCAACTCATCCACCTGAGCGACATATTCATCGCATCTGGAGTACAAATATGACAGGGCACACGTGAACAGAAGTACAGATACACATACCTTTTTCCATACTGATTTATTGTATACCATTCCATATGCATAAACATGGTCACAGATCAAACACACATGACCATTACATCAAGAGTTACACACAGATGCATATCATTATTTAGACTGAACAGCATGGTTAAGATTCTTATAAAAATCTCTTCAACTGAATATGGCACTTACTGTGTGTTCTTAATATGCTTCTGCTATCAACAGCCCAGACTACAAGACAGTCATGCACTTACCGTGTTGCGAACATGGCTCGGAGTGAAGAGAAGGTGGCGGCGTCCTCCTTCAAGGCCTTCAACTCTTGGCGTAACTTTGTCATGGTCTCTGTCACCATTGCCTTCTCGGTCTCATACTTGCTCTTCAGACTAGCTAGGGCCACCTCAGCAGTCTAAGTGGTCAAAAGCTGCACTTCAGGTAGGCAGTGCCCCAGCCAGCAAACCAATCAATCAACAGAACTTCCTTGGATTTGACTTCAGACCCCCTGTGACCTATAGCCTTATAATGATTATCCGGCTAAAGCTGTCCCAAAAGTTCCTTTATGATTATTGACCTTCAGAATAACCAATGACTTACCCACACGTGGCTTGGGTATAATCTTTTGTCTTGACAAAAATCAACATTAAATGAGATATAGAGCATGCAATACCAGCTTCCTTGATAGACACATCTATGACACCATCCCCACAATCTCCACCATCCTGTTTTGTGTCATTATGAGCTACCTGAAGGTCATACTTCCTCATCCTCACCTGCTTGTTAGCCTTCAGAACAGCCCGCAATGTGGCTATCTGCTCACGCTTGGTGCTCAGCAGAGCCTTGAGCTTGAGCATCTCCTCCATGCAGGCTTCCTGGTCCCAATCTGCTGGCAGACACGCCCCTGACTCTGCTCCCCATTGATGGGACATCTCCACAGCACGGTCCACGGCTTGCTGGAGGTGCTTCAGCTGCTTCCGGATGATAGCACCCAGGTTGTACACATCCGAAGGCTCATTCTGTGAGTTTGGATCAGGTTCTGAGGCCTGGCTGCTGGCCCCACACTGTCTGTAAAAGTCCAGCGTGACACGGCTTGGGGTCTCATTGTTGGACATACACACATGGTGATAAAGGCTGGCTAGCTCTTCACTGAAGGCAGCCATCTCCTCTTGGGCCACACTGAGGTTACCATGCCACTCTCTCGCCTCCCTGCTAATGCGCTCCAGCTCTTGTGCCAGATGTGTTGCTTCCTTATGGCCTGAGCGGTTACTCTCCTCTAGGCTTGACAACCTCCCTGTCAACATTTGCACCTGGGCCTTAAGCTCGATCCTCTCCTTCTCAAACTGGGCCTGCTCGTCCCGGTGTCTGGCCTGCAGTCCCTCCAACTCCTCTCTCAGCTCCCCAACTTCTGCTGCTGCCAGCTGGTACTTGCACGCCAGGATCTCAGGCCCGTCAAAGTCCAGGTCATAGTCACTGAATTCCTGCTGGTTGTCAAGCTCTAGCTCTTCATCAGCTATCCTCTTTTGACTTCTGCTTGCCTGAAGTTTCCTCATGGCACTAAGAGTCTCCTGTAGGCGGCACACATGCTCCTGTTTCTCAGCTAGATCCTGCTGGGTATGCTTGAGCTGGACCTGGGCCTCCTGCAGTGAGATCACGAGGGCCCCTTTCTCCCTCTCCACCTGCAGTACACAGGAAACCATTCAGCCCTCTGGTGTTTTCACAACTGACTAACCAGGCATGGCCCAAGGAGTGGAAGCTGGCTAAGGACATACCTGCAGGAGCTGCTGGTTCACCTTCTGGATTTCGGAGATGCTGAGCTCATTCAGTAGCTCATCCACCAAACTTGGGGCAGGGCGGAAGCGCCCATCATCTACCATTGTGTCTTCAGCACGGTTCGCTGGCGTGCTACCGCTGCTGTCATGGGCATCAGGTGATTCCTCAGCATTGGCCTTGAGCCCATCTAGGGGCAAGTTCAGGGAACATGGGGACACAGAACTGGCACCCAGATGCTGGGAAAGCTCTTTGCGCAGCACAGCCTTCTGCTCACGCTCTGAGGAGATTGTCTCCAGAGCCTCAGCCAGCTGCCGCTCAGTGATCTCATTCAGCTGTACGGCACTCTCTAGCTGACCATTCAGAAACTGAAGGTCCTCCTCTAACCTCCGGGTCTCATGCTTCAAGCCCTCAAACTCGACCTAGAAAGAGGTGATAGGCCAGACTAGAAAATGGTTAAAGTATTATGGGCTTTGGAAACCACATTATTAGTTTATACATGAAAAAAGAAACCTTTCTTGGCAACAACATAAAGCACAACTTAACTACCTAAAGGGATTTAGGTTGGAGTAACCTCACTAAAAATCTGCAAATGCATTTGTAAGAATAGCAGGCAAATGTATCTGCCTTTAGACCAAAAAAATCCATGCTGATACAACAGACTTTAGCTGTCCTGATGTATCTTTAGGACCAAAAGCTTGCAACTCTGCCCATATCTGTGCTCACCTGATTCTGCTTAAGGAGTGACACCTGCTTCTGCAGGCAAATGTTCTCCTCCTCTAGCTCTGTGAAATCCTGCTGCAGTCGGCCCTCCCGGGACTTGCATTCCTTGATTTCATCGCGCAGTCGACTGCGCTGCATATCACCCACTTGGTTGATCTGGAGAGAGGGAGAGCAAACCAAGTCTGGAGAGGATACAAGGGCAAATGTGGCATAGTGATGATGCAGACATTTTAGTTATGGAATGAAACTTGGAGGAAAAGAACATTGGGCCTCATTCACCAACCGTTCTTACGAACAAATTTGTTCTTAAACCACACGTATGCACTTTTTTTTACAAAGATTCTGACATTCACCAATGTTTTCTTATCTGAATTTGTTCTTAGCTAAGAACAGAATCTACACACACTCAAGACCATACGTACGAACATTTCAGTAATGATATTTTGTTCAAAATAATCGGTTATAGCAGTTTTGTTCATTCTACAGTTCATAAAATGATAGTATTTGAATAATTTATAAAAGTAAAATGTAAAAAATAATAATAATAAAGTGTAAAAATTATTTTCATGGTAGTAACGGTGATCATGCAGATTATAAATAGGTCTGTTTCTGTGCATTAGCCTTGCTATCAAAATGGCATTTTTGTTACTTCTTGAAGAGCTTGCCAATCATGCTCTGAGAATGGAACGCACATTTTAACATCATTTAGATTTATTTGGCACACAGCGTTCACAGAGAAGGTGATATCTTTCCATGTATCAGCTTTCTTGGGGGCTTTATATCCACTGGTTACGCTACTAAATAACATGTGTCTATTTGCATTTACCTCCTGTACAGTAAAATCCAGTTATAACAGACTTCAAGGGACCTGGCAAAACAGTCCGTTATATCCAAAGTCCGTTATATCCAGAGTTGCTGTATGCCCAGAACACAACAACAGGACAACATTTACTCATGCCACACACCAGCAGACACACTTGTGGTATAGATTATTATATTGTATATGTAGTAATCCAACTTTACCTGACCAGATGCGTTACTATTAATAATCCCGACTACGTATCTGTGTATCACCGCCATGCCATGCGCCTTGTAGGTGGAGCCTGTATGTCCGTTATAGCAAAACAAAACTACAGCTAAAAGCAGCCCTGGGGACCAAGATGTTTGTCCGTTATAAGCGAAATTCCGTTATATGCGAGTCTGCTATATCCGATGCTTGTTCTGCATGTTCTTAAAGGCGCACAGCCGGACCAGCGGACCTCGTCCGTTATAGGCGATATTCAGTTATAAACGAGTCCACTATAACGGGATTTTGTATTAATACTTCTACTTCAGCATCACTGAAGTTTTTTTTCCTTAGTGCCAAGCGGCTCACAGCCTGCGCATCTCTTTGCCATTCCTTGCACATGACCCTAATGTCTCATGCCCTTTTATGGGAAATTGCTGGGCGTTTCCCTATGCTAATTAGGGCAAACTGGCACGCGCTCAGTTACGAAGATGTGGGATTCACCATTCTTAAGAACAAAGGTGCGAACAGTTCTGCTACTTAAGAACACGTCATGAATCTGACGTAAGTTGTTAACAAATTTTGTAGGAACCAATTTAAGAGAATTCTTAAGAAAATATTGGTGAATGAGGCCCATTGTGCAGTTGTACAAAAGAGAATGTGTATTTTTGGTCATAGGGAATTACAGTGTTAAAAAAGTGATGCATTTTACGGTTACAAAGAGTCTATGTACTGTACTATATACAAAAAAATGTACTATCATGTGACACAATCCAAACAACTTGGTTCTGAAGGTTAGACGAGTGCATTCCCACAACCTTTCGGCAACACTGAAGGGAGACTATGATGTCCACCATGAATAAAGGACAGATTCATGATTGGCTGAACATTAATATCTCAGTGATATTTACTGTATCAGCTCAGACAAGGTGGTACAGAAATGAGCACAGCTGACTAGATGCCAATAGAGAATTTGAGACACCCTTACGAGGAGAATATCCAGTTCCGGTGACATTTACATCAGACTTTTAAAAAGATTATTGGCTGAATACAAGTATCTGTTGACTTACATCCCATCGAGTAACATCCAATCGTCTTTATGTCCAAGGTCCACAGTATGTTTTATGAACTGTTTGAGTGACGCCTGAAAGCGGACGCAGTAGGACATAAGCAGGTACATTGCTTACTGTAACAAGCGCAAGAGAATGGGCAGCACTACATCCCATAATAACATATGTGACCCCTGTCCAAATTTAACCTGCAATACAGTATGTACATATAGAAATGTATACGTGATGGATTGCTTCAATAAGCAGAACAAGTGCAGTACAAGTACTGTATCTATTTCATTACATAAAAAGAAACCTACTGTACAATAAAATATTTCACCGCAGTTTTGAGCAGTCTTCCTTCTCGGCTTGGCACGCATCTTTTCATTTTGTAGTGCAATTTGCAGTGTTGGTAGTAACGTGTTACTATAATTCCACTACTGTCGGCTGTAATGAGTAATGTAACTAATTACATTCTCAAATCAAATAACGCAATGAAAAGTACTGAAATTTAAATGGGTTCGTTATTTGTTACTTTTGTCTTGCGTGAACATATTAATGGATAAATGCAAGCTATTCCCCTAATAATCTGTTTATGATCTAATGTGATCAGACTTTACTGTGCCGTAATGAATGGATGATATTATAGGTAAAGTGATAATACAACTGTCAAATTTTATCTGTCTCGCACTGTTACAGCAGCAACACTACAACAATACAACTATCCAGAGAGCACACATGCATTGGCACAATATCACCGCAATACTTGAAAAATACATTGTTACCGAACATTTAATTATAACATCCCCCTGATGGTTGTGCAATGTATTTCAACAGCAACACAATGTTAATGAGCTCAATATACCATGTTTACCCTACTGTTATTTTTCCTAATTAGGCTATTTAACCCACAATAGGTTTATACTATATATGTTTATATTGTATAGGGTAGATATGTTCTGTTTACCCCAAATGAAGGCATACTGTTTCTAAATGGATACGATCTTAAAGCAATGTCTTGGCGACGTGTGTGCTGTCCAGGTATGCATGCATTCATAAAAGAGTTGAAAAGTTACTTTCCCTGGTAACTAATTTTACAGTTAGTTCCTACCAAGACATGTGACTGGACAAGAGGGGTCTATGAGTACGGTTATCAGAGTATAACTGCACTCGGACATTTCACATTAGCTGTATCACTCTGCTTTTAGATTAGATTAGATTAGATTAGATTGACTTTATTAATCCCACAATGGGGAAATTCTTTAGAAACAGCAGCAATAATGAAAAAGACAGTAAAAAAAGAAAGTATAACAGGATCCATAGGATCAGCAAAAAATAACAATATTGTCACGTTCGTGGACGAGCGGTGCAGGTAGGCAGGCGATCGGAGCCAGGTAGTCAGGGAAACGGGGTTTATTTAGGGAGGGACGAACAGGCACGGACATCAACGGACACTACAATGACAAGTCTGGGGAAGACTGACTCAGACGAGGACTAAATACAAAAGACAAGCTAGACTTAATAGGACACAGGCGATCGCAATCAGGGCTGAACACGAGGTAACGAGGTGGGCGTGGCACACATTAGGATCGAACGGAGCAGGGTGTGACAAATATAGACAATAAAAACAATTTCTAAAACTGTATAAATATATAAGTAAAAATATAAAGAAAAAAAGAAACATATACACAATGCTTGGTATATGGATAAACAGCTGCTGAATAAATATATGCATACATATATATATATATATATACATACATACATACAGTTGAAACCAAAAGTTTACATACACTGTATAAAAAGACATATAACTTTTTTTTTTCTTACTGTCTGATATTAAATCATACAAAACCCTTTCAGTTTTAGGCCCGTTCGGATTCCCAAAATAATTTCTATTTGCTAAATGTCAAAATAATGTGTGAGAGAATTTTTTAGAGATTTTTTTATTACTTTCTTCAAAGTCAAAAGTTTACATACATTTGCTTAGTATTTGGTAGAATTGCCTTTAAACTGAATGACTTGACGTAAATGCTTTGGGTTCCTTCCACAAGCTTCTCACAACAGTTTAATGGAATTTTGGCCCATTCCTCCTGACAGAACTGGTGTAATTGAGTCAGGTTTGTAGGCCGCCTTGCTCTCACACGTCTTTTCAGCTCTGACCACAAATTTTCTATGGGATTAAGATCAGGGCTTTGTGATGGCCACTCCAAAACATTGACTTTGTTGTCCTTAAGCCACTCTGTAACCAATTTTGCAGTATGCTTAGGGTCATTGTCCATTTGGAAGACCCATTTGCGCCCAAGCTTTAACTTCCTGGCTGATGTCTTGAGATGCTGCTTCAATATTTCAACATACTGTTCTTTCTTCATGATGCCATCTATTTTGTGAAGTGCACCAGTCCCTCCTGCAGCAAAACACCCCCACAACATGATGCTGCCACCTCCGTACTTCACAGTTGGGATGGTGTTCTCAGGCTTGAAGGCTTCCTCCTTTTTCCTCCAAATATGACGATGGTCATTATGGCCAAACATTTTTGTTTCGTCAGACCACAGGACATGTCTCCAGAAATTAGGGTCTTTGTCCCTGTGTGTATTTGCAAAGTGTAATCTGGCTTTTTTATGTCGCTTTTGGAGTAATGGCTTTTTCCTCGCTGAGTAGCCTTTCAGCGCATGTCGGTACAGGACTCGTTTCACTGTGGATAGTGATACACTCTTACCAGCTTCAGCCAGCATCTTCGCAAGGTCTTTTGCTTTTGTTCTGGGATTGATACGCACATTCCGCACCAAAACACATTCATCTCTTGAACTCAGGATGCCGTCTCCTTCCTGAGCGGTATGATGGCTGGACATTCCCATGTTGTTTATAATTGCGTATAATTGTTTGAACAGATGAACGTGGCACCTTCAGGCATCTGGAAATTGCTCCCAAGGATTGCTCCCTCTTGTGGAGGTCCACAATTCTCATCCTGATGTCTTGGCTGATTTCTTTAGACTTTCCCATGGTGTCACAAAAGGATATGGAGGGAAATCCCGGACATTTTTCAAAAGGAATTGCAAATTGCATTTGCAGTTGCATTTTCCATATGTGGACGCATAAAGTGTGACATAATTGAAATGCAATTGCAAATTTTGCATTAACGTTTGCTTTTTCGCTTTCGCGAACGAACACTGACTGCCACATTTTAAAGGAAAAAGCAAAGTCCATTTGCAATTGCATTTCCCATGTCTAACAAGGGAAATCCCGGACATTTTTCAAAAGGAATTGCAAATTGTATTTGCAATTGCATTTCCCATGTCTTACAAGGGAAATCCCGGACATTTTTCAAAAGGAATTGCAAATTGCATTTGCAATTGCGTTTTCCATATGTGGACGCATAAAGTGTGACATAATTCAAATGCAATTGCAAATTTTGCATTACCGTTTGCTTTTTCGCTTTCGCGAACGAACACTGCCACATTTCAAATGAAAAAGCAAAGTCCATTTGCAATTGCATTTCCCATGTCTTACAAGGGTCAGGGGTGGGTCTATACTGTGGGGCGTGATTGTATGGGGAGTGACGTCACTCGCAGTCGACTACCAAGAGGGGTGTGGAAGAAACACGTTGAATTACACTTATCGAATAATCCAAAATTAAGTTCCAAAACATACGTATTATAAAGTGCATGTTTATAATTCAACCACATGAATTCAGTTAATTTTATTTCGCCTCAAAATAAATTTCAAAAGAACAAATTCAGTTGAAAATATCCCATGTGTTTTATTCAAGCAGTAACATTCAGTCCTCTTATTTCTGCTTTACAATATGCGTCCACATATGGAAAACGCAATTGCAAATGCAATTTGCAATTCCTTTTGAAAAATGTCCGGGATTTCCCTTGTAAGACATGGGAAATGCAATTGCAAATGGACTTTGCTTTTTTATTTGAAATGTGGTCGTCAGTGTTCGTTCGCGAAAGCGAAAAAGCAAACGTTAATGCAAAATTTGCAATTCCTTTTGAAAAATGTCCGGGATTTCCCTCCATAAAAGGAAGCAGTGTGTTGAGGTGTGCCTTTAAATACATCCACAGGTGTGCCTCCAATCAACTCAAGTGGTGTCAGTTAACCTATTAGACACTTCCAAAGCCATGACATCATCATCTGGGCTTTCCCAAATAGTTTAAAGGCATAGTAACCATAGTGTATGTAAACTTTTGACTTTGAAGAAAGTAATAAAAAAATCTCTAAAAAATTCTCTCACACATTATTTTGACATTTAGCAAATAGAAATTATTTTGGGAATCCGAACGGGCCTAAAACTGAAAGGGTTTTGTATGATTTAATATCAGACAGTAAGAAAAAAAAAGTTATGTCTTTTTATACAGTGTATGTAAACTTTTGGTTTCAACTGTACATACACACAAATATACACATATATATATATATATAGATACACACACACACACATATATACATATACAGGGATTATATATACCGATTATATGGTCACTGCAGTGATGTGTTGTAAAGTCTAATAGCTGTGGGGAGGAATGATCGACGGAAGCGCTCCTTCTTGCACTGTGGGGTGTAACAGTCTTGTGCTGTTACAGGTGTATCTGAAAACTGCTACATATGCTTCATTTCCAGCAACATGGAGCTGGTGCTGGGCTGGAACTTGTTCTGTGCCTTTTGAGAACCAGCCCACATTTCCACCAGTTTCAAAAATGAACACAGATGGAAGTGAGAGTAAAGTATATGTATTCAATTTTGTCGGATTAATTTTGATCCATTTCAGATTTTAAGTTTATATAAGCTGCCAAACCGAAATTTTCAAAATATGATTTGTTGTGTTCTCTCTCTACTGCCTGTATCCACGTTTGCCTCCTTAAAGGCCCCCCATCTGTGTGTGAAAGTAAGTTTATTCTTTCTCATCGTGCTTTTAAGGATCACACAATAAAAGATTACATTTATTTGACCTGTGACGTGGTTTTAATGTACAATGAAAAGTTATTTTGCTAATAAACTGGCTAGTTGTTTCACTTGTGGCACCAACAATATTAGACAAAACTATCAGTTATAGACTGAATTTTCCAGGTATGCGGAAGGTTTGGACGCGATAGCCCGTCCCACTTTCACTGACGTTGAGAGAACTATTTATTTATTTGTTTTGTGGAGGTACGGAAATCTTTTAATAAATTAACAAAATATTCTGTATCTTATAACTGTTAGCTTATAAATGCTACTTGATGAACTGTTCTATAAAAGCAACAACATACGAGAAGGAGTGTGGTTGTACTCCAATATATCACTGTGATTATCTTCGGCACTCTGCCGGCAGTCTCGTACCTACTGTACAACTAAAGCACAGCCATGATTTATTGGAGTACAACTGCACTCCTTCCCGTATGTTATTGCTTAATTATATGCAATAATTAATAAAGTAATTGAATTATTTTTTTAATTAAGTAGTAAATGTAATTACTCATTTTCAGTAACTTACAAAACACTAGGAATTTTGTGCCTCTTTTTATTATGTGTTGTGATTATATAATTACATTGTCATTTGCTGTTGAGTACTGTGCATGTATTACAGTACTTAATGTCTTGCCCATCACCTATAACTATCCGGATGCACTCATATTGACTTATGTGCAGTGGTCCAGGCTCCAAATGCGGACGCAAGTCAACAAACACCTGTACTTGCTTGAATATTAGAAAACTTGTGTAGACTAAGTACTGACAAACTACAGTTTATAACAAAAGACCACAGAATATTATTATTTTTCCCCCAGACTTTAATTTTGCATTGTGTAGCTACAATCCGTGTGACATTTGCGTCAATTCATGGATCAATGACTTACAAGTGTGTTGACCTTAAGCAGAGCCACAATGGTGAAAATCAAAAATCTGTAATCTAACACTGCTATCTCTTTGTCCAGTGGTCACTGCCTATAGAAGCCCCTGAGGAGGTACCTGGCAATGCAGACTGAAGGCTAGATTCAGGGCTGGCAGCTGATGGATATTTCAGATGTGCAAAGCCCTGCCAACTATTAACACTACCCAATGCAACTTATACTTCCATTCCAGAACACCTAATCCGGTGTTGTAAAACTCGTGAGAACTCTTGTGTTTTTAAACTGTTATGTGTGTTTTTAAACTATATAAGGTACTTTAGCATAACATCTGACATGCTACTAAACACACATACATCATCTAGAATGAAACACCATGAACTGGTTGAAACAGCAGGTCATTTGCCTGGATTAGGGAATTCTGGAGGGTTCTCTTATTCTGCTCTGTCAACCATGGAGTAGAAACAAATTCATCACTGGCTGGGTAAAAATAAGGATGGATGAATTTCAGCAGTGCATCTAGTCGTTATGTAGACACACCACTAGAGTTAAGAGGGTAATATCCCAACAGTCATAACTAAAGCCTGTACTGCATTTTGCTCACTAGATGATCCATGAACATGACACACCACACCTATTGTCACAGAAAGCCAGCTGCAAGACCAGGAAATGTACACACGCTGTGTTAAGGTATCAAGCTAAATCATGACAGACACATACATGGGCCTCAGGATTTCTGACCAACCTCCCTCAAATCCTGGATGACTGCTGCCATACGTTCATTCTCAGCTTGGGTACTGATGAGTACACTCTGTAGCTGCCTCAGCTCCACCTGGAGGTCCAGCTGGCGTTGATCAAATAATGCCTGTCTTGAGGCAGTCTCTTGCAGCAGCAATTCCTCGCGGCTTTCTCCATCCGCTGTCACCTTCCTGTGGTTGGAATGAGCGTGTCCGAAAGCCTGTGCAACAATTACACCAAAGCTATCCTAAGACATCATAACATGGCATAGCAACAGTTAGCCTGACAAGATCATTGATGGCACAACCTTCATCTTAGCTGGGACAAGACAGCATGTTAAGTTAGCAGGCACAGGTATCACGGTTATTTGTTTAGCAGGAACAGGTTTTGCTACAGAACTCCTCAAACTTGATTCTGACCTCAAGAGTAATTATGATTATGTAGTTAAGATATTGCTCAAATCACAGAAAAACCAGATTTTACTTGAGGATCTCAGTCATGCGCACCATGTTGTGAGGCTTAAGGTTTGCCACAAGTGTGGGATCAGAACTTGTGACAACAATAGGGTTTTATTGTAATAAAAACAGAACATAAAATCATTATGGCTGCATAGTATTATTGTTGATATAATAAGCACATAGTTGACCTAAAATATTTGGTAGTAGTGATTATACCACGGTTTTGGCAAATACTATTTTCTTATTGGTTCAGAGATGTCACGTGGGTGTTGATTATTTTTTTGTAACTCCACAGGTAATTCCAGTAGCCTAATAACAGTTTTATATTAATGTGTTTTACTGACAAATACATGGTCATTCTTATCAGGAATTTTCCTTTGTTTTCAGAATACAAGTGTCTGTCTGTTGATGGGCCTTATGGTAACTTAAGGGACTTGCCACTCGCAGTGACTAGCTTGACCAGATGTTCTATCATTACAAGGACTAGGCCTATATTTTTAAGAGCACATTGAGACATTGTCAAACTGAAATAATTGCTTGTTAACTGAGGTTTAAGCAGGATAAACCACTTCAAGGTGTGCGTTTGTATGAAAATAGCCAACTCTGTGTAATGCATCAGGCCAGGATGTTGATTTTCATAAAACCGCACACCTCGTCATGATATACCCCTTACATCCATCCATCCATTATCGTGACCACTCAATCTCCACTGGGGTAACGGGGGGCCCGGAGCCCATCCCGGGATACCCCTTACATATCACACTAAATCATGGTCAGGTCAAATAGTTTCACTAAAGGCACTAGAAAATGATCCTTCTAGGACAACCTTCAAGGTACAGTATTCGTCCATGTCCTTGAAAAACTTTTCTAATGACCAGAAAATTACGTTCAGTACCAATATATCCTACTGTATTTCAATTTCACAAACATACGCATGATGTATATTTTATTAGCAAACATGCACCTATAGGCAGCATGGTGGTGCAGTGGTTAACACTGTTGCCTCATAACTCTGGGACCAGAGTTCAAGTCTCTGCCATGGCTCCATGTGAACTAAGTTTGCTCTGGCTACTCCAGTTTCCCCCCACAGCCCAAAAACATGTTGAGGTTAACTGGGATTACCAAACTGTGCATGTGTGAGGGTGCCCTGTTATGTTTTGGTGCCCCATCCTGGGTTGTCTCTGCTTTGCCCCCATTGCTTTTGGAATAGGCTCTGGACCATCCACAACCCTGAATAGGACAAGTGGTTACAGAAGATGGATGCATGGATGGATGGACGGACATACACCTGTAAAAATAATATGTAATGTGGTTAATATGAATAATAAAAAAACAGGTATGGTGGGAGGGCTAATGACTACTTTCTGTAAATGTGCATGTTCACAGCTTTCTAACTAATATCTGTGCATATGCATGTTTAATTCAATCAGTGTCACACTTTGCTTTTGACAAGGTAATATAAATTTATTTTGGCAGCTAGTAAACTGCATACTGCAAGTAACTATAGAAACAACCATACCATGACACAAGAGATCACACACTGTAACCAGCCTTCTGGTGAACATACTGACCACATTAACGATCTTCTTGCTCAGGTAACAGGGTTAAAAATACACTCACAATACTGTGATTTTTGCAAAATTTTTCTGTCAGTGTTTATATTCATACTATTTATATTATTAAGATATGATACCTTTAGATCAGGGGTAGCCAACTCCAGTCCTGGAGGGCCAGAGCCCTGCATATTTTTGGGTTTCCCCTCATTTAACACACCTGGTGCTAATTACCACACAGCTCTTGAGCTGAATCATTTATGGTGGAAGAGGGAAAGAACTAAGCTACACTGGGCTCTGGCCCTCCAGGACTGGAGTTGGGCACCCCTGCTTTAGATTGTGTCATGCAACTGCATAATCTGCTCTTTCATGTTTGTTCTTCTTCATTAATCCAGCAGGAGCCCCATGTACTCTTGTTGGAAAACTGAAAAGACTTAAATTACCTTGAAAATTAAAATGAAGGGGATACCATATTGTCTGTCTTCCTCCCTCATGTCTGCATTGGCCTTAACACCAATTTCTCCTGGGACTGGTTGACCCTGCTCTCACTTGGTTGTCACTTTGGGAAAAAAGCATCTACTAAATGAATAGATGTAAATATGAGTGAATATAAGCAATGGTACTAAATGTAACTCATGTATGAGGTACACTGTAATTTTTCTCCTGTCTATAAAACCAAGACAGCTTCATTGTCATGGAAATAAACAGATGTTTCCTTTCAAGTCCACTGTGTTTCAGTGAAAAAAAATGAGTTTATCAGATGAGCAGTCGTCTATTGACCCCACCCATTCAGACATAGAAGAAAGGGAATGTAGAAGTGATGTCACTTCCTGTCCAATGCACACTCTCCATGGCCTGCTCCACCTCCTACTCCATTTATAAACTAGGCATCCTGGTTATCTGGGATCTGAAGGCTGGTCCTTTCATTAAATAACTTTGCAACACTGTGAAAATTACCAGACAGGTAATGCTCATTTATTTTGTTAATTAGCCACTGGTTTTTATCAAAAGTAACTTAATTTTACTGATTTATTTGATACAATAGCAGATCCTCATGTAACCTCAGAGGGCTGTTCCTCATCAGTATATGTTTTGCTTGTTAGTCATAAAACTAGCCTCCGAAACTTCCCTTCCTGCCGTCAACAGACCTCTTCTAGACTGGCACTGCTATCTTTCTCAGCATTTTTACGTCATTCTAGACCACTGTTCCTAAAGTGGAGCATGTCCAGACGACTGGGACTCTGACTTTGACATTTCAGATTAGTCTCACGGCAATAGAGGAGTAACAACCCCACCCCCCCCAAGACTCTTTGCTCCTCTAGCTTGGAAATAGGTAGCCCCCTGTCACCTGGTTCTGAAGCAATAAAGGGTATAAATCCCTATTCTTACATGCCTCATAATTGCAACTTCAAAGCACATTCCTTCACCCTTCTTCTGTGTACAATTCTTTATTGTAGATTAAAATACTGAATCATAATCTGGCTTTTCTTTGGCACCAGGTCTTACCTAACGACGGAAAAGTACATTAACTGCCTTAAAATATATAACACTGAAAAGATGCTAGTCAAGCATAGAGTGTAATTTAGAAACAAAATAAATCAATGCATACAGAATACCTAAACTGACATTTTAAAATAACTGTTTAAAGCATATATGACGAAACTTTATTCACAGTGCTTGTCAGCTCAGGACAACATGGCTGTAATAAATCAGTTTATTAACAGAGGTACCTTTTCATGCCGATGCATGTCCTCGTACCTGATCGTGAACACGGGCAGGCGGGTACCTGTTTCAGCTGATTGAGCTCCTGTTTCATGCTTTCGTACTCCAGCTCCAGGTCGTCGTGGCGCCGTTGCAGCTCTTGCTTCTCCTCCAGTACGGCTAGCCCGTACTCTGCAGCCTGCATCTTTTCATGGGTAGTTTCGCTCAGTTCCCGGTACAGGCGCTCGATCTCTGCCCGGAGCCGCCGCGGATCGGCGTCCGTCAGCGTCACGCCAGACCACTCTGATTCGGACATATTGTGCCGACACGGATGAAGGGTTTAGGACAAGCGATAACAGATCGAGATCCCAGAGATGGGAAGCTATCTTTTGGAAGTTTTTATTTCAGTGACTGCGAAATTCCATGGCTGTGTTTTTATGACACGCTTCCAGGCACCGCTTTAAGTGACGTATTAAATTCTGGTTAACTTCGCCTGCGACCATCATACTTTTCTATTTTAAACTTCTTCCTTAACTGCGGTTTAATCTTTTCCCTGAGTAACCATCCGCCCATTAATGTCTATCGGGCTAGATGTTTTTTTTTGGCAGAAATGATTTTATTTAGGGTGGCTCCCAATTTTCGTACAGTGCATGCTGGGAAAGGAAGTACTGCAACTGTAAAAACAGTCTCGGAGCATGAGAAAATTAACTTCACACCCCGAAGTGCTTTGCGGATTTGTGCACATACGGGAGGCCGGCAGAGACGTCCTCTTCTTTGGTATGTATGTATGTATGTATGTATGTATGTATAAATCAATAAATAAATAAATAAATAAATAGCATCTTGCGGTTAGTAGAAACTTGCTTATGCTGCTATGAAGTGACTTGGAATACTGGAATCTGAAGTTCTCAATGTATTTATTACAAAGCATAAGACATCACGACATTGATTTGATTTTTCGAATGAAGAAGATTTTAACCATGGTTATATTGTTTAAACTACAATACAATAAAACGAAATGTCAATATGAGACAATCATGCTTATTCGTTTATTGTTAAACGTTTACGTAATACAAGGAATCAAACGTTAAGACATTGATTACTTTTTTTTCCCTAAATAACAATGAAAATGTTCACATTTTAAGAAAACTTGGCGAAGTTCACCGTTTGTGAATTCGGATGATGTCACCCCACCCGGAAATCTGCCGATATTATTGAATTTATTTTATTTTTATATAGCGCCATTCATAACAGAATCGTCTACATAGATGTGTCGTGATACATAAAATATCATTAGAAAGAAATGCAGAACGAAAAAAATGAAGAAAAGAAATTAAATAAAGAAATATACTTTGGCAAACATACTTTGTCTTTTTATTTTCAAACGCGAATAATAAAAAAACTTCACCATATAAACAGGTCCAACCATGGCAGCTCATACTGATCAGTCTGATTTGTTAATTGTTTTCACAGTCCACAGTTCGGCTGCCAGTGACTGATACAGTATGTGCGTGAGGCAGAAGGGGTTAAAAACTGCCGTTTTGACACTGAAAGCCTATATCCAAAACTCACACTGTCAATCATATTAAAAGTGCATTTGTGTTAGACTCTGTAAAAGCATAAATAGTGGGTATTTCAGAATATTAATTTTGTACAAGTGTTTAAAAAATCTTTTCTTTTTGGGTAGTAAAAACATGCCAAATATTGTAATCTGAACAGGACCCAACAGGGGTAAGCAGCTGTAGTGCGTCTTGTGTAGCTGGTGTAAACCAATGCTACAGTACATAGTCTGTTTAACTTACAGTATAACACCCATAATTCACCACATGTAGCTAGTGTAAGCAAAATGACTGCGCTGTCAGCCGTATGATAGTACAATACCTTGACTACCTAACTTATAATACCAATAATACTTGATAGCACTTTTATGATTATATTTTAACGTGTATTTTCTCTCTTATTTAAAGTATCTTGACTTTTTAGGGAGTACAGGTGCAGTGTAGGTACGGTATAATTGCAGAATGCCATATAGGTATTTATACTGTGTTATAATGTTCGCATAGCGTCCAAGTCACCTAATGTCCTATTGGACAGAACATAACCTGGACTTGTGTAGTGCCAGATCTCCCAGTTAAGGATTGATTAAGGTTTGGGTCTTGACATACTCTACTTGAGGGAGAAGTTTTTATTTGTAATGTTTTTTTTTTGTTTTTTTTAATGGCCCCCAATCACATAGCAAGTGATTCTGGGCCAGATCCGCCTGCGTCTCCTTAAATTCGGGCACTGGTGGCATCCGGGCAGATCCAGACATCCACTAGAACCAGACAGAGAGCCAGGGTGGACAGGACACAGGAACTTCATTTAGGAAAATGGAGGGAGGAAAGAAAGGGCAAAAACTGGAGCAAAACAAAGGCACTATAGAGCGTTGGAACATTAGGTGGGACTGGAGGATGTGGGGCATATCCTGAGAGCCCTCAGGGCCAAGGACAGCTGGACAAAGGGTGAGAGGTGGCAAATGCTGGCACAGTGGGGTAGCAGAGAGAGAACGCCCCGATGGGAAAGCAGGAATGGAGGATCTTGTCCCTTTGGACTACGCAGGAGGGCAACCCAAGAGGGCAGTTTTGGGTGGATGGGAGCCTAGGCAGCCATCTCTGGCCTTGTGTCTCTGCTTCCCTCTCTGGAAGACAATGATTTGGCTGACCCATCTCCTGTGTCCCTGCCAACACAGGTGGGAGCCCTGCGACCTGGAGCCCCACTCGAAGTCTTTTAGTGGGACATTCTCTGGGTCCATCCAAACAGGGTTTGTGGAAATGGCAGGAGTTGGTCAAGCAGTACCCGGGGAGTCAGGAGCCGGCCAGGCAGCAGCTGGGGAGTTGGGAGCTGATGACCTCTGGCAGGCTTAACAGGTGTGAACAGTGCCAATGATGGTGCTGTTGAGGCACCAATAGGCACAGAGGGTCCCAATGAGGCCAGAACCGATAAGGAGGGTGCCATTGAGGTACCAACAGGCATGGAGGGGGCTGACAGGATGGCAGGAGATGAGGTAGGAGGTGACCGAACCAAAGGTACAGAATGCTCCAACAAACTTCCAGGTGAGCAGGACACAGCCAGGGTACCTGTAAGCGAGCAGGGCACAACTGGGGCACCTGGAGGTGAGCAGGGCACAACTGGGGCACCTGGTGCCACCAATGAGACTACTTGGGTTTTCTGTGGGGCAGCAGGTGAGACACAGCAACCCAAAAAGTTTGTGTCTTAGTCAGAGGCATGGTTTCACCTGGGTCAGAACGACATCTCTCAGGTCAGGTTTGGGTGGCACAGCTGCTGTGGGACCAGGTGTGGGAAGTGTGGCCCCTCTTGAGCCAGGAGCCTGGGGACACTTTAAGATGTTGCACTTATCACAACACACCCATGTAAAGCGTCTTGGGGCGAGTCTATTGTGAAAGGTGCTACATAAAAACAGCATGGGTGGCAGCCTCCCTTGGGCAAGGTTCTGGAGGCTCGGGCACTTCTTGTAGAGGAAAACATAGAAGAACAATCAGCTATTACAATGCATTTAGTCAAACAGGTTATATCAGTAATTATGTTTATTTTATTTAGTTTCATTTTATTTTAATCACACTATACATTCCTGGACAAACATTGTTGAACACAGTGTATTAGTGGTTCAGTGTAATAGATGGGTGCACATGACACCATGTGTGATACCACCATGATAATTTCTTGCTTACGTGGCCATGGGTTCGTATTCCAAAGACAATGCATTTCTTTTTAAAAATGGCAATGAAAGCTCTGTGATTGAATTATTGTGACAAGAATGAATTATTTCTAGCCATTAATTTCAGGTCAGTCAGGTCAGGTTGGGAAGCATGCATTGGCAATTCAATTCAATTTTTTTTTGTATAGCACATTTTCACAACAGTAGTGTCACACCGAGCTGACGAGGGAGACACAAATCCAGAAGTACGGGGAAAGCCGGGTTTTAATAAGGCAAAGAGCAAGCAGTTACAGGCAAGAGTCCCCTCCACACAGGTAATGCAGGAGAGCACTGCAGCCCGAGTAACCGGGGAGGTGGTGCAGGGCAGAGGCACCCTCCTTGTGGTGGTGATCTGGCAACCAGGTCCAAATGGGGTGAGCAGTAATCGTGGTCGAGAGACGAGAGCGTTGGTCGAAAGCCGATGAGTCCGTCCGACGGATACACACAGGACTGGGTAACAGGAGGGCTGGACGACGAGGGAAGCCGGGCTCAGCAGGACTGGAGAATCAAGGACGGGAGTGGGACTAAGGAGGTAAGGGATAAGAGGTAAGGGTTTCACAAAAGGTAAACAGGCAAGGAACGGGAGCAGACGAGAACGGCAGACAGAAGAATGCTCGGTAAGGCTAGTCATTAGCGCAATACTTCGCAGTTTGACTGTGATCTTCTCCCTCCTTAAATAAGGGAGGCAATTAGTCCCTAATGCCCGACACCTGGTTGACCCGCCTCCGTGGGCGTGACAAGTAGGCACAGCCTCACGAAAGTTGGACATGACAATAAAAGTGATTTGATTTGATTTTGATCATGCAGCTCCTGGTGCTGATTCTGATGACAGGATGAACAGTTGTACAGTATAGCAGGAGGGCAGGCAGGAGAGACATCACAAGAGACTGAATCTCGCACATCCACTGGGATCCACTGCAGAGCTCTTTAAGCGTAAGAGACAAATTTAACAAGTTTATCAAAGTAGTGCTAATTAGTGGTACAATCTCATTAAGAAGTTTAGTATGAATTGGGTCTACAAGGCTAGAAGAAGATTTACAGGAGGAAATAAAGTTGAAAAATTCTGATTGTTTTACAGGAAAGAAAGATTCAAAGGTATCATTATCAGTCCTAATATGACTAGGAGAAGACTGATAGCTGTATGTCGCTACACACATGCTCCAGGTGGTATATCTAATCTTAATTATTTTACCATTAAAAATGTAGTCATCATTCCTAAGAGCTTCTGGGACTTGTGAGTTTAACATTGAAGAAGTTTTTGTTAACTTAGACACAGATTCAAACAGGAATTTAGGATTGTTTTTTGTATTCTTCTATTAGTCTGGAGAGATACAGAGACGTAGCAGTCACTAGTGCTTGTCTATACTCAGAGAGACTCTCTTTTCAGGCGGATCTGAAAACTTCTAGTTTACAGTAGTTGAGCGCCATATATACATATATGATCAGAGTACCAGGGGGCAGGTTTCTTATCCTTATGCTTTATCTTCTTAAGTTGAGGTATAAGATCAAGAGTGCTGTGAAATGATTTATCAGTGTTTACAGTTACTTGTTCAAGTGCATTTTCAGTGTAAGGTTGAAGGATTGTGAAAATTGGTCAAGAAACTATGAAACGACTGTACTGTATTTCGGAGCTGGGGCCAAAGGAGCCTGTATTGTATTTCAGACATTAACAAGTAATGATCTGAATGTAGAGGATTCTGTGGGGTAATAGATACATGTTCCACCAGGACACCATGGCTAAGAATCAAATCCAGGGAGTGGTTACAGGCATGAGTAGGCCCGACTACATTCTGACGCACACCATCAGAGTCAAGAATAGCAGCAAATGTTGTGGTTAAAGGATCACTGTCATTCTCCATCTGAATATTAAAATCACCAGCAATCACAGCTTTGTCAGTAGTGACATATATATATATATATATATATATATATATGCAAACATTTATAAACATTTTTTGCAGACCTTCTGAGATTGGACTGAGATATTGCAGCAACACCATTCTACTGTAGATCCAGGACTAGCAGAATGAGTGATAGTGTGCCATTAATGCAAGTACCAAAATTCACCTCTAAAAGATTGATGCAGAAAATGACAATGACTAATCTAGGGGACTGAACACAAGCGGGTACTAATATACAGGGATTGTCGAAGACCAAATGAGAGGCATGTATGAACGAGACCCAAGAGGGAGGAGATGAGATCACCACCAGCGACCTCTGTTGGCCAAATGGGAAGAAAGCAGTAACAGAAAGTAACAATGGTCCTTGGTGTGAACAATAACTGAAGCTCCTGACCTGTACCTGCTGATATTTGATTGGCAAATTAGATATTTGCCTCAATGAGCAGTGTTGAATGGGTAAAATAGCCAATGTGTTTGTATGTTTACATATATACGTATATGTGTGTACTGTATGTGTGTTTAAATGTAGCATTGCAGTCATGATCAGCCATGCAATCAGTAAATCACCCATATGACAGGAAGGTACAGATGAGATGTTTTTGCTCAATGCAGCAGTCCTAATGCATGTTCTTCAACACCTCCCTGGGTGTGAGCCTCCCCAAGTCCTACAATCTGGGCATCTCCAATCCATAGGTCTTTCTGGAAAACACTTACAGCTAATCAAAGAAAACTGCACCATACTGGCTACAAGCAGAAAACCCCTTGTCACATTGAATGCGAAGTCAGTTCTAATTGCCTTTTAATTTATTTCTGAGGTTTTTGAGTTCATTAAAACTCTCCATTGCACAATTAATGAGACACTACATAAGAACAGGGTGCAGACTCAGTTCTAGGGGTCTGAACCAGGTCAAAACATAATGTCTCAAGGACAGTCACATATCTATTCATTTTCAATTCAGTTCAATTTTATTTATATAGCGCTTTTAACAACAGTCATTGTCACAAAGCACTTTACATATAACCGGCCCGAACCCTCACCATGTAAGCCTGAGGCGACAGTGGCAAGGAAAAACTCCCTCTAGCAGGAAGAAACCATGAGAGGAGCCTTGACTCGGAAGAGGACCCCATCCTCCTCATGGTGACCGGATTGCAAGAAAATGTATTCACATTAACATTAGTGCAAGATTAATGATTATCATTTTAAAGAAGTGATTACTTGCTGGTTTATATTTTTTTTGCCAGGGCTTGGCATAACAACACTTTTTCCCTGCTACATGACAAATAATCAATAGAATTGTGTCCATTTGTTGGAATTAGCCAGACTATTCATTAATCTTCATAGAGCATATGGGTCTCTTTACAAACCCTGCCTGCAGCAGTTGGAAGTATCCTTTGTGTTTTTGAATGGCACTTCCATGTTAGGTCCTTATTTACTTCTGCTAATGGTTTCATGATGCCGAATTTATCCTTTATAAAGTTTGGGGGACTTGAATCTATGTAAATAAATTTAGTGACGAAAGCCTCTGATGCAAATGAACACACTGAATTACACTTATTGAATAAAAACTCATTGCATTAATGATGCTTTGAATTTTTGGGGATTGTAATTTAAACATTGCATATATCAGCTGAAAACATTTGAATTGTAATTTCATTGCTATAATATTCAATACAAGAAATATCCTGACCAGTAAACGACAAGAAACATAAATGGCACAATCAAAGAAAATCTACTGCCAAGTCAGTCAGTGCTTGTACTCACTGCTTGCTCCATTTTGACCTAAGTTCCAGAAGAGAACTCTATTGGCAATCTATCACTGATCCAGCTAGTCCCGGATGTACAGTAGAAGGTTAAATTTCAGACTGTATTTGAATGGTGCATCTGAATTTCTTTGACTAATTCAACAAAACCTGACAGATAGGGAGATGTGCATTGTGACTATTCAGCAAGAGCAAAGATGATATGATTATATCACCAGAACAGATCGCAAATTTCATGGATATGAATTTATCTGTTCCAAACATTAATTCTAGGAGTATGCCCATGCAGAGTATGCAGACAAATGGCAGAATGCAATCTCTCAGTCAGAGCATGATATAGCAGTTTTACTGATGAAGAGTTAGATGCTTGTGTGACAGGTATTAAGCAACACATGCCACATTGTGGATACAGAATGGTGAGAGCAGCATTACAGGCCCATGGACATCACATGCAGTTTGAACGCATTAGAGCATACATGCACCTTATGGAGGCCGCTGGAGTGATATCTTAAACGACGCAACTTGGCTGTGTTGTTTGAAGGACATATTCTGTCTCCAGTCCTAGAGCATTGATGCACATCGATACCAATCATCCAATAATTTAGTACATTTTGTTAGGATGGCCCTTAATTATTTTATTTTGCAAGCCTTGTTCTAAGATTTGTATGTGTTTCACCTGTTTTTTTTTCGTTATGATGTTTCAGATAACTCCAGGACAGCAGGATTGTAATTACATACAAAAATATTTAAATTTTTATCTACATCTTCAGTTCAATATAAAGAAATTACATAATGAACAACTCTTTAAGAAACATGATATTATGAGCAAGTAGCGGGGTAACACTTTCTTGCCATCAGAAGCAACACCAGCACCAGCCTGCCATCACCTGCCTGCCCCCTGCTTTGAAACTCAAATGTTAAAATTTGGACAGTGTGCATGAGAACTTTGCCATCTTGTTCATTTGACGTCCTCTGCCGGCCCCTGGAGGATGCCCCCACCCACCTCTGTGTCTGGTTCCTCCCAAGGATACTTCCTTCTAGGGAGTTTTTCCTTGCCACTATCACCTCTGGCTTGCTCACTGGGGGGGTTTGGGTAGGGATAATGTAAAGCACTTTGAGACAATGTAATGTTGTGAAAATGCACCATACAAATAAAATTGAAATGAATTAAATTGAATTAAGCAAATGAAATCTTAACATTTTAAACTAAATCTGAAAGTTTTATCGTATTCCTCAAATCAGATTGCCTCTGCAATTTCATTATATTTAACTTTTCTGCCTTAAATGTTGTGTGCTTTATTTTTTGTGTTACGGAGCCTCCACCTTACCACCTTACTTTGCTTATAATGGGTTTGTGTTGTTTTTCAGCATTTTGTTTTCCCAGTATATTCTTTAGTGGAATTTGAGATCCAGTTCCTCCATTGGCGATATGGTGAGGCAAAAAAATAATTTATAAGAGCTCATGAAGGTTTGAAGGTTTAAACTGAATATATTAATGAGTAGATGCACAAAATGTTTCAATAAAGAACTACGATCATGATAAGCTGTTTTCAGGTGAAATCTATGAGAAAATGGTGTTATATCTGTGAACAGGCATGAAATGATTCAAAAATTGAATTAGTTGACAAATAAAAATAAAAACACAGAACCAACCCCCAGCAACAGTGTTAAGGCTTTTAACTACAATCATGAAACATAGAGTGTTTCCTATTTGGTTTTATTATGAGGATTGTGTGGATATGCAGTGTCACATGGCCAGTCTCTGTACAATGCTGTATTGGGTACCCAGGCAGCGTTTAAACCACAACAACATTTGTAGTGCTGTAAATATAAATATTAAAATATGTATTAAAATATGATAGAACCAGGGGCATCATTAGGCCTGAAGCCCCCCTAAAATGTTTTTTAACCCACTTAAACAAATGTGTATTTATTGGCTTAAGTCATGAATAGCTTTTTATATTATATAAGTTTGCTATCTGCCCGCTCCTAGCCTATTCCTTGTCACTGTCGCCTTTAGCCTAGACTAAAGACTAAGCCACCCTATCCATTCATCCCTAAATACATCCCTGGATCAAACCAGTGGTGTTTTCTGTTGTTTCTGAGTGTGTGGATACCCAGTTGCAATCCTATATATAAAGCAAAATAGTTTATTATTAATGTTACTACACCTATATATTAATTAACAAGCATACAAATGAGTTTTATGCCCCTATACTAAAGTACGAGCAAAAATTACACAATAAATACCTTTAATTTAAATACCTTAAATTGATAAATACATTTGTAGTACTTTTTAATACACAGACTATATCAAAGTATATCAGCATATAACTTCAGCTTTTTAAATATTTTACCATTATAGTTTAATTTGTTCCAACAGAGAAATGTCCCCTGCTTTTCTGAGCAATTTCCTCTGGGATTAATAAAGTCTTCTGATTCTGATTCTTAATACGAAGTTCTAAATGTTATGTGTTATTTTCCTTTTCCACATATCTTGTGTGCACTAAGGAGTCTACCTTAACTTTTAAAGTTCAGACATAAGAACAGGAAATGACATACCGGACGTCTTATTGTTGCTAGAATAACGAAACTCATCGTAACTACCAAGCTGGTTAGCTTGCAAGCTAGCTGACCCTGTAGTTGCTTGCATGCAGCTTATGATAGCAAGATTATTTTGGTGATATTTAATGCAGCTATCAAATTACTTACATAACAATCTATCAGATGGAGTCACAAGGTATCTTATTGACCAGTAAATGACAAGAAACATGAATGATACAATCAAAGAAAATGTATTGCCAAGTCAATCAGTGCTTGTACTTACAGTACTGCTTGCTCTCTTTTGACCACGGTTCCAGAGGAGAACTCTATCAGCACTCTATCCTGCTAGTCCCAGATGTAGGAGGTTGAATTTTGGACCGTATTTTAAACAACTGAAATTGTGGCAACATATTAAAAAAAGTGAAAATTAGAGGACTGAATATTACCGCTTGAATAATAAAGATGCGGATAAAACACATAAAATATTTTCAGCTGAATGTGCTCTTTTGAAATTTATTTTGTGGTGAAAATAAATTAACTGAATTCATGTGGATCAATTATAAAGATGCACTTTAAAAACTGTATGTTTTGGAACTGAATTCTGGAAGCCGAATGTTTTTGTATTGAATATTTTAGCAATGAAATTACAATGAAAATGTTTTCAGTTGAAATATGCAATGTTTAAATGTATAGACACAATAAATTACAGGTCAGGTCAGATCAGGTCAAATTACAGTCCCCAAAAATTCAAAGCATCATTAATGCAAAGTGTTTTTATTCGATAAGTATAATTTAATGTGTTTTTTTGCATCAGTGACTTTTGTCATTAATTTACTTCCATATGAATCTTACAACTCTCATTACTTTGTACAGTTGTTGGTCTGACTGCAAAATAGTCACATGACATCAGCCTAGCTGCACTTGTGCCTGGTCAACTCATTTTTGTAATGTGCCATATGTTTGTAATGTGCCATATGCCTCGCTTGTGCTTTGCTTTTTGAAAAAGTGCTTGCTAAATAAAATAAATGTAACTGTAAGTGATTATAGAAGATGGATGGATGGAATATCTGTATGGGTAATTCAGATGATTGCAAACTTATACACTCAACAATTAAAACAGCAAGTATTAACAAAATAATTATTACCATTACAAAATTGGCTATGAATATTACCAGATTACCCGATTTGAAATTCCCCAGAAATACACACTCAAATATACAGCAGAATAGAAACTGGTGTTTAGTGTCTCACAATTAGAATTACATCATGCAATCATTGACTTGCAAATACCTTATGATTATCATTACATTACACATATGTACAGACTTTATATTAAACATAAAGAAGTACTGAAATGCCATGCTCTCTGCCACCCTTCTCTGTGGGACTCTGGCCACAGCAGCTCATGTCCCAGATAACTACTTACTTATCCAGAGAGCAGAGGCAAGCATCATCAGTGTGCTCCCAGGTTCTCACATACCTGACTATGATCAAATTTCCAAAGAATAAAGGAATAACTCTGTGCCAAGTTAGGACCTACAAGGGCCTACTTGAAAACAAGTCTTAAAGATTAGTAAAACACAAGCCAGCCCTCCCAACCCCCTGAGATAAAAAAGCATACAGCAAATTCTCTAGCCACTGCTGCTTAAGAAACTCCCCGACTCTCTAGTTGAGCAAACTTATGTTTGGTAGAGTGAGGAGACATGCCAGGCCGCTGCTAGCCCAGTGGGAAAGATTTCACTGCTCTTGTTGACCTCAGTTCTATTTTTGGAATCTTCACTTTGCATCAATCAAGCTCCAGCAGAGAGATGCAAAAAGAAATGTGAGTGTTATTGCAGGGTCACCCTTCAGCAGAGCACGGCACGCAATGCCATGTGCACAGAATGATGTTCATAAGCATGGATTCCAAACACACAGTCTCTAACACCACAATAAAACACCTAAGCTCACAGCACTCCTACTGAATCACTCCCTTAAACAAGTAATCTCATTCCTAATGCATGCTCATTTTGAAAAGGATAAATAAATATTGCTTTGAGGCACACATCTGAAACAGTATATAATTACACACCACACACTCTAAATATACAGTACTTCTAAATATAGATCTCTTCAAGAAGTCTTTACACGCAGGCTCTAGAGACAAACCTCCTTAAAAACGGTCCAAAAACACAGAGTATCTCTAGTGTCTCTCTACTTTGAAACCTAAAGCACTCTGCCTCTAAGCAGACTCTGCTGCTAGCATTGCTCCTTGGCCATTGGTCCTTCTGCCATTTGAATTTGTTTAGGTGAAAATAAGCCATGTGTGACTGAACACTAGCTGATGTACAGTGCTCATTTAAGCAATAACATACAAGAAGGAGTGTGGTTTTGTCAGATTTAGAACACTGTGGCTTCGTGCCTATGACCAAATCACAGCCGTGACATATTGGAGTACAGCTACATGATTTTGAGTATGTTATTGCATTTATACAACACTTCATCAAGTAGCATTTATAAGGTTACAGTAATAAGATACCACATATTTTGTTTATTGATTCAGTCCGTAACTGATATAGTATTGTCTAATATTGCTGGTGCCAGCAGTGAAACAACTAGCCAGTTTATTAGTGATATAACTTTGTATTGTAAATTAAAACCATGCCGCAGGTCTAATAAATATTGTGGCACTCGAATGGCGTAGAGATCATGACGACGACTGCAAAGTTCAGTTATTAGCAGTCGGAAAGAGCATCTGGGCCAGGAAAGGCTGACTTTTTGAAAAAGATGCACACACTGCGTTACACTTTCTTGGGCTGTGCAGTTGCTGTAGAGGCTCCTGTGCTTGTACGCGGTAGTGATTCTGTAGTGGATACGGCTTGTGTCTCACTCTCCAGCAGGGCCTGAATTTCTGCCGCTGCTTTGATCTTTATGTATTCCCTTCGGTCATCAGTTATATATGACGCTTTTAATCGTGGAACGACAAGGGAGGCCATATCTAGCAGGTCATCAGTGGCAGGGTCTGAATATTTTTCATTTAAATACTGGAGGATGGTCCTCTTTATATCCTTGGTCAGTTCTGTGTCATGCTCAGCTGGAGGAAGAACTGTGTTATTTAACAGATAGAGCAAAGGCTTTAGGTATGACACACTGACACTCTTCCCCAGACGGTGCATCTGTGAACTCAGTCAGGAGACTGAGTGTCTTGGTTACTCATTCTAAGACATCAAGGTCCTGCCAAGTAGGTAGCAGGTGCCTGGTTTTCTTATCTGCTTTCAGGACCAGTGATATGGCATTCCCCTGTTCAAGCACCCGCTCAATCATTTGTTGTTGTGACCCCAATCTTGTCGGCGTCTGAGGTGGTGAGGAGGCAGGTGTAGCTCAGCCTGGGCTTTAGCCAATGTTCTTTTCCTTTTCCAAGTATAAGAAAATGCGCTCACAATTTTCTTGCACATGCCAGTTGCGCGTTCAATCCGGGGGTCTTTCACACTTGTCTCTGTTGACAAAATTAATCCAGTTTTATTAACAAAACAGATACAACAACATATACCAGCATAACTGTATACCAGATAAAACAATATCAGGGCAATTTTTTTTTTTTTTTTTTTTTTTTTTTTTTTAATTCCCTCCTCCACCCCCCCTCTGCGGGGGACTGTATCTATTTTTTTTTTTTTTTTTAAATTATTATTTATTTATTTTTTTTTAATTTTATTTTATATTTTTATTTACTTCCTCAAAAGAAGGAGAGGGGGGGGGGGACAAAGGAGAAGGAGGGAAGAGAGAGAGAGGGAGAGAGAGGAATGGAAAGAAAACAGAAAAAAAACAAAAAAAACAAAAGAAAAACAAAAAAAAACAAAAAAACCAAGAAAAAAACAAAACAGATAATCTGCTTCCATGTCTGTTGAAAAGAGAAAGACAACATACAACATCTGTACTAATCACAACGACCATCAAACGTTAAATGTTGTTGAACAGCACACACAACCAGCCTTACAACCCATGCCCAGAAACAACAGCCGATCAGGACAGTGTGTGTCCGTGAGCACGTGTCCGTGAGCACCTGTGTGCACACCTGTGTGTCAGCGCGCTGGTGTTCCTAACAATATCTGGGCAATTCAATGGAAAGTGGACTGTCTGTCACATCCATAAGGCCCGTGAAATACCAGGTATTTGTATGATGTAATTATATGAAATTTGAGGATTTTCTGTATTCAGCTGTAAAGTGGTCGCAAAGAGCTTTACATGGATGTGTTGTGATACATAAAACATTGTTAGAAAGAAATACAGAATGTGAATAAGGAAGGAAAAAAAATATCCCTCTGGATTCTAGGGGTAGGGAACACACTTTCACTGACTGGGGCATGGTCACACATTTCATTCAATATTATAAACTTAATTCATGATAAATAAATTATTTCTTATATATTTGTTTTGGCATAAAACTCAATCTTAGTGTACTTTGTAAATATGTCAGATTTATGTGAAGTTTGTAATTTGACATCAAAGTATAGACATTGCAAAATGCAGTGTGGAACACTTGAGCAAACATTATAAAAGTACATTGTAAGCAATGGTGGAAGTTTGTTTTGATCCCAGATATCTGATCACCAAAGTCTTGGCTACATGAAGATGACTAAATGGTGTAGTTGCAACATTCAGTTGGATAAATAAATAAGAAAAACCTAACTCATGTCACTATTTCTGGCTCCTATCACTGAATATGTATGCATGAGCCATTGACACCTGGCCACGTCCCCCCCTTTTATGGCGCTGATGGGGATTTTTTTTGCATTGAAGTTAATTGTGAGCCATTTGAACATTTGAAATCTAATGATTGTAATTTTATCATTAAAGAAGTTCATAAAATGTTGTCTGATGAAATTACTCAATAGCAAAGGTTCAGGCTTATTTGTAGATGAGTTCTTGTTTTAAAAAGGGCTACTTTGTATTGTTGCAGGTTGTCAGACCATGCCAGCTTGAACACTTCTAAGCCCATGGATTTCCATTTGTGCTCCAATCTGCAGCACTCCTGTTTGCAAGAGCGTGTGTGATCACTAAACCATGGGGAGTATCTAGTGGCAGAGTCCTGCACCGAGTCAGGTACCTGCAGATAGTTGCTGAGACGGGCGGATTTTAATGTTCTGGAATTTTACTGGCGGGTATGCGGGCGGGTAATTCATTACACACGGCTGGGTAGCAGGTCAATCAAAACAGTATTTTAGCCTGCAAAAATAACATAGGTGAAAATATCTATGTATTAGACTATCATGTACAAATTGACGTCATGAAAAACGTCACTTCCCGTTGGAAACACGCCTCTTTTATGACGTTGATGTCGTACAAGATTGTTGTCCGAGTTGCCCCTGTGACGTAATTTCATGGTGACTTACACACTCAACAGTATTTCTATTTTATAAATCTTTAAAAATGTTTATTTTGTTAAATGTATTAATAGTTATAAATGTAACTGCACATGTTAGATTTAGAGAATACCATATCATGACTGTAAACAGTATCCTATCATGCGATTTTTACCAGGCTTGTTAGTGTCTTTGGTTTGTTTGTAGTTTGTTTGCCTCTCGAAAAAAGAATATTGCTATGAATGTGTTAAAATATTTTATAAAGCTTTTAATGTTGTTTGACTAGTTCGTGTTTCTTGTTTGTTTGTCTCTCTGAAAAAATAATCTCACTCCAAATCTGCTAAAATATAAAGCAACAACACACAGCAGCGTGTTCATGGAGACAACCATGTTGGTTCCGAGATGTGGTAGCTCGAACGGGAGATTGTCGGACATGATGTCACTCAACTCGGAATTTCCGAGTTCCAAGAGAAAAACGAATGCACCATTAGATAACCGCCTCGACAAGCATTCACATACACGTCTGAATCCTTGCTGAAGCGTGTCGTCGAGTTCTCTCTTTCACGCTTGTCACAGTATGGATAGCTTAGATCTATCTGATTTGATTTTGTGTTAAATGGACTTTTTCGTTTCAATTCAAAATTAATGTAGGCCTAGCGCTTGTCATGTTGAGAGGTGCATAGAAAAAAATAATTGTGTGTAATTTATCATGGGTACGGGCGGGTAACGGGCGGAATGTTAACGGGCTCGGGTGGGTGCGGATTTAACTTTTAAATAATCACGGGTGCACGGGTGGGTGTGGTGCTGTACTGTGTGGGTGCGGGCGGGTGCAGGTCTCCAAAAGTGGACCTATGCAGGACTCTGTCTGGTGGTTTTTACCACTTTATTTTTCAAAGGAGCTATTTCATCTAAAATCTGACTAACCACTCTATTGAAGTCATGGGTGACTTCATTGACATCTGTACTAGACATGAAGTTCACATTACTTACTGCATTAACAAATCGTAGCAAATTTCTATCATTTAGGTGACGTGTCCTAATAATCTTTTCTGCCATAGTCAAAGAGGGTGGCTCAATCACAGAGGTGATTAGAAAATAATCAGAAAAGGAGTTATTCAGTGGACAGACAGATACATGATGAGCATAAACTCCATGAGTAATAATCAAGTCTAGTGTATAATTGTGAACATGAGTTGGTCCTGTTATGTGTTGGTGACATTCAACAGAGTCCAGGAGTAACAGGAAACTTTTGCTGAAGGCATCAGTCTCTATGTCCACATCTATATTGAAGCCTCCAAGTATTATGATATTCTCTAAGTTAATCACGAAGTCAAATCAAAGTTCCTCGAATTCTGTGAGAAATGTAGCGTATGATCCCAGTGGTCTGTAAACTATAAGAATATAGATGGGCATAATTTCGGACACCATGTAAATTAGCATTGCTTCAAATGTTGTAAAGTCTTTGATAATCTCAGGTTAAATTTTTAACATTGAGTTAACACTGAGTTAAAAATAGTTGCCAGAATAATAATAATAATAGTAAATAATGACAATGTAAACAGGGCCCTAGTTGATACAAATTTTTCCATTTCTATTTTCAAAAACTTGAGGGCAACAAGAATGTCAGCAAAAATGTGTAAGCACATTTTACTTCAGTTTAGCTTACCTGCAACTTAACACATACTGTAACACAGTGGTTCTCAACCGGTGGGGCGCGCCCCCCCGGGGGGACGCGGACACTCTCGCGGGGGGGCGCAAGTAGGCTACAGGATGGGAGAAAAAAAAACTGAAAAAAAAAATTGAAAATTTGTGATTTGTTTGGATTCATCTGATCTATTTTCGCTGCTAAAAGAGACCAAAACGGTCATTATTTCATCAAAAATGTAAGTGACTTAATATTATTAACTTGTTTGTTGAACTGTTATATGAAATCAGTGTCACATTTTCAATCGTGAGGTGATGGTAAATTAAGTGATGGTCAATTGTCAGCTCTCTTGGTCGTCCGGTTGTGTGATGTATGTTGCTGAACTGTATTCAAATGTTATAAATATAAAAACACCACATTTTGAAATTTAACTGCAGTATGTCAATTTAGTTTATTTGTGTGACTTTAGAAAACGGCGCTCATTTGTTTGATTTCTCCTCGAGAAGCTGCGCAAGCCTCAAAAGGGTCCTTGCACCCTGACTGAGTCCGAAGCTGTCGTATTTGTTTTTCATATTCGTCATTTGGTGGCTCTCAATTGTCAAAAACACCCCTCAAAATATTTGCTACGGATACGAAAATTGCAGAAAATCGAACCATCCGAATTAATTTTTATGACGCACGGAAGTTGCAGAGGCTGCAAACGTATAAAACGTGAGGTCGTATTTAGTTTTATATATGTATGTATATAGTATATATATATGTGTGTGTGTGTGTGTGTGTATAAAAAAATACATTTATGTTAATAAATAAACAACAATAAATTGTTGTAACAGCAATATCTCCAAGTTTTGTTTTTCACTGTAAAAACGTAATGATTTGCCAATGCAAAGTGAGTACCGCCACCTTTTTCCCCCACTTCAAGCACTGATTATAGCACAAACAAATCATCCTCCTGACCACTTTTTTTTTTTGTCAAAAGCGACAAATCCAGTGACTTTTACTGGTGTTTTTGGAGACTTTTGTGGTGAAAACAATTTGCGATGTACTTTAAAGAGGATTATCGCTCTTTTGCGTGGGTTCGAGATCCGTTTGTGTGCACAGCAAACGAGCTATCAATTGATATGCAGGAACAGCTTATTGAGCTGAAGAGTGACAGTAGACTGAAGGAACTCTTTAGCTCCTGCCCTCTTTCGTCATTCTGGGCAGCATTGATGCAGGAATATCCTGAACTCTGTGACGTCGCCTTTAAGATTCTCCTTCCTTTCACGTCGACATATTTGTGTGAGGCAGGATTCTCAAAAATGACTGCACTCAAACTAAATACCGCAATCGTGCACAAATCGAGGATGATTTGAGGCTATGTTTATCAAACATTGAGCCAAGAATTGAGGATCTTTGCAAGGCAAAGCAGGCTCAGGTCTCACATTAACATCACCTACCTGCAAGCTTCTGTAAAAAAATGCAGATGATGCCTACTATTAGGCCTATTAATAATAACAATAATAAAGCATAAATTAATATCAGAGGTCTGGTGTCAATTCCCAATTATAGCAATAGCCTAGTAATGATAATAGGCCTATACTGATGATGATGATGATGATGATGATGATGATGATAATAATAATAATAATAATAACAACAACAATAAAGCATGTAACCTCATTATTATATAGCAATAGCCTAGTAATGATGATAGGCCTACTACTACTCATAATAATAATAATGTCTGCAAGCTCACATTAGAAGTCTGGTGCTACTGCCAATTATAACAATAGCCTAGTAATGATAATAGGCCTACCTACCGCTACTGATGATGATAATAATAATAAATAATAATAATAATAATAATAATGTGGGCCTAAAAATAATAGCCTAGATCTATCTATCTCTATCTATCTATCTATGCAAGGTGGTGTTTGGGATGTGGGGGGGGGGGGAGGGGCACTGGGGCCCCAACTGCAATGAGCCAGCTTTGGGGGGGACCAGCTTGCAAAAGGTTGAGAACCCCTGCTGTAACACACTATAACCATGGCTGCCGGTGCTGCTGTACATGCCATTTTTATCTATTATGCTTGTCCATTAATGTGTCTATGCATGTTCTGACCACCCATAGTCTCTGCTTTCCTACTCACATGTCCAGATGGTGGGCACCATCTGAGCTGGAGTGCTAGTTCAGTTCCATGGAAGGGTGACATCATGGATGTGACCTACGAACTGTAACATCATGGATGGAGACTTCAATCTGCACTCTGCACAGGCCAGCATGGAAAATTTACTCATTTTTGGACTCTTTTCTTTTCTCTATAATGTTAGCATACCTGGGGGGCAGGCTGTTGACCTTTGACCCCCAGGTTTTTTTTCTCCCTACTTGGGAGTTTCTGGTTCCTCTCCTCCATCATCATCTTTCTTTCTTTCTTTCTTTCTTTCGTCTTTTAATTTCTTTGTATTTCCACTTCTTTGTATTTCCATTTCCCTGTTTTTGTATTATTCTGTCTTAATCATGTTGTATGCTACGTATCATAGCACACCCATATAAACCACCTTGGGGTGACTCTGTTGTGAAAGGCACTATATAAAAATAAATTGAATTGAACTGAATTAAGCAAACAGGAAATTCAGTATTTTACATACACAGGGTGCAATAGCACCACTTACATACAGTATACCTGAATGGAAGTCCCCACAAAGATCTTCCTGTCAATTGCTGCTTTAATCCTGCAGTCGCTCTCTCCTTATTTCTACAGGGTGCTGTAATCAAACTTTAAGAGGAATTACCATTTTACTGACTGTTTGCCCTCTTTCTAATAGCTATTTCTAGTGTCGGGCTGTAGTGATGCTCATTGGAAAAAGTACTCCCTACTGGTAGATTTTGGTCAGCACAAATGCATCTGCTGTTGCAACAGCTCCCTCCCTGAATGCAACATGTCCTATATTTCTGTTTCCACATGTCCTCATTTCAAAAACCACAAATACACTTTAGGGATAAAAAGATATCCCATTAAGCTTTGCTGTTATTAAATAACCACATGCTACTAATGAGCTACCTTCTTATATGCAGCTAGGGACCTTTTGGCTATGCTGGACAAATTTCCTACACATATTACTGTGTCTTGGAAGATGTTTTACCTGCACATTAACATAACACCATTTAAAGTGCTAGAATTTGGCTTTTGGACACTTTATAACGATGCATATTCAACTCAACTGCTGAGGCAGCTTGTCCTGAAATGGGCAGTCCTGATCTTACAGTGTTAGGCACAGTGAGTAGTTATTTCGAGTGAATGAGAAAAAGTATCAACAGTTGGATTCATTGGTTTTCTTGTGGTCTAAATTCAATTAATGGGTCAGCAAAGTTAAGTCAAGAACCAGGCTAAGCCTCTAGGGCATAAGTAATATTATACCAATATCGTGAGACTACTTTAAGGACCCTGGGAAGGGGGTTCAGGCCTGATTTTGTCCCTGAAACCAAATCTATGCCATTGCTAACTAGGAATACATACTGTACTACTACTTCCCTCAACACTGAGCTTCCATTGTTGGAAGGCATAAGCATGGTGCCCACTAGAGGGTGCAGTGAGGCTTGAAGGTTTCCTGTAAAAACTGCAACGTAGACTCAACAGTGGAGGTGAGAGTTTTCAAATAATATAATCTGTGTACAGTAAATTTGTTCACTGTATTTCTGGATATTTCGATATGAGAAAAAGGTTCAAATAATAAACGAGAATGAGTGTGGTTGTAATACAAAATATCACGGCTGGAACGCAATCATAGGAAGATAATCAAAGTGAAAGTGGGATGGGCTATTACCTGGAAAATTCAGTCCGTAACCGATAGATTTGTCTAATATAGCCAGTGCCAGCAATGAAACAACTACCCAGTTTATTAGCAGAAGTACTTTGCATGATAAATTATAAACATGCTGCAGGTCTAATAACATATTGTGGTGGTCCAGTGGCAAAGAGATCATCAGGCGGAACACAAAATTCAGTTATTAGCCGACTCCTTATTGTGCGATCCTAGAAAGGACAGCGGTAAAACAGCAAACGAGAATAAACTCACAGACAAAAGAGACAAAAGTGGATACAGCCAGTAGAGACAGAGCGCAATGAGTCATGCTTTGAAAACATTTTTTTCCGGTTTGGCAGCTTATAAAAACTTAAAATCCGAAACAGATCAAAATGAATCCAACAAAACGGAATACAAATGAACCTTTTGCTTTACACTGACTTCTGCCTTAGCTCATTTTTGAAAATGGTTGAAACACGGGCAGGTTCTCAAAAGGCACCAAACGAGAATCAGCCCAGCACCGGCTCCATGTTGGGGGAAATGAGGCATATGTGACGGTTTCAGATACACCTGTAAAGTAGAGTGATACAGCTGATGTGTAATGTCCGAGCGATGATACTTTGTAAACTGCACTCATAGAAAGCCTCTTGTCCCATCAGATTTCTTGGTTGAAACTAACTGTTGTATAATTGAAAATAAATTATAATGCCAAGTAATAGTGTATTTGTATTAGATTTAAATGAAAAAATTCTGAAAGTTGCAACAAATCAGCATTCTCTGTGAATGACTATATTGTTGCAGTATATAGGCTATGTTGTTGCAGTATAGCTGACTTGTTTGTTTGACAATATTTTAACAAAAACTACTGACATTGTAAAGAAATAATAAACTCTAAACATCTTTCTTTACACACAATACAGACATTGCGATTCTGACACATCGAGAATAAAAATTCGAAAGTTTAGACCTAAGGAGATGACAGCCTCATAATTGCATTGTTAGTGGGGATGACTGATATTAGGTGTGAATTACATAGGATGAGGTGGTTGCCAGGATAATGACCATGTTTGCAAATAAAAGGTTACAAGTTAAACGACCAGAAGGGGTCCTGTTGATGAGCAAACGTACGTTAAGTACATGCTAGCAAAAATGTACAAAGTGCTGCTTTGGATATGCAGTTGAAAAACTGAAAATTGAAAAATTGAAGATTGAAGTGGAGTCACTGAGAATGAAATTTGGATGAAATTTCAAAAAAACTACTAGTAAATATTAACTGGTAAATTTTGACATTATTCAGTTTGATAGAAAAATATTTTAGATATGAAAATAGCATCACAGCTTTGTATACAGTTTCTACACCGAAATTTGGACTTTCAGAAAAATGTGTGATCTCCAACTGGCCCTCTGACATCACTCAAAGCAGGTTCTAGGTTCTCCCTCCCTCTGCAATATACTTTATTGTCATGTTACTTTCATTCTGTATTAAGCTGACTTGCATGTTGACCCGATTTAAGGTGTCAAAGGGAGGCATGGTGTAATGGATATCATATGCTCCCTCGATAACTAATGTAGGAAGCAAAGGGTATCATCAACAAAAGTGGAACTTTCAGTAAGCATATGTAGCCTGATCTCAACTATGTACAGTATGCTCTTAAATAGAATCTTCTACTTGCTCCCCTGTGTTTGCATTGCACCAAACAATCCAAAGACGTTTGTAGGTGATTTTGTGACTCCAAATAGTACTTTGTGTCAGGGAAAGTTGTGTGATGGACCAGCTTCCCCTGCTCTAGAACACTGTGACCCTGATGGACTGTTATTGTCCCTCTGTATCTAGCTAATCTCTGTTCCTAAAATCTTCTCTGCTTTGAATGAGACACTACCTGCTATTGAACAAGCCTGTAGTAAGCTTAGAAACAGGACACCGACACCCTAATGGTAATCCCCATTAGTCAGAATGAGATTTGCCAAAAGGAAAGTGTAGATGTTATAATTAATATAATATCACAATGACATTTGGGAATGCCATCCCCCTTGAGTACCCTTATGTTGCAGAACTTGTGTCCAGAATATTTCATATCTCATGAGGAACCCTGCTGTTGTTCTTTCGAAAAAAGATGTTGAAATAAAACTTGACCCGTAAAAGCATCCAGCTGTATAAAGAGGAAAAGGCTGGGATTCTTTACAATGTAACTAGGGCTCGGTTCTGGGGGACAGCATATAGGAGTATTACAATGCACACTCAGTGTCCTTAAAGTCCCATCCTATGAATGCCATGTTCATTAGAATCAATGAACACTTTCATAACACATTATGCTGCATTCATAAAGCATTACTAAAATGGCTAAAAATATTTATACAAAGGTATAAGACATTATGGCCATGTGTATTATGCGTTATGAATGCTGTATAGACACGAGCAGATCTACCCTGGTGACACGGGGTGACACGTGCCACCCGAAAATAGTCTCTTGCCACTCTAGTTTTGCATATGAAATATTGTTTATTAAAATACGCTAACATTAACGCTTTGAGCAGGTCTAGCAGCAATTAACATCGAATATGAATTATAAAATTGAAGATTTTACACATAATGTATGACTCCTCTTCCTTGAAAAATGATTCAGCTCATAGCATCCCAACCAGACTGCAGTGCATTGCACCAGCTAAGCGTAAATTCGATTGTAAGGTTGGGTGTAAACTGTACCTTAAATCGCACATCATAGTTTTAAACTAGTGTTGCGTTCTTTGTCAGTTGCACCACTGCTACTTAAGTTTCATTGTAGTTAGTAAGCTACTAAATAAAAATACTGTCACACGGAATAACATTTTCACTGTGGACAACAATAAATTTCCATTCCATTCTCTGCCACTTATCCGGAGTCGGGTCGGGGGGATACCAGCCTAAGCAGGGATGCCCAGACCTCTCTCTCATCAGCTACCTCCTCCAGCTCCTCTGGGGGAATACAAGGCATTTCCAGGCCAGCTGAGTGATATAACCTCTCCAGTATGTCCTGGGTCTGCCCCGGGGCCTCCTCTGGGTTGGACATGCCCAAAACACCTCCCCAGGGAGCCATTCAGAAGGCATCCTACATAGATATCCGAACCACCTCAACTGTTCAGCTCTCTATTCGTGACAACAGAAAAGCACAACATCCGAATTACTGCTGATGCTGTACCGATCCACCAGTCAATGTCCCACTCCCTTGTTGCCAGCAGTAAGTTAGACTTGTTCCTGGTGGGTGTTGGACTCTGTCAGGGCTGCCCTTTGTCACCAAATCTGTTACTTTTTTTTTTTTTAATTTCTAGGCGTAGCCATGGGATGGAGGTGGTCCACTGCAGGAGCCTCAGGATTGCGTCTTTGCTTTTTGTGGATGACATGGTGCTGTTGGCTGTGTTAGCCGGTGACCCACAGCATGCACTGGGGCGGTTTGCAGCTGAGTGTGAGCCAGCCGGGATGTGGATCAGCACCTCCAAGTCTGAGGCTATGGTTCTCGACTGGAAAAGGTTGGATTCCCCTCTCCTGGTGGGAGCTGAGTTGCTGTCCCAAGTATCTTGGGGTCTTCACGAGTGATGGAATGCAAACCAAGCTCTTATTCTGTTTCTACAGGGTTTTACAAGTTAAACCCACAACAATGGACCCCGTACCCCACACATGGAGGATAAAATGTGTACCTGGTTACAGACACGCCTCGAGGATCTGAATCTCTGATTATAAGAGCCGGCTTGCAATTCAAGTGTTACCTAGGCAGCCCAAACGCGACTTATTAGCAGACATAACCTGACTTTTTAGATCAGGAAATTCTATTGCAAATAACTATAGAATAACAGGACAGTCCCAGGATACAACATGGTAGGCTAATCAGATAGCCACCAGCTTCCAACAAATCACCAATAGCAATGAGAACCTCATTAAAGTAGTAAAGTCTGAAGCACAAACACTCTTATCACTTAGCAAAGTGCTCTTCAATCAGAAGCAACTCCTCCAGCGTGATGTAGCCTGCCAAGCATACGCACAAGATTTGTTCACTACAGCAAGGCAATAAATACTTAGAAAAGCTCCTAGACATGTTCTAAATGACCTGATTGATAAACTTGAACTACAGAAGTGGCTAAAATCTGAAATGGTGGGAACAATGGAATATTCAGAATTGCTAACCACCCTAATGATGTACACTGGAAATGAACGTATTGGTTGTATTGGTAATCCAGACCAAGTGTATCCAAATTCTACCACTATACACTCCCTTGGAGTCATAGTGAAGAACTAGGTGATTAAGTGGGATCATCTTATGGGATACAGGATACATGATGGGACTGAGACCCTATTTATCACTCGTATCTGTTGCCATGAGACCTCTCATTACATCATTTGCACCTGTAACATGCTACAGTCCTTCTCACATAATGACAACAAACTCATCAACATACGCTCACTACATGGTCATGCTGATGCAGTTCAGGTCTCACACACACAATGGTGTATGATCAGTGAGATGAACTCATTCACATATGGAGGACTTACATGTCCAGCCAATCATTCCTTCTGCCTGGAGGTAACCGAGGACTTCACTATGGGTCACATCAACATCGTAGGGAGAGTGACACTAGAGACTGACGTCTCCCCATGGTGGGACGACACCGTTTATGAAGAGGGCACCCGAGCCATGACCAAAATCATGGATTTGGTACAGCAGGTTATCTTAAAGACTGAATATCACCTCCATCAAGCACAAGTGGAGGCTAACTTAGCAAAAAAGACTGCAGAGATTCTGACCAGCGCCTCCACTTGCTCAGCCCAGTATGTGTACACATGGTAAGACTGGGTGTTTCAAACATGTGTCATCACAAGTGGCCTCATTTTCATCATCACCTTGCTCCAATTCTGTTACCTCCGACATCACGTCCGAACCCTCAAGGCATCAACCAAAGGTGCCTTCATCCTCAGTCCCGTGCAGGTGCAAACATTACAGAAGTTGGATCCCTAGAAGATTAATCGGGGCCCAGGCAGTGACCCTCTCTGGGACAAAGCTCTGTCCCAAGGGGCCAACTGTAAGGCCAAAGGCCCTGCCGGTCTGAGCTCTGACAAGCCTGCAATGTTCCACCCAGTGTCTTAAGGCAAAGGTCCACCGGCTCCGACAAGACTGGACCCAAATCACCAGATCACCACATCAAAAGGAACACCTCACCCCCACTGGGTGGCCAGAACCCCGCAGCCAAATTCCAGTGACACAGCCTGGCTGCCTCAAGACGCAGATGCATTCTACACTCGCTAACTCACACTAACACAGGAGGTATTACCCCAGACTAACATTAGGGACACATATACCCATGTTTGGTCTCGTTTGAATGGTCACAGTATGACGGGCACAGTACTCTCGACCTTAAGGCACTATGTTTTCACATAAGAGAAATATAGAAAGTAAGACTAAATCCACCAAAGTGGTGGAACAATGGAATTCCCACATTCCTCCTAAAGTGATTCGATTGGCTGAGGGTCTGAGAATTGATAAGATCAGCAGTTCTCCAGGACACACACAGAAGATCAAAACAGTCCCTAAAATAATCAATCACAATATTTGGTCAGGAAATTTAGTCTTCAAAGACATCCTGTCACTTGGTTTGGAATACTTAAGGAAGAGCTCCAGAGTAGCAAGGGGAGACACTCTGTAATCAGAACTCCCACATAGTGCTGCGTGAATCTACATCTGTAATCAGATATTTTCTGCAGTTACTCTGTGCCCACTCAGCTGATGTAATTGTTTTGACTTGATGGAATTTGTGGCCACATGTTAGAATTACATTAATGTTATACAGTGATCCCCTGCTATATCGCAGTTCAGCTATAGTGCCCATGCTATATCGTGGATTTTTCCCTGATGCACCACATTTCTCTGTGTACCGTGTACCTTGCTTGTGATCAGATTGTTTTCGTTTTGTTTTAAGCCCTACGATGGCTCCCAAGTGTCCTGCATCTTCTAAGCCTTCTGGTAGTAGTGAGCCTAAGCGCCAGAGGAAGACCTTGACCATTCAGGAGAAGGTAAAACTCCTGGATATGCTTCTGGAAGGAAAGTGTTACGCAGATGTTGCTCGCCTTTATGACTTGAATGAATCGATGGTACGCTACATCAAAGAGGATGAAAAGAATATACAAGAGCCGTATATGTTTTTATTTTTATATTTTCCATTACGTATACAGTACAGATATATATATATATATATACACACACACACACACACACACATTATTTTATTATTATTATTATTATGTTACTCATATCCTTAGTCCGACATCCACATATATATGTTGTTTTAATAAGTTTACATGTGTTTAAAGTGTGTGGGAGTGGAATTTTAAGGCTTAAACTATAAAAAAAAAATGTTTATTTACATGGTCTTTCTATATTGTGGATTTTCACCTAGCGCTGATGGGTCTGGAACGCATCTTCCGCGATAGGTGGGGGATCACTGTATTTGGTTAAATTGATGTGTCTTGTATTAACTGTGAATAAACTGTGTTTTGATTACTTCTTGGCTGTCTGACTTTGCTAACTTCTGCATGTTTCCCGTAGACTGGGTTTATTTCCCCAGTTGGAGTCAAAACTGCCATATGGCTCAGGTATATTACCTTCATTACATCTAACACTCTCTTGCGGCCTCTGACTCAACTCCTTTTTCTGGAACCCGATGTGATTGCCCAAGCTCAGTTATAGTGAACTCTGGGACGTGCACACGTTGGGTTACGGCAAAGACCGGCTCAGCCTCTGGTACGTGCACACGTTGGGTTACGGCAAAGACCGGCTCAGCCTCTGGGACGTGCACACGCTGCGTTACGGCAAAGACCGGCTCAGCCTCTGGGACGCGCACACGTTGGGTTATGGCAAAGACCGGCTCAGCCTCTGGGACGCGCACACGTTGGGTTACGGCAAAGACCGGCTCAGCCTCTGGAACACGCACACGCTGCGTAACGGCAAAGACCAGCTCAGCCTCTGGGAAGTGCACACACTGAGTTATGGCAAAGCTTGTGTTTTTGGTAGGATTTCAGACTGGAGACAGATCCACCAAGCTAGAAAAATGGTCCTTCCTCACAGCCTTCTGTGGTGTGTGACCTCCCTCCGCCCAAACCTCTAACTGTCTAAGTGTTACCAGTTAGCCTTTCAGATGAGAGGTGAAACATTTTCAAGAAATTGAAAAATGAAGTCCAGTTGTCTTCGATTCAAGCACTTAAAATACAGTATGTGAAGAAACACATCCCAATTTACTTGTAAAAAGTACAATAAAGCTTTGTTTCACACTGCACATATCTAAATGAATCAAAATATTGTAGATACCCATGAACTGACTCAGAAACAGTCGTAAAATTTACTATATCATTGCTTAGAAGAAATGAACATAAATTATTTAAATATGAGCTTAAGTTCCCCATTTAAATATTCTCTTTTTAATTGATGGTGGACAATCCTTAACTGCCTCATATACCACCTGGGACTGTAGGGCGCTGTTGTTATGGTAATCCCAGGTAATGTGCCAAACAGGGTTGCCATGTGCCTGAAGTTACATCTCTACAGCCTGATCAAGATGGTCAAAATCTCAGTTAGCTGCAGCTCCTCCCACAGACACTGATCATAGTCCAGCCTCAGACACTGCACAATAAGCATGAGACACAAGAATACAATAGGGTACAAAAAAAACATTGCATAATTCCAAACACAGCGTAATACCAAAACATACACCATGTCTTATTTAAAAGATGCTCCACAGCACTCTATTAGAAGCAGTGCATCACTCTGCAGGTTAAGACTCTGTGCCTGTGATTGGAAGGTTATGGGTTCACATCTAATCTAAAACCCTCAACCCCCAATTGCTCCAGGTACTGGCTGACCCTGGTTTTTCCATAGTATGTCACTTTGGACACAGGTATCTTTTAAGTAAAGAAATGAACTTATTTTGTAACACATACCTGCACTTTTTGAAAAGCACAATTTGAATTCCCTAATTCGCTAACACACACATCATGGCTTCTCAAAGACATGTTCTGACCTTTGTTAAAACATCAAGACTGTCTTAGTAAAATACAAACTATGAAATGAGAACATGTCCCTTTAAAAACATGCACCATGTCATCATCAGCCTCCTCTACACGACTTCTTTAATGCATGCAGACGGATCATATGAAATAGCCAACCATGTCACAGTGACTTGGTCCACTGGGTGTGGTACAGACTGCAGGGCTCTCTGCTCACGTCACCCCTGTGTTACTTCAAGGCTCAATTGCAGCCGTGGAAGATTTTACCTCAGCTCAATCTATGTAGGCAAAACGCATGCTGCTCAAAGGCACCATTTAGCATGATTTTGTTACAGTGCAAATAAGTGACAGAAACATGGATGAATGGATTAAATGTGTCTGCTTTAGTCAGAAAGTAACAGTTATTTACAACAAGAAAATACACTCTGAGAACAAACTGCATTAATGCATTTGACACAAAACTCAAAACTTCTCTAACCTACACACATAACTGTCTTAGTCTGTGTGCATGTATGCATGTCAAGGAGTGTTAATATGAATATAAGAGTAAATGTGAACTTACTAGGTTTCTGAAACCATCAGTACTAGTTCTTCTTAATTTTACCTTGTGCTTGTAACTCTCTGTGAGTATGCGCCTGGATAAATGTAGATATGTATGGATGTAAATGTGAAGCTTGCTGCACACAAAAATTATACATGTGAATTAACATTTCCTGCCTTCAACCATGTATGTAGAAGCAACATCTAAAACTAGTGAAATACTACATTAAATAACTTTAAATTCCATTATGCAGTTTTGAGGTATATAAAGCACACAATTAGAAATGATCTGCCCAGGAATCTGACTTGGCAGGCTGTAATGAAGATGTGTGAGTGTTTGTGTGGGGATAAATGAGTATTTCAGAATGATGGTTATGGTACAAACATCAAGACTGAGAACTTTAATGTGGGTCACATGACCAGCTTCATTCACACTAAATAAATGTCACAGTCCTGGTGCCTCAGATCTACCACTTACAGTAAGTTTTTTTTCCCCAAGAAGAAAGATCCTGAGTCTTAACACTGATTAGCAATTTCAAAAAAGTACTCAAAAGTACCTGCATAAATGCTAATTGGTCCTTACTGTATCCACCACTAAGCATGGTAGTATTCAGGAATGATGGATAAATGCATCACTTAACTACCAAGACTGATAGAAATGCAGCAAGATGAATGAGGAAGTCAAAGTAAAATCATGGAAACATGTTTAAAGGAGGCCAGGCAAGGCAAACATCCCAAAACATACATAGGGACAGGAACTACAAGAAACTACACTGCAATCACATCCAGGACAAAGAACTGAAAAAGTGAATCAGGAAACAATGAAAGATTTGAATTAAGAACCCATGAACATCTGGAAATAATGTCAGGACATACCAAAGAAACAAGAACTCTACTAATGAAACAAATTATGACTAAGGGGGCAAACTATTAAAACAGTGAAAAATACAGCCTGAGAAAACAAACTAAATCAATAACAACTAGCAGACAAGCTAACTAGGAGAAAAAAACAAGAAGCAGAACAGAAAATTAAAAAGTGACATTCCTTAGAGAGACAAAAGGAAGTACATCCAACTGTAGAGGTGCCTAATATGGTATGACTGCTGAACACGTAGAAATCCCTTGTCAATTAAGAATGTGCCAGATGCACTTCATACTCAGATGCTCATTGGATCGGTTAGATCAGGGATAGACTTAGTAATAATGCATTAATTTATGTATGACACACTTGCTGGAAAGGTACTGTTATACTCTATAGGCTGTGGCTACTGCATTTATCCTGGGCATGATGTTGTGGAGTCAGTCTAACTGCAGTATTGTTGTGAGGTGTTTCTCATACTGTACTGTACACTACGTTCCAGAACCATCAAGTCTTACATTTAGTACTATTTCTTTCCATGGAAAATATTTATCAGTCAGTGGGCTAAGCCTCTGTACCTGTGATCAAAAGGTCGTCAATTCGAGCCCAGTCTCTCCACATCTGTGGGTCCTAGCGCAAGGCACATAACCCTTAGCTTCCTGGGCGCTGCTAAGGGTGGCTGCCCTTTGCAAGCTGGGGGAGGCGTAAAGAGAATTTCCTCATGGGGATCAATAGAAAATATAAATTATTATCATTATTATTATTATTAGTAGTAGTATAGTAGTAGTATTCACTCTAATTCAGCTGCTTCGCTAATATAGATTTAATTAAATGCCAATTCAATAAAATATAATACATTATAATGTAATTAATTGTAAAACAGGGAAGTGCTTTGTGTTTTCTGTAGTTTCTAGATGAATGGTAAAATATAAAACTACTGCAGCCAGATGAGTGATGTGATGAGGCACTAAATTTGAGTCTCATTGAAGAAAGCAAAACCATAATACGAAATAAAAATAAGTAATTAACAGTACTTAGCACTTAGCTGGTAACTAGGTCAAAACAGATGGTGCTTTGTTTTAATTGGATGAAGCTAGTCTTACTTTGCAGAAATATGCTGAAATGGGGCAAGTGCGATATCCCATGTTGTCATAAAACGTTAATAATTCAGGCATTTTCAATGTGTAACAATTACCAGGTGCAGACAGGTAACCTAATATTCTTGTAAAGCTCCTTGTCAGCTGTGGGTCACAGAAGTGGGGGTGAGCATGGCCTCTCACTGGGTTCTGCAGGTGTTTGATTATACAGGGCAGGGCAATCGTGTGTGTGTGTGTGTGTGTGTGTGTGTGTGGGGGGGGGGGGTTTAAGTGGTCTAAATGTGCTTCAAGATGGAGTAAGAAGGGCCAATGAAGATATGTCTCTTCACCTTAGTATTTTATACAGAATACGATTCATCTGATCACATCTGGAATATGTACAAGATATTAATGATGCAACAAACATTACAAAGTAAAAATATGGAAAATATTTACAGAGATTATTTTGTATATTATTATTTCAAATGAACAACCCAATGCTGAGAAAAATGAAGTAATATGAGTTTTTGAGGGTTTGATTAATTATATGGGTGTTCTTTAAGCGTATGGGTTTTGTTGCTCATACCTTTGGACATTTTTTTTTGTATTAACAATAAATGGTGTTTTATACTTTTGGATGGCCCCCACATTTTCATATATTTTCTATGTCCTATTAATGACTTTGCACTGTAATTCTAGGGTTTCCTGTTTTTTCAATACAGATATCAGATCCTCACAATAACACCACATGGATATACTCACTCCTTCAAGCAGACTCTGTCATACTCCTTTCAGTTGGATTGAATTGTGATCTTCAGAGCTCAAGCCACTCAAGATTCCAGGATAATATCATACCAGTAAGTCATTGTTCTACATGAATCTTAAAACGTAAGGGATGAACCATAAGTCACCTTGGCTTTAATAGTAGGTACACATTTGAATGATGTTTGAGGGAAATCATTTTCTGTTGTATTCATATTTACTATAATAGAAACGATTATCAAAAATGTGGTTCTTTACTTGACTCCCCTGAGGTATATTATGACATCCAATAATTGCTTCTGCAGTAACTAGGACAAAAGATACGGTGTCTAAAGAATGGATGAAAAGCCACTAACAATGACTATTGTTGAGTCGAAAAGTGGTTACAATGTCAAATTTTGTTATTGTATGGGGTTTTGTGATGTTAAAACTATCCATGCAGTCATCTTCCAATTAGGTATCTGACACAGAATCACAGGGTGTATTAAAATATTGGCACGGTAATCAGAATAAATCTAAGAACTATTAAACATTCTTAAATAAATTTTATTTTAAATTTACAAATTTAGGCATTGGTATTTATTGAAGGACTAATGCATTTTCATTCCTTGGGTATTTATATATGGGAATAAGCAAGCATATCATCATGTAAGTGCATAATGCACATGTTATAGTTTCCTCTTATGACTTAAGCTGTCCGGCAGTTGCTATTGCGTGAGCAGTAGCGAGAAAGTTCCCTCTTTTCATAAAGGAAAAAGTCGTTGCTATGCCTGTTGCTAGGTAAATGACGAAAGCACTTAACCAGCCCTTTTCTCTTTTTTCCATCCCAGTTATCTGAGCAAGGCTAAACTGATCCAAGGTCATTCTTTTAACTCGCGAACTAGCCTAAACAAAACTAATCTGCTCCGAATAAAGCAGCCTTCCATCATACCAAACTGTATAGGTTACTAATAATAAACAGAAGCGCACATATTTCAACTTCAATAAAATGTTTCCTGTATCGGCCAGAGGTAAATTCATTTGTATTAAAAGCTTTATTAATTCCTTATATACGATCCGCATAGGATAAAATGCTAATTTTACTCGTAAAGGTTCCTTTGTTTAAGTATATATTACGGTATCTTAAAAAGACCCAACAAAAATGTTAATATTTAAATCAAGCGAATTGCCCTTCTTTTGCTTTAATGCCGGTAAGAAACACATACGTTCAATTACGTCCATCCCATTACATAAATTTAATAAATGTGAACGCTTACAATTTTATTAACTTAAACGTGAAACGCAATGGGCTGCAACTGAGACACACAACATAGGTATGTGCTATCGGCGTCTGCCAAGCTAGGTGTTGAGCTTTTTTCGGGTGTGCCGTAATCGCCGCTGTAATTTTAGTAGGCGGGTCTGACTGCCGGAACAAATATTAATTTAGTACTGGCCTTAATTTTACAAAGAAACAAATGGAAAAAAAATTATAAACTTAAGTGAATTATAATGGTGGGTACAACGAACTTCAGTGTGAACGACTTTTTAAAAATACATTTACGGATTCTTTAATAAATGTAACATTTACCGTTGGAGCGTCTCAGTATAATTATACCCCTTTAATATAGTACACTAGCCAATGACATGAGTATGACAAAATTAGCCCCACCCACTCCCCTGGCAGTGATAAAAATCATTTTTTCTATTCTTCAAAGCGGTATTCGTTCACTCTCATCCAGGGATCGTTATAGATGCTCAGTTAACAGAGGAATGATGAGAAGAAAAATGACCCAGATCAATAACCCAGAAGTTGCCTCTGGTCCTTCTCACTCACTACAGTACATATAATACACCCAACCAAAATCAAAAACAGCTACAAATTGTTATGATTAAAACTCCTAGTAGGGAGTAGTATTTTAAGGGAAAGTTAGATCACACGTGCAAGGATCACACGTACAATCTAGGTATTTTCTGCTATTTTTTTAAATTAGATCATCTTCTGACTAAATAATTTTGTAAAGCAGTGCAGAAAAATAGTCTCTCTTTGCTGTTAACGTTTATTTCAGCATCCCATACAATCTCACTAGACCGATCAGGAAATGTGAAACTTTTTATGAACAAAACTCTGGAAAACGGACAGGAGTATGCAGTGTCTCAGAAATCTGTACTGCTCAGGATTAGTCAGGAGAGACTACATAGCAGTTTTAAATGAAAATAATGTTGTTGTTAAGAAGATACCTTTTTTGGGGGGCATTCTGTTCTCTTGTAATGGAAAACTATGGAGGCTATTCCCTCTACAGTTTAAAATTTGGCTAGTCAAAGTACAGCGTAGCACAACCGCTTAGTCTTGCTCAGGTGATTTTCTGACCTTTCCCTATAATGGTTTAGAAAAAAAACCTGGACACTAGTTACACCCCTGAGTATGACCTCTCACACAGACCTGAAGCTGCCTTTACTGTCCAGGTCCCAGCAGCTTGATATATTCTATTTTTAAGCTTGCGTAATAATAATAATAATAAATAATAATAATAATTATTATTAATTATTATTATTGTTGTTTTTGCATATTCTTGCTCCCATTAGAAGATAAAGATTTCTTGTACATTTAATTTTCCTGATCCAAGGTATTTTAAAAGCAAAATGATACTTTACAAAGTAGCTGTTAAAATAATGTTTCCTACCAAACATTTTACCAACATTAGCTAGTGTGGAAAGGTTTATTTTTTAAAATAGCTAAAAAAAATACTAAAATAGCATTAGTAGTAGTAGTAGTAGTGATAACGTAAAGTAAATGAGAAGGTTAAGCATTTTTCAGTATAGCAAAAGACAAGCCCAGGTGAATAGATGGCAGGAGAGCTGGAATATTCCACTGAGCAGCTGTAACGCGAGAGAGGTCCTGGGAGTGAAAGAGGATATAGCACAAGTGTTCTGTTACGTGTCCATATCCCAAGCATACAGATGGACTAGCAAATTGAGCACAAAATATGGTTAATCATATCTCTATCTCAATACTAGGTAACATACTTTTTTTGCACAGCTAAGCTGTAGTATTTCAATTTAGGATTAGTTAGTGCAAGCAAATAACTAATACTATACTCCATATATTCACAGAGGTTGCTCGGCTCTGCAAGGCTCCAGGAAATTTTCGGTATGCTTGTCAACCTTCCCACAATGACTTCTAAATGGGTAAAATATCACACTTCCAAAGAAATGCTCATTATAACAAGGGCACATGAAGTAATTGATTACAACCTTGCCTAAACCTTGAAAAGAAACAAATGTGTTTCCCCTGTGCGTACTCTGCTTGTTGCTATGGCAAATTTTATCCCACTTCTAAGCAATAATAGTTCCTGTAGCTACAATTAAACACAATTGCCTCGCCTCAATAGACAGCAGTCCAATTTCTGGAAATGATACCTGTAAATAATACATTTCTGCATCATACATTTAAATAGCAAATACTTGGGAACAGATAGTATGTTTTATTTTAATAATTAATGTAATGCTCAGGGACCCATACAATACCATCACTTATTGGTAAGCAAATGACCTTCAGTTTTACACATACTGTATAACGCAGTCACTGACAAATTCTCCCCTTGATGTCCCAAGCTTCAGGTCGTTGCATTCCATATTTTCCATCTTTCATCGACTGATAACAACCAGAGACAACTGGCAAACAAACAATAATCTCAAACAGCTGTTCAACACTTTCGGTTCCTACACTCGTTTAGGCGTAGGAGCCGTAGTTTAGATTAGACAGCGTTCTGCTCTTCCTTAAATGCACATTAAATAATTTGTATCTTAACTAAAAACGTAATCACGCCTTGTAGATGTTATTTCCCCTTATGGTGAAAATAGATAACCAACAACAGTGTAAAATACACCAACATTGTATTTCTTGAACCAAGATCCTGCAATCCCACAAGCATCCGGATGTCGAAATAATTTCTTAAACTCTCGGGGATCACTATATGTGTGATTATGCAGTATCACAGTTGTTTGAAACTGAAGAATTGATTTAAATTTTTCCGATTTTGGAAATATGTTGGTTTGCACGACATGCGATTTTAATGAGAAGCCTGGACTGCATTAGCCGGAGGGTGAAGCGCTGTGATGGGCTGATTTCACTGTTCACTTGTCTTGTGACGTTAAGCTGGATGGGGTTTGGACTGGGATGCTCCTGCGCTCCTCTCTCTCTCTCTCTCTCTCTCTCTCTCTCTCTCTCTCTCTGCGGTCGGTATGAAAGGGTTTAATTAACGCGTATGCGTCCCTCTTTGCCCTCCAGCTAATGAATTTTAATTTGTTGTTTGATTCTGCCTTCTGCTGGTTTCCCGAAAACAGTTGGGGTTTCTTGCATGCGTTGCTGGAATTCAGGAGTCGTCAGCCAGCGATCGGGTCCTTCTGGAAAGGTATGCTTTCGGCACAAGGACGGGCATGCTGGCGACGCATTGCCTGAATCGTCTGTGCGCCTGGCAGTGTCCGCTGCATCTGATCTGTCGGAGGTGACAGAAATATCAGCCGAACTGAGGCTGGACGCTGTGCCCTAACCGTGCTTTTCCCAAACCTGGCTCTCATTCCGTCCTTCATTTTCAAGATCTGAGAAGCGGACCGGGCTCGAAGAAAAACGGATCATCATATTTTTATTTCTATTATTATTATTTTTATCGGGGATATGTTTTGCTGGCACATGAAACGGAGCATCATGGACCCAAAAAGAGCCTAAAGAGAATCACCTTGTGTACCCCAAGGCATCGCACACAGTTGCAGGGTAAGTAACCTGGATAACGATTGCCGTTTTTGGAAGAAATTCTGGTGAGCCCGCAGTGTGTACCCATAATCATTATGGATGACAGCATCAATTCAAAACGCTTCAAAATGACTTGAACAAACCCGTTTCTGCATATATGTTGTGGGTACGTTTAGTGGAAGGTGACGTTAAAGTGCAACGAATTGTGAACTGGGTGTCAGTTTTCGGTTTCATATTGCGCTCTGGTCGATGAATGAATGTGTTATTCAATGAAAAAAGGAGAGATTAAGGTGATCATTATTTTTACACTCGTAGTAGCATCCAGTAATTGCACAGTGGTGCAAAATGATTATAGTTTACTTCGTTCTTTTTTTTTTTTATCAGATCACGTATTTTCCAGACAAAACTGAAGTCTGCTGGCCATTTCCAAGGGATATAACCTTTCTTTTGCTTTTTCATTGGGCTTCAGAGGTCAAGGACTTACACAACTGAATTTGCAAAATGATACATCAGAGTGACAGCTGGGAATTCATGCAGTTTATAAAGGAGGTTTGGCATGGTCCAGCCCCTGAAGTGTCCTGATAGTTTGATGCATGTGACATTTAGTCTTTTTCAGAAGGAGGCCTACTTCAAAATGTTTGCAAATGAGGGCCGTCTCAGTGCTATGGCGTCTAGGTAACTGGGTCCAATGCCGCAGATATTCTGACGGGTAAAGCTACTTTCAGGATCTGCAGCTACTTGCTTGTTTTTCCCTTGAAGTTTTAACTTAATATCATTTCATAATAAAACAATTGTCAAGTTCCAAGTGTTTAGTCCTAAGTCATTTAGTTCTAAGCATTACTTTCAAAGTATACACATAAAATATGCTAAATCACTTGCTTATAAACAATACCTGTCAATGAAACATGACTTAATACACATGTGTGTTTTCTTGTTTGGCATTCATCTCCCAAATAAAGGGCTGTTACTCATAGCAATGAGTTGGAATTATGGAAACATCTCCAAAACAGCAGTTTGCACATCAGCCGTGGACAATGAGCATTAATTGTCAAGTTTATGTTGTATATTTGACCTGTTGTGTATTTAGATTTATGAGACATTTAGGACAATAAACCAAACCCCTTCTTAAGATGGATAGTCATGGACTGTTAGACTTTTTGCGTTATAAAAAGGAAACACAGAGGCTCACATAGATTGCAGTGACAATGTGTTATAAAGTTTTGCTGAGGGGAAGATGAATGAGGATTTAGTATATTCATTGTCTGTAGATCATTTCTTAATTTTGCTGAAATGGGGTTGTGTGATGTAGTATACAGTAGTGTTTAGAGCTCTGGACCATTCATTGACGGTACCACTGTGGAGGTTCAGCAACAAACATGTACAAAGTATCCCTCAGCTTGTACACTTTGAGTAAACACTGTCACACAAAGTATAGTTATTGTATTCAGACAGCTAGTATTCTGTTGTTAAATTATCGTCATATCTTTAAAAGTGCTCTAACAATAAATATAATACCGAACACATAGGTTCTGACTTGGCTGAGGCATTGTAGCCATATAAAATAGCTTGTTTAGATGGTATTAACGGAAAGTGGCCTGTAGCTTACTGACACCTCCCAAATTGTGTCTAGAACTTTCTAGAGTTTTCTGAACTGGCATTTGATTCCCTGTCAAAGGTTCGTTAAAGTTAATAATTTATTGCTTGAGTGACTGAGTAACTTCCATGTGCTTGAATAGTCTAGCTGTTAGACCAGAGTCAGGGAGCTGCAGCCTGGTGTCTGTGCTCAGTGTGAATTTAAATCCTCTCTAATTGCTGACTAAACACACTGCATTCTCAGTGATTCTGAATTTCTTTCTTTCTTTTCTTTTCTTTTAAATGCATTGTATTTAATTTATCATTTCGTCTATCTGTTTAATCAACCAGGACTTAATGAATACTTAATGAATAGTATGTGCATATATAGTAACAGCTGGTTAAATGGTCAAAGGGATGAACCTTTGGCAGCAGTCTTGCAGGCTGAAACTTAATCAGGATGCACTTTACTTCCTCCTTTGAACAAAGCCCTTTATTTGCTTGATTTTTCAAAAATTATGTATAAAGCATGTCAATTCTTATTCATACCAATACAAAAGTAATGGTTCTCCTGCAAGTTGGTAGTTTTTTACTGATTACTGATGTTGTTATATGTCGGGGACAGTATTCCTTACTGTCTGCCCTCACTGTTGTCCTCTCAGGGGCAAAGTATGCTAGCAGCATCGGCGTGGCACCCCCTGGTGACGTGCCAGCACCTGGCTCAGACTGTGCCCCAGCCCCCGGCCTGAGTGCTCCTCACCGGTAGGCCCTGGTGCATTCTCTGTGACTCGCCCACTCCGGCCCGACCATGAGTCAGGACGCCCCCCAGATCCCCATCTCCGATATGACACCGGAGCAGGCGGCTGAGGCCGCCGCCATTATGGCGGAGAAGAGGAAGCTGCAGCACGCTAAGCTAAAGAAGCAGCTCCCACCACCAGACACCAGGCCTGCCCGTGCCCTCTTCTGCCTCAACCTCAATAACCCCTTCCGGAAGGCCTGCATCAGCGTGGTTGAGTGGAAGTATCCTTAAGCAGCTGAGTCTCCAGTGCCGCTTTGTAGAACAATTATGTGATTGTGTGAGTGTGTACATGCCTTTGTTTTCACATCCGTTGCATTGGAACCACAGTACTGTGCACAACTCTTAGGTTTCCAAAGAAAATTATGCTTAAATGATCTTCTTTTGGTGTAAAACTGTGATGTTTTGTCTGCCAAAGTGTGTGAGCCAAGTAATTTCAAAAGCTCTCCTAAAGTCACCACATTATTTTTCAGTAAGCATCTAGTATTTACATGGCTTTGTTGAATCCATCACTGAAATACCATATCTGGCTACCATAAATTGACCTTGACAAGTTATTTAACTATTAAATAAATGAAGTAAGTTGGGATATTTAAGAAACTCACGGAATAGCTGGGGTGCCCCTGAGGAGAGGTTGGGCAGCCAAACAGTGCTCTTGCCATCCAACAGGACAGTAGTAACTTTCTGGAGAACAGAAGAAATTCATTGATAGCATATGAATTTTGCACAGTACTATAAATTCTTGGTACTTTAAATCTTAAATTTAATAGGACTAGCCCACAGTTTAGCATGATCTTGTATCATGAGGGGGTCAATTTCTAGTAATAGCTTTCTGAAGGCCTGTTTTTTTTACAAATAACTATTTATTCAGCAGCAGTGATGGTGAAGGTGTCAGCCGGACAATTAACTTACCAATTGGAATGTATGTTGGTTACAGTTACATTTACAATTACGGCATTTGGCAAATGCCCTTAGCCAGAGCGACTTAAGAAGTCTCATCAGTGAATACATTCTGATACTGGTTCAATAGAACCTAAGAATACTATCACTCTAAAAAACTCTGTTGGCAAGTTTATACACACACACACACACACACACAGACACACAGACACACACACATATTTTCAGTATAAACAAGTGTGAAAGAAAATCTGCTGGCACTTCTCCAATAAATGGATCATCAACTTGGGGGAAATAATTATCAGCACACAGCTCCTCTGATGTATGGGATGTCATCTCTTCGCCTTTGTGTCTAAAGACCTCAGGCTTTAACCAGAGATGATAAATGTATTGGGGAGGGGACTGTTTGATGTACAGCAGATGGCGCTGTATGGTGATGAGAAGGATAGAGCTTTGTGTTTTTTGGGTCTCCTAGCAACATGTGGCTAAAAGGACACAACTGGGATTGGACCAGGATTTCCAGTGTAGTAAACATTTTGCTTAGTGTCATTCACCCAAGACTTCTGCTGACTTTGTCTGGTTTTATGTAATAGATTTCCCAGTATTTTATGATGGTGCTGGATGACTATAAATCTACATAAGACAGATTTTAGTCAGGACAGTTTAACCTGGTGTTGAATGATTCTTTTCAATTTGATTTTCCTTAACCATCTCAATTTTAGGCCGTTTGATACCTTTATATTGCTTGCAATATTTGCCAATTGCATGGCCTTGGCTATAGCCACTCCCTTTCCTGAGGACGACTCCAACAATATCAACCACCAGCTGGTGAGTATGGTCACCTGTCATGTCAGAGTTAAAGACATCTGTGCTTTAATGCCTTTTTCTTCCATTGAATTTGATTGGTGAATGAAACAGAGGTTGTCCTTTCTCTCCGCATTGATTGGTGAGTTATACTGGCTGTCACTTTCTTAGAGCTGTGATTAAGGCGGGGAAAATGGCTCCTTTTTTAAGAAGATGGCCCAGGTCAGCCCATCTCTCAAGATTCGTTAGTGCAGTGAAGTGCTTATGATGTGCCAGTCCTTTGGTTTCCTGCTGCTTTCCTGCTGCCAAAATGGAAATTTATATAAATGACCGTCTTTCAAAAAAATAAGTATATGAATAAAAACCTGGGAAACCCTTAATATTTGTAAAAGAGCTTGCTTTTTAACAGCTCTGTTAAAAATGAACGGGCGTCATGTTCTGTTTCTGCATTTTCCATAGATCAGTCACAGTTTTAATAGAATGCCTTGGCACCCCCTCCCCCATTGCCCCTGTGGACTATCCCCTTTCTCCAAGCTTATACACTATTTCTAGACCCATCTTGTATCCTTTTCCTATAAGGTAATGAAGCAGCTCCCTCCTCCTTCACTATTTACAGTATTACCCCATTTCTATTTCTGGAGATTCTAGTTCCCATTATTTAATTGATTTTATCTGGTAAACCGGCTTTTCGCTACCCTGGTTACTGAAGCCTGAGGGGCGTGCTGGTTTCTGCTTAGGAAAAGCTATTATTAGCATATCATTATAATGGGATCCAGGTTCACAAAGCATAAATCAGTTGGTAACAGAAAGTAACCCAATAATCCACAGAATTCAATGGAAGCAGGTTGCTCATCCCTGCACTGAACTATACTCACTGTTCACCCTCCAGTATCAATTTTAGGGCTAGCAAGCCATAAAGCATCATGGAATACCATGTCGTCTTGTCTTAAATCCAGAATTTATAAGGCATTTGCTGTCGTGTGAATCAGCATTCCCTAGCTGCTGTTTGGTTTCCTTCGTGTAAACTACAATAAGGGGAGCCTTGTAGGGACAGATGTGTCTTGTTCATGAACATTTTTCTATGGCTTTTCTTGCTCTTTGTTCCCCTTGCCTTATGCTTTTTTCTGTGTCCTTGTGTCTTCTCCCTGGTTATTGTTAGTTGGCATTCTTTGCTTTTGGGTTAGGGCTGTATGCCTTGAGGTGGTGATGCAAAGTAGAGTTACTCTTGGACGGTGTTCATTTTGGATGTTCTCACTTGGTTGCCAGATTCATGTAGAGTGCACTGGTTTTATGCCATATTTATTTTAACACATAATCTAAGTTCTCAAAGGTCAAAGTGCCTCAGCAGAGAAACATTTCATCATGGCCAAAAGAGGACAGTTAGAGGTTAGGGCGGAGGGAGGTCACACACCACAGAAGCCTGTTGGGAAGAACCATTTTTCTAGCTTGGTGGATCTGTCTCTAGTCTGAAATACTACCAAAAACACAAGCTGGTCTATCCCTGTGTGATAGGTCTTGCTGATGAGCTAACAGCTTGTATTTTAAGTATACTAAGACATACAGTACTTAAAACTGCCATCTATAATGCATTATAGATAACTTCATAATGCATTATAATGTTCTGTATAAGAAATAAAAAAGCTATACAGTATCTTCTATTGACAGTCATAAGGCATAATAGTGTTAATTGTAATACTTCACAAGCTCCAATGAAGCTGTCTTGTCTTATGTACTACTATACCATGACCTTGGTAAATATTTTTTTTTTATTTGTCCAGAGATGTCACATGGGTGTCGATTATTATCGCGTAACCACGGGGGTAGTTCTGGCAGCCTAGTAAGAGTTTTATATATGTATAGCTTTATATATATATATATATATATATATACACACTCACCTAAAGGATTATTAGGAACACCTGTTCAATTTCTCATTAATGCAATTATCTAATTAACCAATCACATGGCAGTTGCTTCAATGCATTTAGGGGTGTGGTCCTGGTCAAGACAATCTCCTGAACTCCAAACTGAATGTCAGAATGGGAAAGAAAGGTGATTTAAGCAATTTTGAGCGTGGCATGGTTGTTGGTGCCAGACGGGCCGGTCTGAGTATTTCACAATCTGCTCAGTTACTGGGATTTTCACGCACAACCATTTCTAGGGTTTACAAAGAATGGTGTGCAAAGGGAAAAACATCCAGTATGCGGCAGTCCTGTGGACGAAAATGTGTTGTTGATGCTAGAGGTCAGAGGAGAATGGGCCGACTGATTCAAGCTGATAGAAGAGCAACTTTGACTGAAATAACCACTCGTTACAACCGAGGTATGCAGCAAAGCATTTGTGAAGCCACAACACGCACAACCTTGAGGCGGATGGGCTACAACAGCAGAAGATCCCACCGGGTACCACTCATCTCCACTACAAATAGGAAAAAGAGGCTACAATTTGCACGAGCTCACCAAAATTGGACAGTTGAACACTGGAAAAATGTTGCCTGGTCTGATGAGTCTTGATTTCTGTTGAGACATTCAAATGGTAGAGTCAGAATTTGGCGTAAACAGAATGAGAACATGGATCCATCATGCCTTGTTACCACTGTGCAGGCTGGTGGTGGTGGTGTAATGGTGTGGGGGATGTTTTCTTGGCACACTTTAGGCCCCATAGTGCCAATTGGGCATCGTTTAAATGCCACGGCCTACCTGAGCATTGTTTCTGACCATGTCCATCCCTTTATGACCACCATGTACCCATCCTCTGATGGCTACTTCCAGCAGGATAATGCACCATGTCACAAAGCTCGAATCATTTCAAATTGGTTTCTTGAACATGACAATGAGTTCACTGTACTAAAATGGCCCCCACAGTCACCAGATCTCAACCCAATAGAGCATCTTTGGGATGTGGTGGAACGGGAGCTTCGTGCCCTGGATGTGCATCCCACAAATCTCCATCAACTGCAAGATGCTATCCTATCAATATGAGCCAACATTTCTAAAGAATGCTTTCAGCACCTTGTTGAATCAATGCCACGTAGAATTAAGGCAGTTCTGAAGGCGAAAGGGGGTCAAACACCGTATTAGTATGGTGTTCCTAATAATCCTTTAGGTGAGTGTATATACTAGTTGAAATCCATGTAAATATGAGAGTTAAGGAATCGCATACTGAAATCCTTGGGTTCTGATTTTACAGTTAATGTTGCCAATTGATATTCTTTTTCACATGAACTGTGGTGAAAAATATACATTATTGACTTTAATGAATAGTACCTAATGCATCAGGGCAGCGACTGTAATAGAGTGGCTGTGGCCCCCCCAGCCTCACCTTGATGGTGGAATTGGCCCTGAAGTGGCCTGTTGAGGCCTGGATTCACAGTGCAAAATGCATATTCCTTGGTCTGAAAACTTGCTGCCCAGCAGAGGAACCCAGAAGGCAGCCATGACTGGAATTGTACAAGGAGCAGTGTGTTGGGCATTCATACTGTGTTACAATGTTGGGTTTAATTATATACAAGCTGTCACGTGCCCCAAAGCAGCCCGACAGCAAAGACATACAGTATGCCTTCAACCATAGATAGTCTGAACATGTAGCCATCTACAAGTCGTTCTGCTTTGATAAAACATTACATACTGTGTTTATTACTTTGTTTAAATGTTTGCACACATATAGACCCTTACACCTGCAAACAGCACCTTCTCATCAGTATATGTATACAAAAGCAGGGTACAGGCTGTGTTACAGGAGGCTGAGCTCTGACTGAGTAAGGAGGTAAGCTGAGCTTCCCTGCAGTAGTCATGGTAATTTGGTTCGATTTTCTCCAAGCCCGAGGGATAGACAAATGTGCATTCCTAGTCCTAGGCAAAGGGTGCTGCTGTGTTACCCACTGTCCATCTTCCTAAGGGTTTGTCTTTGCATTTTCCCCAGACGGTTGCATTTTGAACACCTACACACTCTGCTAAGCAGTGCGGAGGGCAGGTGCATGCTGCCAAGTGTGTAAATGAGCTACACATTGTGCCAGGCTATCATGGCTCTCAGCAGGAGTGGCTCTGGACACAGGAGGGCTGGGTCGTCTGTTTGCCTGACTAATTGTGCGGTAACCAGTTATCCTGGGATCCATTTCACCAGTCCAGCAATTCAAATGAACTGTTGTGCAAGATTAACACCAGTGCAATATTAACACCAGTCCCACAGGCATTCGAAATGTCACTTTGACTGTTTGAATGAATTGTTTACTGACTTGTAAAAAGTCACAGTTTATTTGAAAAGTTGCCACTAACAGGATGTATGGAAGCTTTCTGTCTCATCATTAGCTGTTCAGTCAGGTCTCTGTGCCTCCTCCTTGCATTTGCAGATATATTTTTTACCAGAACCCCAGCATTCAGTTTGGGTACTGATGAACTGTTATCCTTTATGTGGTAACGTGGGTGTTTTTATCGGAAGTGGAGTAACACTTCAATGGTGTATTATTATGGAACGGGGGTAGTCAGTAAACATAGCTAAAGACCAGTTTATAGTGGAAGATCAGGAAGTTAGAGCCTCCATCTGTGTGCTAGAGTGGCCTCTGTCTTACAATGTAGCAGAGAAAACTTCATGCATTTTCTCCCTGGCTTTGGTGCAAAGTCAGCCTGCATTAAGTGTGGGTATTCAGCACACTTCACTGGGCCTCTGGAGATCCTTTGCAGCCGTGGCGCCCCCTACCTGCTCCTCTGTGTCCCTCACTATTGCTTCCTCGCAAACTGATTTTTTTGACCACACTGGTGACTTGGTGCTAGAGATTATAGTCACAGATTTAAAAAAAAAAAACCTTTAAAGTCAAAATATTTAAATGGTAGAAAGTCCTCATATCATTCAGTCAGACTGATGATTTCAAAAAGGTGTGGAGCAGTTGGTAACACTAACAGAGGCTGGCCTACCTGAGTTTAAGCTATGTATTGTACAAAATCCCAAGAGCTAAATTCATGTTTCATGTAAGAGACACCAACTTCCTTAAAAACCATATATTTGACGATCTTTATAATGCATTATAATAGTCAGCATTTAAGAGACACCATCTTCTATAGAAAGGGTGATTAGGGTTACTTAAAAAGAATTTATTGTTGTTTATTTAAGAATATATATAGAAACAGACAGCAGATGGCTCACTACCATTTTGATTTCAATCTGTGTCGGCCAAATCCAGTAATATCCATTCTCTCTTTATATCGTTTTTTTTTTTTTAATAGATATTTTATTTATATTTTCAGCAGTTTTCAGAAAACAAAATGTAAAACAACTATCAGTTATGTTCATAAGTTTACATACCCTGGCATATTTTGTAAAATGTGTACCATTCTTTAAGGAAAACACGAGTAATCAAGCAAAACACATCTCTTTTTTGTAATGGGATTCAAATTAAACTATGAGACATCTCAAAATAAACACAATCATTAAAGAAAATATAACATTAAGAAAATACTGAGTTGGTCCCTGTTCAAAAGTTTAGTTCTTAATACTGTGTATTCCCCGCTTTAGCAATGACGGCTTGTAGTCTTTTGTGATAGTTGTGGATGAGGGACTTAATTTTCTCAGATGGTAAAGCTGCCCATTCTTCTTGGCAAAAGGCCTACAGTTCCTGTAAATTCCTAGGCTGTCTTGCATGAACTGCACATTTGCAACAACACATCTCCTTCCCCAAAGTGGCTCAATGATATTAAGGTCAGGAGACTCTGATGGCCACTCCAGAAGCCTTATTTTTTTTCTGCTGTAGCCAATGATGGGTTGATTTGGCCTTGTGTTTGGGATCATTGTCATGATGGAAAGTTCAAGTGCGTCCCATGCGCAGCTTCTAGGCTGATGAGTGCAAATTGTCTTCCAGTATTCTCTGATAACATGCTGCATTCATCTTGCCAATAACTCTGACCAAATTCCCTGTGCCACTGTAGCTCACACACCCCCAAAATATCCATCTACCTCCATGCTTCATAAGAACATAAGAACTATACAAACAAGAGGAGGCCATTCGGCCCATCGAGCTCGCTTGGGGAGAACTTAACTAATAGCTCAGAGTTGTTAAAATCTTATCTAACTCTGATTTAAAGGAACCCAAGGATTCAGCTTGCACTACGTTATCAGGAAGACTATTCCATACTCTGACTACACGCTGTGTAAAGAAGTGCTTCCTTAAATCCAGTTTGAAATGTTCTCCCGCTAATTTTCACCTATGGCCACGAGTTCTTGTATTTGAACTAATGCTGAAGTAACTATTTGGTTGAACAGCATCCAAACCTGTTAGAATCTTATAGACCTGGGTCATGTCCCCCCTCAGTCTCCTTTGCTTGAGGCTGAACAGATTTAGCTCAACTAACCTTTCCTCGTATGACATTCCTCTAAGACCAGGAATCATTCTTGTGGCCCTACGTTGCACCTTTTCTAAGGCCGCAATGTCGTTTTTAAGATATGGTGACCAAACCTGCACACAATATTCTAGGTGAGGTCTCACCAAGGAATTGTATAATCTTAGCATTACCTCCCATGACTTAAACTCCACACACCTGGAGATATACCACAACATCCTATTGGCCTTTTTTATTGCTTCCCCGCATTGGCGAGAATGAGACATGGAAGCATCAACATACACACCAAGGTCTTTCTCATAATCAGCTACCTTTATTTCAGTAGGTCCCATAAAATACCTGTACTTTTTATATTTCTGCTCCCTACATGGAGTACCTTACATTTGTCTATGTTAAATTTCATCTGCCAGGTGTCAGCCCAGTCACTAATTAAATTAAGATCCCGCTGTAGCTGCTGAGCCGCTAGTTCAGTATCTACTACTCCTCCCGCCTTGGTGTCATCTGCAAATTTCACCAGTTTACTGTATATATTGGTGTCTATATCATTTATGTAAATTAGGAACAATAGTGGTCCTAAAATTGATGTAGAGTAGGGATGGTGTATTGTTCATCATAGGCCTTGTTGACTCCTCTCCAAACATAGTGTATATGGTTGTGACCATAAAGTTCAATTTTGGTCTCATCACTGCAAATGACTTTTTTTCCAGAAGTTTTGATGCTTGTATAGGTGCTGTTTTGCATATTTTATGCAGGCTATTTTGTGACATTGGCACAGTAATGGCTTTCTCCTGGCAACTCAACCATGAAGCCCATTTTTCTTCAAGTGCCTCCTTATTGTGCATCTTGAAATATCCATACAACTTTTCTGTAGAGAAGCCTGGATGTCAGCTGAAGTTATTTGTGGCTTTTTCTTTTCATCCTGAACAATTTTCCTTGCAGTTCTAGGTGAAATTTTTGTTGGTCTACCTGACTGTGGCTTGGTGTCAACATAACCTCTCAATTTTCACTTCTTTATGAGAGTTTGAACACTGCTGATTGGCATTCTCAACTCTTTGGATATATTTTTATATCCTTTTCCTGTTTTTATAAAGTTGAACAACCTTGTCTCTCAGGTCTTTTGACAGTTCTTTTGCTTTCCCCATGGCTGAAATGTGCGGGTGACTGTCAAGGGCCTAGAAACTCACTGACTTTTTATACACAGACACTAATTACAAGCAAACAAGTCACAGGTGTGGACAATTACCCTTAATATCCAATTAACCCATGTGTGTCAATTTGTGTGTATATCATAAGGTCAAAACCTCAAGGGTAAGTAAACTTTTGATCAAAGCCATTTGGGTGCTTCCACTTGTCATTATGATAAAAAAAAAACAAACATAATTGTGTGATAATAAATGACTTCAAGCATCCAGTAGCACGTCACAGTAGCCTGATGTAATGGTCCAATTTGGATGTAACTTGATGCACGTGCACACCAGCAATGGATATGTAAATGATTTGATTTGCAAGGACCTGGCACATCTAGTCACCAGACACAGAGGATGCCTCATAGACACATTAGACAGCATTACCAGTACTGGCCGTAGTTTGATAGGGGTCACATCATGGGGGTCGCATCGTGCAATTGCCCAGCATGTGGGGCATGCAGATGTCACAGTAGCCCAATGTTGGGACCAATAGGCACGTGAGGGCACCCATACACGTTGTGAAGGTTCCGGTCACCCAAGACAGACCACACCAAGGGAGGATCATCATATTGTGTGCCAAGCACTACAGAATCCCATGACATCTGTGTCTGCCATCTGGACACAGATATTGGACTCTCTACAGTACCCCGTGTCATTCTGCATTGTGTTTCAACGGTTGACATCAGCCAGACTATAGAATCATCGTCCCATGTGTAGGCTGCCGTTAAAACCAGCGCAGAGATGGCTGAGAGATGAGTGGTTCCGCGATGAATCTTGGTCTTGCATTGCCATGGATGACCATCCTGTGTGTGTTTGGTGGAGCCGAGGGGAGAGTACCAATCCTGCCAATGTTGTGGAGAGACACACTGGCCTTACTCCTGGCATCATGGTGTGGGGAGCCATAGGGTATGACTTCAGGTCATCTCTGGTAGTGATTTGGGGGACCCTGACGGCACAGCGCTACATCAGTGACATCCTGCATCCGCATGTCTTACTCCCCCTGACACAGCACCCTGGTACAGTTTTTCAACAAGACAATGCCCGTCCACATACGTGTGAATCTATGGACTGCCTGCGTCATGTTGAGGTCCTCCTGTGAGCAGTCAGGTCCCCCGATCTTTCCCCAATCGAACATGTGTGGAATCAGCTTGGATGTCAACTCAGACCCAGTGGCAATTTGCAGGATCTTGAGGGCCAGTTACAACAGCTGTGGGCCGACTTGCTGCAGGAGAGGATACAACGGCTGTACGACTCCCTTCCACATCGTATCGCTGCGTGTATCCAAGCCTGGGGGGGGGGGAGGGGGTTGCCACACCCTACTTACATGGGACCAGCAGAGTGCACATACTGCCAACATACTGCCATTTGATCTGATGATATAATCATTGAGAGAAAGTCATATGACCTTTCACCACGTGCATATTCATTTCATTCCCACCACTCCGTCTGGGTGCTTAACTTTTTTTGTTGCTGAGTATTTTTTAGAAAAATGAAAAATACCTTCTAAACCAAGGAAGGCAGTGCCCTAATGCCCTCTATTGACCAGGTTAAAGTATGTTAGGATGTTATGGTGTACTTGGATGCTGCTTCTGGATGTCCTACAAATGCATTATAAAGGCCTTATGAAGGTAAAGTTAATGTAAAGCTTTAACATAATTTTTATACAGAAGAGGTCTGGAAATGTTAATTTAATAAAAGCTAAGTCATAATGAACTAACTCTGCCTTCAAGTAATGTCGGAAACATCGGAAATATGAGATGCGAGCACATGAATGCCACTGCAAAGTTGTGTTTATCAGTGGGAAATGCAAGATTTTCTGTAAGCCCAGAGTTCCCGAGTTGGAGGCATGTCATTGCAACAATTATGGCAGAAGTCATGGATAGCTCCATCATGAAAGGCAAATAATTTTGGAAGTACAGTGATACCTCAGAACTCGAATTTAATCCGTTCAGAACTCCGGATCGAATCCTAAGAAGTTCGAGTTGTGATCGAATTTTCCCCATAAGAAATAATGGAAAACCAATTATTTGGTTCCCAGCCGCAAAAAATTACACCTAATATGTTTTTTTTAAGCATTTAAACACAAAATGAACCAGATTAAACAAGAAGAGCGTATACTGTACTAAACACATCTAAGCACATTTATCAAAACAGTAATTTGTAAAGTAAGAAAATAAATGTATCCAACAATGTGTCCTGCCCCTTCCGTGTGCCACGCCCCCTCGTTAACCTTGTGTATAATCCCCGTGTGATCAGCTGTTTCTGGCTGTTGTCATTAGTCCTCTGTATTTTGTCCACGTTTCAGTTTGTTTCCCCAGTCCGTTCATTGTATTGTCCATCTGCGTTTTGCCTGCCTTACCTGTAATTAAACCCCGTATTCCCAGATACCCTGATGTCTGCGCCTTTGTCTCCGTTCCTTTCCCGCTCGGCATTACAATATCATTATGATTAAATGTATTAATGGTTTATTATTAATATTAAAACAATTAATAAGAAATCTTTATTTTTAAATGTATTTTATTATATAATAATAATTACTGTTACTATCATTGTCTAAATGTATTTTTGCTGTCTAAATATATGTATTCAGCTATTGTAAACATGCACGATGCTATCACAGCGCATGCGAGGCTGAGACTGAAGCCTTACCCAATGTTTCAGCTGAGAGAAGTGCTGCGTTTACCCGCATTTCCCCGCGCGTACAAGTTATCTTAGGTCGGCGTTCACGGTTTGACTTCTGAGAATTCTAATGAGTTTGAGAACTGAGGTACCACTGTAGTATGTTTTATGTAGTGTGTCATTGCAAAATTCTGAGTTGTTTTGAATGTTGATGAGATTGTTATTAAATGGTGAATGGTGAAAAAAACATAGGTTCTTTGTCTCAATATTTGATATGTAGCTGGTGAACTATCTGCTGTTTGAGCAAGGGATTGCGGAAAGTTCAATTAATGCTACGAATGCATTATGGTACGGAAGCGTAATGCGTTCACTTGAGAAAAAATTATTCTGCTCTGTTTTTCTGAATTAACGAGATATGGTTTTCATGTTAAAAAAATACGCTCTGTTTTTCTGAATTAACGACATACTGTTTTCACGTAAAAAAAATATGCTGTTTTTCTGAATTAACTAGATACGGTTTTCATGTAAAAAAAATACGCTCTGTTTTTCTGAATTAACGACATACTGTTTTCACGTAAAAAAAAAAAAACGCTGTTTTTCTGAATTAACGAGATTCATGTAAAAAGATTAACGTTTTCATGTAAAAAAAATATATGCATGGTCTGTTTTTCTGAATTTACCCCAAAAACTCTCATTTCGCCTACTTTAGAGCTCAATTTCACTGCAACAATATCACACCTTAGATTAATCCAGTTTTATTTTGGTCTGGGTTAGAAACACTGGGAAATACTCGCAGCTTTAAGTAACATAGATGGCATTGTTATTAGTTTGTCGACTTTGCGCAGGTTTTGCGGTTGTTCAGACGGAAAGCCCATTCTGATCTGCAGAACATTGTAGTGTTTCTCCCGGATCAGTTGGAACAGTATGGCATGCTTCACGGATACAAGATGATGCATCTGAAACGCATTCAGGCTGGCCATGTTGTGACTCAAGAAATAATCAGACCATGTATTTCTTTAATGAAAACTGTATCTGTGTCTGCACTGTCTGACACGCCCCCATTCGCCATTTTGAGTGTATCGCGGATGTAAACACATTTAGTTAACAAACTTAATGTTTCATAATGTTTTTTTCTCTACAAAAATGTAATGTTTTATGGAACTTTATCAGTAATAAGTTACTAGTTTTCATTACCAAAATTTTCATTACCAAAACACACCAGCCATTTAGGGGTTTAAGAATGGAAAAATAACACCACAAAAATGTCATTGGACATAACTTTATTGGTAATGTTTAAAATAAAATATAAGCGGCAAGCAGGACACAGGCTCGGTATACAACGAGTTTATACAGATCCTTCCAGGCATCATGTAAAACGTTAGAAACCGTACTTGCAAATGTTTCTATACTTAAACCAAAGTTGGGCATTGGTTTTACAGGGCACAGCACACAGTGACAACCTTATCCAGCATTGCGGCTTATAATCCATGCACGCGAATATACATATAGCCTACATGCACTGATACACGTATCATTACAGGTTTGCTGTTTACTTGTCTTTAAAAAGCATTCACTCTGTAACACTACTTTAACACGAGTATATTAATCTATTTCTGCTGCCCTCCTAGTGAGGCTAGCTTGCTAGCGTAGGTTAACCAATGTGAAAATACCCACTTTAGAACACAAAAAATGCATATTCAGTAATATTACTCATTTACATGAAAACTGTATCTCGTTAATTCAGAAAAACAGCAGAATTATTTTTTCTCAAGTGAACGCATTACGCTTATGGAACAAAAAATACAGCAAAACAAAAAATAGCTTTCTGATCGCCTCCATTTTGCTCCCACTTAATGACTTGTGCATATATTCATTTTGTACAAGTGTTTTAAAAAAATCGTTTCTTTTTTGGTAGTAAAAAACATGCCAAATAGCAGATGTTCCTCATAATTCTGAGTGTGGTGGGTATTTGTGCTCCACCTGCTTGTGCTGACGTGACAAGAAGACAATAAGAGAGTGGATGGCAGAGAAAGCACAGACTGAAAAGGAGTAGCGGAGTCTGATAAAAACACACGCAAAAACTTATACTTACATTTCTATGCAAAGGGGAAAAGACTTTAATTTTAACTTTTTTTAGGTTGCATTTTGCAGTTCTAATCTCAGTCAGGGATTAATTAAGGTTTGGCTGTTGGCACACGTTACTTGGGAGAGAACAATTTTTATTTGTAATTTTTTGTTTGTATGTTTGTTTATATTCTGCCTGTTCAACATCCACCAGTTAGGGTGGATGGTGGTGGGATTAACAATATTCACATTTATTAGTTTAGATTTTATAGTTCATTGGTTTGAATCTGGATTAGGAACTGAGTGTGATGTTTAAAATTATTTTGTTTTCAATTATGAACAATTAAATGTAGTATTGGTTTATTGGTTTATGGTTTTCATAATCCCAGCAATAGTTTATGGAAGAACACTTATATTAACAATTTAATATCCTAAAATTATAAGTGAAATAAAAAAAAAGTGGATTGTTAATGTAGCTCTTGGATGAATGTTGTGCAGTTACTTTTAAGCATTTGGATGTGCGGCTTACCTACAGCTAGAGTGTGTCTGCATGAATAAGTGCAGCCTTCGATTATTTGTCCATGTTAATTACTTGCAGTGATTAGCTAGCCAGAGGCATTTAGACTGCGCAGTATGTGTTGGTGTAGTGTACGGTAGGCGCATGCTTTTCTGTAGCTAGCCGTTCCCTGGAAGGTTCTACAGCTGCTTTGTAATGGAGGGAGACAGAGCCCCCATCTGGGCATCACAGTCCGGAGAAAAAAGGTGATATGGGAGGATGGGCAGCCTACTCAGAGAAATGCCCTTACGTAGTCTTCTGAGTTTTTGCTGTAGAGAGGAACCACAGACTTCTCATGATTAACTTATATAAATGTAATGCTCTAATGCTGACTTGAACTTGTCTCCCATTACAAGATCAGCTTAGCTGAGCTAGTTGGCTACTTGATATCTGTATGCTTCTAATCTTCCTCACTTTATGTTGCTTTGGACGCTAAATACTGTACTGCAAGGTAAAAAATAAATGTCAATGTAAAGGATACTTTTTAAAATACTTTGAACTTTCCTTTATTGCTTAATGTTATCAAGGGTTCTTGGAAACCAGAGATAGTGAGGAATTGAGTTTTTAAAGTCAATAGATCGACTAAATGATGACAGCAGAGATATGTATGACAGGTATCATAGGTATACTGACGGAAGACACATGCATCTAGAATCTGAAAAATAATCTTTTGGTGATGTTTTTTTGCATTGTAATTTAATATTGTTTGGATATGTAGTGTGGTAATGGGCATCTGATGGTGAATGAAAGGTATTTTAAGTACAATTCTCTATTTCATAATCTTGTCTTTTCAGATTGTCTTCTGTGTGTGAATTATATATAAAATCTTCTAACTGCTTATTCTGGTCAGGGTCACAGAGATATGCATTTCTTTTTATACATTATGTATAAATATTCTTTTTGTTTTCGAATTCCTCATTATGAGTAGGCGGTGTTCATAAAATATATTCTTTCACCATACTGTATCTGAAATTTAAAAAGGAAAATTGTCATATATTTGGATAATTTTCCAAGCCATTTTATGCCCTTTTTATGTCTGTAACTAAATTATTTTTAGTAATGTTTCAAGGAAAAATTACAGCATTGCTTTCACTGTAAAATCCACACTGTAAAACCATATTTTTAGAAGAGTTGTCATTAATCAAAAAGAATTTACCTTTGATATTTGGCAGCTCTTAAGAGGCAGCTTGCTTTCGCAGTGTGGCTTTTCCATGAGTCACGACCTCATTGACCTTCAGTGTGTGGTCTGTCCTGGATACATGGCACTGATGGATTTGGCAGCACGTTGTACTTGGTGATGTCTCGGACCACCCCTGGGCATACCAGCCATGTGTCCGGTTTCCCTTTTCAGGCATGCTACGTGTGTGCTTGCCCCTGCCTGCCACTGAGCGGTCCTTAAGCATGATTATTTACCAGTCCTAAAAATAGCTACATCAGAGAAATGGCTGAATCCCTTCACTGAAATACTCCTTTCCCCCTACATTCATTTCATGCTATGGACTGTGCAGACTTTATACCTGTCTATAACACTATCTGCCATCTGTAAACTCAGACTATCGCATAATCTGATGCCCCTCATCACAACTTCATAAGAAGGGGCCAATTGTATTATTCTGGTCTTATTTTGAACTGTATAACTCTAAATAAATATTCTACCCTCAGACCATTTTCCTCTCTTATTTTCCTCAGCCCAAAATAGTTTTCCTTCTGTAGGAAATATACAGTATGTCAGGGTGCCTCTAAATTCAATGTGTTTCGCTTTTGATTTGGTTGGTTATTATTACTGTAGTTGGGTAAATGGAGTCTGAGTTAGAATTAGTCTAAATGACATCACCGGGCAGCTGAGGTTAATTGAACAGACCTCAGTTATGGCAGGCGTCAGAAAATATTTTTAAAATGTTAGCTTTTGCATGTAAGTTATACAGTATGTATTTAGCTAAAATGTATAGTAAAATTATAGCTGAGACAGTTATATGATGTAATCTTTTGTGGTCAGATGCAATCTGTCTCAGGCAGCATAGGAATGGTATGAAATGGCATGAATATTTAATTATAGGGACCAAAATTCAAATTCAAATTATCATGGTTGTCAGTATTACCACAGTATTGTTAAAATTGGCTGAAAAAGCTTATAAAGTATTGATACACAAATCGAAATAATTTCAAGTTTTGTATTGTATTTATATTATATTGAGCATTATCAGTGCCTTCCACTATGTTTTCACTGACACAAAACCTGTGCTGCACCTGCGTCTGGGAGACTAACTTTGGTTGATACTGGACAGTATTTAACATGTCCGATAATCAGCCATGTTTTTTTTTAATGCTTTATTTATAGTTTTTCCATTTGTATAGAAAACGGGAAAAAAAAAGAAGCAAAAAACACATTCCCCACACCCACTGTCACGTTTGCGAGCGGCGAGCAGGAAAAGGAGGCAAGAGCAGCTTGGCTGACGGACAAACGGGGTTTATTAAAGGTGAATAGACAATACTGGCACTCACACATGATATAGACGATGACAGATCTGGGGGAAACTAACCGAGATGTGGACTAAATACATGAGACAAGGCAAAAGGAATAGGCAACAGGTGACGACAATCAGGAAGTAACACGAGGTAATGAGGGGGCGTGGCACACATGAGGATCATTCGGAGCTGAGTGTGACATAACCCCCCCCAAAGGCGCACACACCGGGTGCGCCCGAGGGGAGGTGACGGATGAGACGAGGGGTCCAAAACCTGGAAAACAAAAGCAAAACATCAACGGGACACCAGAAACAGGACAGAGACACAGAACAGGAACAAGGACGAAAAGAAAGACAAGACCCGACAAAGAACGGGAAACGCCGACAGGCAGACAGAAAAGGGCGACATGGAGGGAACACCCACAGGCGACACGAAGGGGCCAGGAGTGAACAGAGGAGGAACAGAGGGACGAGGAGCAAACACAGGCGGGACGAAAGGAGGAGGAGCAGACAGGGGAGACCAGACAGGAACGGCAGGGGGGCAAAGGGGAGCCTGAGGGAGCCCAGGTGGGCGACGGGCAGCGGCCGGAGGGGCCGCAGGCGAGAGGGAGGAGGGAGCAGGAGGGGACCACGAAGGGAACAAGGAGACAGGGCGAGGGACAGACGACGGAGTCAAGAAGGGAGTCGAAGGGGCCAACGGCAAAGGGAAGGAGAAGGGGGAAGCCGCAGACAGCGAAGGCGCTGCCACAGTGGGCGGAGGCACCATCCGCCGACGCGCCGGCGCAGGGGGGTCCGCAGGCGCCCGACGCGGAGTTGGAGGCGGGACCGAGGCCGGGGGACAAGGCCGCGGAGGGGGGCTCGCAGGCGACCGCCGACCCAGAGCCGGAGGAGCCGCAGGCGTGCCCCGAGCCCCAGCCAAAGCGAGCGAGGGCGAGCCAGGGGGCAGGGAGGGCGGGACCCAGGCCCGACGCCTGTGTCCCCGTCCCTTACGGGAAACTGACAGGCGGGGTCCTGGGGGGTGTCGGCCTCGCTGAGGCAAGGGTGAGGGAGTCGTGAAGAAGGTCCCCGAGGGGTCCCACTCAAGTTCCTCTGCCTCAGAGGAGGAAGGAGCGGGGGTCTGACTGTCCGGGACCTCCTCGGGGACTTGGGTCAGTGTTGGGAGGACAAGAGAGCCGGGCTGGACGGGCAAGACAGGAGAGCCAGGCTGGACGGGCAAGACAGGACAGCCGGGCTGGACGGGCAAGTCAGGAGAGCCGGGCTGGATGGGAGGGCCGGGCTGGATGGGCAAGACAGGAGAGCCGGGCTGGACGGGCAAGACAGGAGAGCCGGGCAGAGCGGCGGCCTCAGGCAGGGCCACAGGCAGAGCGGCGGCCTCAGGCAGGGCCACGGGCGTGTGGCCAGCAGGGGGCGCCTCGGCGGGTGCCGCCATCCCTTGGCCAGCAGGGGGCGCCTCGGCGGGCACCACCGTCACGTGGCCAGCAGGGGGCGCCTCGGCGGGCTTAACGGCGGCAGCAGGCTGCAAGTGAAGCAGCTGCCTCAGGGTCTCCTCCACCTGGGCTAACTGCTGGAGCGGCGAATCAGGGGAGGTGGCGGCAAACTCCCTCCGGAGCTGCTCCAGGAGCGGAGCTGCCTCTAGGGAGTCTTTCACGGCGGGTTCTCCCACCACCCGCCAGTACAGCTCCTGCAGGAGGCGATACCTCCTCCCGGTCTCCAGGCAGGGTTGTGGCTCAGAAACCCTGGGTGGCACTGCAGCAGGCCCCTCGGGCATGCGGGCAGTAGGGGACTCCTCCGCGGGCACCTCGGGCGTGTGGCCAACAGGGAGCGCTTCCGCGGGCACCTCGGGCGTGCGGCCAGCAGGGGGTGCCTCCGCGGGCGCCGCCGACACGTGGCCAGCAGGGGGCGCCTCAACAGGCACCTTGAGCGTGTGGCCAGCAGGGGGCACCTCGGCGGGCGCCTTGGGCGTGCGGCCAGCAGGGGGTGCCTCCGCGGGCGCCGGCGACACATGGCCAGCAGGGGGTGCCTCAACAGGCACCTTGAGCGTGTGGCCAGCAGGGGGCACCTCGGCGGGCGCCTTAGGCGTGCGGCCAGCAGGGGGTGCCTCCGCGGGCGCCGCCGACACATGGCCAGCAGGGGGAACCTCAACAGGCACCTTGAGCGTGTGGCCAGCAGGGGGCGCCGGCCAAGACAGAGGTAGGGGACCCGCAGTCGACCGACGAGGCGTTGGAGGCGGGACCGTAGCCGGCCGACGAGACGCTGGAGGCGACCGCCGAGCCACAGCCAGGGTGGCCGCAGGCAAGCCGGGGGGCAGGGCGGGCGGGACCAGACGCAGGTGTCCCCTCCCCATCCGGGAGACTGAGAGACGGGGACCCGGCCAGGGTCTGTCACACTGGGGTGACGATGGAGGAGTCACGGGGATAGTCACGGGGGTAACCACGGGGAAAGTCACGGGGGAAGCCAGAGGGGCAGTCACAGGGGCAGTCAGGGCAATCCCCGAGGGGTCCCACTCAAGCTCCCCCTCCAACTCCACTATGGAGGGAGGAGCATCAGCGAAGCAGTCTGAGACCTCCTCAGGGACAGGGGCCTCGGGCGGTGCCATCTTAGGCACAGCAGGGGCCACGGGGGATGCCGCAGGAGTCACGGGTCAGCAGAGGGTAGTGCAGCTGGAACAGGAGCCACAGGAACCTCAGGGGGCGCTGCAGGCACCACAGGAACCTCTGGGGGCGCTGCAGCAACCGCCGACACGGGCGCCTCTGGGGGCACAGCAGGGACCTCGGGCGCAGCCGCAGGCACATCCGACTCGGCACCAGCAGGGGGCGCCGTAGGAGCCTCGGCGGACACTGCAGGGGCCACAGTAGCCTCCAGGATACAATCACCTATGGCATGGGGAGCACGTGGAGCTGAGCGGGGAGCTCAGTAGCCGGGACCACATCCTCTTTGGGAGGAGCCAGCTCCACAATTGGAGCAGCTTCCTCAGGGTCTCCTCTGCAATAACCAGCTGCTGGAGGTTACAGCCCTCCGCAGCTGCTCTGTGAGTTTAACCACCTCCGGGGAGTCTCTCACTGCGGGCTCCCCTACCACCCGCCAGTACAGTCCTTGGAGGGTAAAAAACCTCTCTGCCCTCAGGGCAGGGCCACAGCGCTGCAGTCACAGGAACCACGGGGGGCACTGCAGTCACAGGAACCATGGGGGCGCTGCAGTCACAGGAACCACGGGGGGCGCTGCAGTCACAGGAACAATGGGGGGCACTGCAGTCACAGGAACCACGGGGGGCGCTGCAGTCACAGGAACAATGGGGGGCGCTGCAGTCACAGGAACCACGGGGGGGCCAGGTGTGTCCCGGTGAAGGGGCAGGCTGTGGGCTTAGGCAGCGAAGCGGCGGGCGGACGGCCTTTGGGGTGGAGAATTGTGAGGGGATTCTCCCAGCGCACAGCAGGGCATGCAGCAGAAACAGAGACAGTCCCCAGACGGACCTCCTGCGTGTCTTCCCGTCTGTTTCTCCGTGTCCGTCTTCCTCCGCGCGCTGCAGTGGGCGCCGGTGTTTGGGGCACCTCAGGGAACTCAGGAAGCGGTCCAAACGGCAGTCCGCAGGAGAGGGTTACCTGCCGCAAGTTTGCTTCTGCCACCCCACTTTGTAGTCGCTGTAAATTGTCGCGCACCTCCCCCGCAAGGCGCGCGTCTCCGGGTAGGGACATCTTTTCCAGAACGTCCCTGCTCCGGCTGGCTATAGCCCGAAGCAGGGGATCCTCCCGGACTTCGGGCTGGGTGAGCCAGTATAAAACCTCATCCGTCAGGTCGAGGTATTCCTTTTCACTTAGACGAGGAGATGTCTTCTTTGGGAGTCCGGTCATTCTGTCACAGTGTAAGCGCCCGGAGCGCAGACAAACGAGCAGGAAGCCAGGAATCGGTCAACATGGGGTTTAATCGCATGAGAAGGCAGGCAATAATGCATCGACAATACAGAATGACAATACATGCAACAATGCAATGACCGGACTAGGGAAACGAACGGAAACTTGGACTAAATACAATGAACTAATGACAACAATTAGAAACAGCTGTAAAACACTGGGAATCCACACAGGGTTAACGAGGGGGCGTGGCACACAGGAGGAGCGGACGATCAGGGCGTGACACACGCCATATGACGGACGCAGGCCATTCCATCTGTGCTTCTGTTAATAATTTGTTTCATAATTGGAATTACTGATTTAATACTACACTGAAAGACCTGCTGTCTCAGATAATGAGTAACTCATGACAATACAGTTGCTGTCAATGTACAGTAGCTCCAGTGTGGTGCTTTAAAACCTAGGAAGTAAAAGAAGAAACACACAGTACAGGTTAGAATGTCGCAAAGAATGACCTGTAATGAATGTACTGTATATCTGACTGAGGCCGCGCTTAAGCTTGTCATTTAGTAATTAACACACTGCATGATAGTCTTTTGTGATTTTCATGATTTAATGAGCTGCAGAGCTTCCGTTCTCATATTTCTTATGTGGTTTTACTTGACTCCAGTGTGTTCGGGAGTTTCAACTTTCAATATTTCAGTACTGATTTTTCAGTGATTGAGCTGTGGGAATTGAAAAAGTTGATAACCAAGCTGACATGAGATGACCGTGCTGGTTAATGAAGTTTTGTTGAAGTTATCTGCATTTTAATGCAGTCGTTTAGTAAGTAATACTGTCAGAGAACTGCATAATTTCCTGACTCATTAATATGTCATTATTTCTCTAGCTCATATTTCTTTCAGGATTTTTTTTAATTATCATGTAGATCAGGCCATCAAGTTTAAGTGCAGACTCCAGCTAACAGGCTGGCATCTGAATTAGTATTAATATATTATAAAGTAACCGTCTAAATGATGATCTGTACAATGCACAAAGGTCATTTTTCAGTATGGTAACCTGCATTTCTGATAGTGTTATCAATCGAAGAAATTCTAACTATTAAGCTGTTAAAATTCATTTCTTCCTAACTGGTTACTGTTAATCATTTCCCTTGGTGTAGTGGTAGAGATAAGGCATTCAATCCAGTAATTATTACAGTTACAATTGTTTCTGATCAGTATGAAATGATAGGTAAGTATAAAGTGTTGTGCAAATGTGCCTTATTAACGTGAATGAAAAGTGCTGATATTCAGCACATCTCTGTAATGGACCTGGTTCCAGGAAGGAGGGAAGCAGGAGAGTGTGAGCATATAGTGAATCAAAGGCTTGTTCATAGCCCATGGGATGGATAAGGTACGTTGGGGGTTCTTTGTTAACTAACCCCTCATTTATGATTTCATGCGCATTATAGAATGGACTACATTGGATATGTGAAAATAATAAATTACGTCGTACCCATACCTGTACTTGTGCAAATGACAAAGAAAGCATCATATAATTTCTTTTCATTCAAGATCTGTCGACAGGTGGGAAATTGGCTGATCATTTGTGCGATCAAACACACACGTGAACATGTACACAGACATCTGGCCTATGAAATGTGGTGTTTTTACCGTTACCCACTCTGCGAGTTTCAGCTGCTCCATGAGAGGGGAGCGCCCTGGTTCTCAAGGGACTGTTTTTGCGTGAATGAGACAGTCAGGCTCGATTAAGACAGAGATATAGTGCCTTGGCTTCTCTGCAGCTGCAACAACACGTGTTTCACTTGATACTTTTTTTAGGCAGACTAGGCCTTACAGAATACACCAATATGTGTATTTAGATTATTACTGTTTGGTAACACTGAAGCAATACAGGGTAAGAGAGTCCCAAATACCTGTTTCTATCTTGTGCTGGACAGTGTTTCCCAAAGCTAATGATTTGTCTTAGTGACCTGCTACACCCCTCTTGAGACATACTGCGTTTGCAAGGAAGTTCTGCTCCAGTTGCTCTTGAACACGACAAATCAAATAGAGCCAGCATGGCTGGGATCTGAGGACTAGGGCATGTTGTAGAGAAGGTTAACTGTGTCAGAGGACAGTGAGGACAGCGGTGTGCCCTAAACTAGGGGTTTCCAACCCCCACTCTGTGGGATGGGTTAGTTATTTTCCGAAAATTATATTTTTTCAAGTCGCACATTTTTTACATCACTTAAGTTTGTATGTGCTGATGTCATCTATAAAAAATGGAAATGGTTTGACTTAACTCTCTCATATCAAGTGATTAACAACCACCACCTCCAAACCACTTGACAGCCCAAAGAATGGTGAAGTTTAGTCTGTCTAACACTCATGGCCATCTTTGTGTATGTATTGGTTTGCATGCAGTAATTCTGGTGTCTGTGTGTATCTGCATGTCTGTTGACCGACTTTAAAGTGTAGTTGTGATGTGGTTCTGGGTTCTTAGTGTTTTTTTTTCTCCATCATCTTTAATAAATGGTTCATTCCCTATATCGCATACAAGATCACAGTACAACCTACTGAGAAATGAAAGGAGATCCTTGCTCATGCTTTATCAGTAAATCACACCTGGACCGCTGCCCAACTTCCATCACCTGGTCTTCAGAGGAAACCTCGGAGAAACCCCCCAGAGAAAACCCCCATGACATGGGGACAGCATGCAAACACCAGACACTCAGTGGAGGCAGAATTCAACCCCCAACCCTTGAAGTATGAGGCAATAATGCTGCCCACCAAAGACTGAATTAGTAAAAGATAAACGCAAGGCTCTGGTGGTCATAGGAGGCTTTGTGACTCCAAACATTTGATAAAATCACCAAAGTCCTACTCCATTTCCTCCCTGCTTGAAGTGGCCTGTCCAATTGAGAAGTGGCCTGTCTCTCACGAGGTGGCCCATCTCCTGTGAGGAGGTCTGTTTCCTGCAAGGTGGCCAGTCTCCTGTGTGGTGGCCTGTCCTCAGTGAGGTGGCCTGTTCTCAATGAGGTGGCCTGTCCTGAGCAAGGTAGCCCATCTCCCTCGAAGTTGCCTGTCACCAGCAGGGTGGCCTGTCTATAGAGTGGTGGCCTGTCCATAGAGAGGTGGCCTCTCCGCAGCAAGGTGACCTTGCAAAGGAAACCCCACAGGGTGTAAATCATCCTTGCTGATGTCCGCATATATTAAGAGAGAGGGTTCTACCCTCTGTTTTTCACAATATGAGCAAAATACCAAGTTGGTGGAATTATTGTTGGGGAACACAGGGGTACATTTTAGTGAAGATATTGCCACCCTTGCTAGGTTTGGTCGTCCCATACTGGATGGAGTAATTTCCCAGGAGCTTGTTGTGTTAGGAATAGGGCATTCAGGCTGTATGCTGACTAGTGAGATGTTAAGTGAGTTTCGCAGGTAGGACACGGGGAGGAGTACAGCTGCTATGGCCTGTGCATAAGGCGAGAAACTTCATTTATTTGCCATTTGTTCACAGTGAAAAGAAATTCTTTCATTTTCACATACCTCATAATGTTCCTTCATGAGACGCAATTTTTTGCACCTTGAAGCCTCCACAGCAGTACTGAAATTGGTATGTGTACTATGGCTCTGACCTGTTTAATTAGACGACTAAAAGCTAAGAAGTTTGCAGCATGCACTCCATGGTGTGATTGCTATGTTCCTCTATATTGTGTACAGTGCAGACCACAATGTACTAAGTACTAACGTCACTTTGACCCTCAAGTACAGCTTAGTCATAAAAAAATATTTTTATGGTCGCATTTGTTTACATTTCACTGCATCATTTATGAACTGAGTACTTGGCCACAGTGTAAATGCTGGGACAGTGTTTAAGCTGTGAATTTTCTGTGATGCCTAGGATTTCGATACAGTCCCTAGTATAAAGAGCTAGATCACATTGTGGTTTTACCAGGGAGCAGAAATGTAACTGTAGCCAGAAGATCATTGTTTTTGTTTTTTTGTCCTTTACCTTATTCGGGATACTAAGCCTGACCTGCATCTGTAAATATCCGGTGTCTTTCACCTTTGTGAGTGCAGGGTGTCATGCTGGGTGAAGTCACTCATCAGAGGAAAGACAGAAGTTTCTCTGAGATCCCCATTGATATGAACTCATGGTCCATATACCTCTAATGAAGTTCTTTAACCCTCAATGGTTCCTTGGGGTGCGTTCTGCACCCCATGCCCATTTCTATGGCTACTACCATGTTGTTATTAAAATTACAGCAGTTATCCTCTAGGACATTGTAAGTGCACCAGTTTTACATACGGTCATGCAGAAAATGATAGAAAAAGTGTTGACGTCAATTATCGCTGGCATACTTTCTTCGGGGGTGCAAAATGCACCCCAAAAAAAACTTAATTTATGACAGATGTCTGTGGAGATTCTCAGTTATCCAGGTCATGGTTATCCTAAAAAAGGGTTATGCAATAGCAACTGGACTTTGTTTTTCATAGAAGAAGTGTTGCACTCCATCCAGAGTGCTTTCTCAATTCTGACTGACTGGTTGGCATAGCAGGTTGATGAACCCTGTAGAATCCTCAAGTCGTTAGCACTAGATGGTCACCTGTGGGTTGTTGTTGTTCCCCCTGGCTTTCATGTGTTTCACTGATACCACCTGAGGCTGAGCGTGAACGACTGTGGAAGAGTCTGGGCAAAGTTGAAAGAACTGCATTGTAGGTAGGTGATAGACGTCTTAGGCCACCTCCTCACGGTCCACCTACAATGCAGACGGTCGTTCATTTGAAGCAGTTGTCCTCCCGGTCCACCTACAATGCAGTTCTTTCAACTTTGCCAAGACGCTTCCAAAGTCGTTCACGCTCGGCCTCAGGTGGTATCAGTGAAACACATGAAAGCCAGGAGGAACAACAAAAACCCACAGGTGACCATCTAGTGCTAACAACTTGAGGATTCCACAGGGTTCATCAACCTGCTATGCCAGTCAGTCAGAATTGAGAAAGCACTCTGGATGGAGTGCAAAACGTCTTCTATGAAAAACAAAGTCCAGTTGCTATTACATAACCCTTTTTAGGGTTAATTTATGACATTGATATGATCGACAAATTCAGTTAATTAGTGATAATTGCTACTATAATTTTTTATGTTATTATATTCTAGAACATTTTCGGATATTAAAAAAAGTCAGCCATTTTGTTTTGTTTACATTTCAACTGTTAGAAAAGATATAACACCATGGCTAGGTATTCCACAGCTGAAGCTCTTCGACACATTCTGCAAGAGGATACAGTCGGAATGTGCATTATATGACCAGTCCCCTCTGCTGCCCCCCCCCCCCACTGCCGCAACCCCTTTAACTGCACTATCTCACTGCGTAAGCTGTGCAAGCATCATTCAGTTAACTAATAAATGTATCTTAACTTTAGTTAATTGAATTTGAGCTTGGTACCATTGAATTATATATGCCAATGGATAGGGGTGCAACTTGAACCCCAAGGACCTGGAACGTAACTTTCTGACAAGGACCCATTGAGGGTTAAGGCAACAAAATAGAATATAATGTTCCTCTCCTTATGATAGTTTGACTTGATGTCTACTAAACGCAAACTGCAGCCTAGTTCTTCTCTGTTTCTCATTAATGAAGGGCTTCTTCTTTGCTTTATGGGACTTCAGTCCTGCTTCTAGGAGCCTGATATGAACTGTCTTAGCAGTGCTCTTCACACCTGCACTTAATGTTTCCCATTCCTTATGAAAGTCACTTGATGTCGTTCTCAGATTCAGGAGAAACTGTCAGATAAAATAACGGTCATCTATGGCATTAGAAAGTTATTTCCATCCCTTTACCTGGTTGGTTTCTGGTCATTCCCAGTGTCTCCTGCTTCACCTTATTCTTGTGTACTGCTGTCTTAGAAATTTTGAACCTGGAAGCAACCTGCTGCTCAGCGTAGCCTCTGCCAGCAGAACCATGATTTAACCAGGATCTTAAAATGGAGATTGGTTTAAAAATATAGAGTGCTTTCTTATTTTTTTCCCTGCTGTACATATATATAAATCATACAATTGACTGCAAAATGTAAATGGTGCATCGCATTTGTTATTTTTATATCGCATATCAAATATCTACATGTTGAAATATGTTGAAAAGGTCTTTTCTATGCAGGCAGGATTAGGTGCTAAATCTGTTACTAGATTGATACCATCATCCAGACCATCTGTTTTTGTTGTTTCTTGCTTGTACTTCCTCTTTTTTTGGACTTATGATTGAAATAGTGTGTGTGAATTAGGTTTATATTACATTGTGGGGCCTAAATGTCCCCCACAATGTAATAAAAACCTGTTTTTTTAAGTTGTGGGGACCATTTTTCAGGTTGCCACAAAGATCTATGAATGCAATCAAAAAAGTAAAAATGCCAAAATTCTCATATTTTATTTGATTAAATATGGGTAAGGTTAAGGCTGGGTAGGGGTTAAGGTTGTCATGTTGGGATTAGAGTTTTCCCCATTGAAATGAATAGAGAGTCCCCACAAAGATATAATTACAAACCTGTGTGTGTATGTGTGTGTGAGTGTGGGGTTAGGAGTTAATATTACATTCCTTTATTATAAATTTTTTTCAGTAGAACTGTGGAGCACATTATATGCTAGCGAAGCAGCCTTATTCAAAACATTGATTTTAGCTAGTTTCACTATGTGGTGTGCTTTGCTGAATTGTAACTAGGATAAACATTATAGATCATTAAATACTCAATACTGCTTTCCTTTATAGTTATGACATTAAATTGAGTCCCAAAATTGGCTTAGACTTGTATGGGTCCAGATGTTCGATATTCGATAATTATTAAATCTATTCCAGAAAGTGATAAATAAGAAATGTGTGGTTAATTTGGGTATATGTGTCATCGTACAAGGAATCTTGCCTACAATTTGAAACAGTTTCAGTGTTAAATTACATTCATCCTAACTGTCGTCCTAATTATATTATACTATTCCTGTCTTTCTGTGTCTCTCTTACAGGAATCAGTGGAATATGTCTTCCTTGTCATTTTCACCATTGAAACGTTCATGAAGATTATAGCAGACGGGTTAGTGTTGCACAAAGGCGCGTACGTACGCAGCGGCTGGAACATGCTGGACTTTGTCATCGTGATCATAGGGTGAGTATAGCCTGCGGTGCCTTCTGTCTCAGCCCTGGCCTGCAGAACTTGGAGGGTGGGGGGAAAGGGCCATGCGTATGCCCCATGCCCAAGAACATGCTCATGACCATGCCCCAAGCCCCAAGCCCCAAGCCCATGGCCATGCCCCAAGCCCCTAGCTCCAATCCCATGCCCCAAGCCCCAATCCCATGCCCCATGTCCCAAGCTCTAATCCCATGGCCATGCCCCAAGCCCCAATCCCATGGCCATGCCCTAAACCCCATGCCCCAAGCCCCAATCCCATGCCACATGTCCCAATCCCATGTCCCATGCCACATGTCCCAATCCCATGTCCCAAGCCCCAAATCCCAATCCCATGGCCATGTCCCAATCCCCATGCCCCAAGTCCCAATCCCATGGCCATGTCCCAATCCCCATGCCCCAAGCCCCAAGCCCATGGCCATGTCCCAAGTCCCAAGCCCATGCTCAGGTAACTTTTGAAGCATCATTAAAAATGCAGTGATGAACAAAATAATTCCCACAAATAGTTTAATGCAAACCAATAAAACATTATTAATGAAAGCCTGAATTGTATTCATGTTTTTTAACCAAGGGTTATATCTGAGTTTTTAAAAAGTAAAAGACATGACCTCCCCATGGTGCCGCCTTGTTCAGATGCGCTTCACGGTCCATGATATGGAAAACTAAGGGGCTCATGGTGAAGGATGATGTGCATGCTGGTGTAGAAAATGCCACACGAGGGGTATTAAGTGTCACATCGAAGGCTATGGTGCAGCAATGGTGGCGTAATGAAGCTCTGTGCAGGCAGCGCAGTGGTGTATATGGCAAGCGGGCTGGACTGCCCCTGCTGTGCCGATATTCGAGCTCCCTATCTGTGCATCTGTCCTCTTCATGGCTAGCATGGGACTGTAAGCATGCACACATCAGGGAGGGCTTTACGTGCTGCTATATGTCCTACAAAAAGCAGGTGATCAGAAGCTGGATTTTTTTTCTTCAGGGGTACCAGTTCTTACCATGTTTCACTTTTCTATCATACTCCCTCTGTTTCTATTTCTGTCACTCGCTCTATCATTCATCCATCTTGCTGTTCCTCTGCTCCCCCGCATAGCCCCAACCCCGTTCCCAGTGAGAGGGAACACAGCTTGCTGCATAGCTTTTAACTGATAACTACCCCCTCCCATTTCCATCAGCTTTGTTCACCGTAGGGCATCTTCCAGTGTTACAGACAAGTTGGCAAATGCTGTTTTTGTTGGGAGGCTGAAATAATGGAACGGTGATGCTTTTTATTTGCCATTTTCGAGTTCTTTTTGCATATCCCATCTTGCTCTCCACACATATACAGGTGAGAGCAAAGCTTGGCATCAGAGTGCAGGGTCAAACTGTTTATCCAGCACCCCTGGAACATTTTGGGGGTTAAGGGCCTCGCTCAAGGGCCCACCAGAAATGTGACTATTCTGGAAGTATTCATTAGCTCGAATAGATTAGCAGTTTAAAATTATAAGTAAATACAGTGGAATCCACTTATAGTGATCACATCTGTCTGGGTGAAATTGATCATTACTCATCAAATGTATGATCATTGTAACCGATTTTTTTTCATTTTTCATTATGTCTCAGGCAGGTAAATATACAAATGTCAATTAGATAGTAAAACATGAATATAAGGTAATAAAGGTTCAAGATTCAACAACTTTGTTGTCATTCCACACATGTTCGCACATGCTGTGGATCGAAATTAAGTATTCAGGACATGGATAAACCACAGAGCTAGTCACACACACTTGTAAATATAAAGATGAAAATTAAATATAAATGCAAAGAAGTATAAAGTATGGATTATAAATTAGCAGTATGTTCAGTGTCCGATGCGCAGGAGCAGACATGGATGCAACATAAACGGATGCAGGTAATTTACTTTATCATAGTAATAACTTAGTTACTGTGTTATAATGAGCATTGCATATATGGACTTATTTCACGTGTTAAATATCACTACGGTAGGTCGTGATAATAATTTAAGTACTATGTAATGGGGAACATTGCACATATGAGTGTATAGCACATGTTATATGTTATATGTCTGCTGGAGGGTTGTAGTCTATTTGTCCTTTTTCTGATGGAGATGGGGGGGGGGATCTGTGTGGGGGCTGAAGGACAGTGTCACTATTTACAGAATTATTTTGACTTTCAAAATACAGGACAGCTGTTTCAAATGCTTTTAAAATGACATTACTGTACAAATTAAATTACTGAACTTTAAATAATTCAAATACACTATAATACTGTAGCGTCGGTGGCATCTGGAATTTGGATGGTGCCGGTGTGTGTGGCTTGCCATCTGTGACTGCCAGTATTGTGTTTGTTTGTGTTGATTTTATTGAGTCTTACGGTAAATGTAAACTCTCTCTGGGTGTTTGATCGGCAGACTCTGTTGGATCTCCAACTTTCTGCCAATGATCTAGCAAAGTTGAGCTATGCTGGTCATAAAACTTTGCCCCCGTTCCTGTCAGACATCCCGGCTCACCTGTGCCGTGTCCCGATTACACCCCTCCGGCGTAAGTGCCGGGGGTGACGCAGCAGCCAGCAGGTGAAGCTGAAAGCTTTGTTAGGGCACACTTTTACACCGTTTTTCAGAAAATACGAAGCGGTGCCTCACTTCTCTATCCCTCGGCGTTCGCTGGAACCTGTCGACGCCTGGCTGGTACCGGTTGTTGGCCTTGATGGGATGTTCCAGCCCCGAAAACCCTGCTCTCCTCGTCCCCGCTGGCGTGGGGTGAATCTGCGGAACCTGCGGCCTCTGTGTCGGGCTTGCAAGATGGTTAACGACACGGATGTGCATGGTGAAGAAGGAGCTGAGCCAAAAGGCAAAGCTCTCGATTTACCAGTCGATCTGCGTTCCTACCCTCACCTATGGTCATGAGCTGTGGGTAGTAGGGGTGGCACGGTTCACAAAACCCACGGTTCGGTTTGTATCACGGTTTTAGGGTCACGGTTTTCGGTTCTGTACAGTTCTTGTTATTTTTTCTTTTAATCTTTAACACTCCAGAAATGTACTTCAGCATATGATATATAGCTTAATTATCCACAATTTAGGATACAGTATTAAAAAAGCTATATCATGTAATCATGCATAAACTGAATTTGACTTGACTTAAAGCACATTATTAAAATTATTAAACATTATTAATCCCAGAGCAGTAATAAAATAAAAGTCTTGCCTTAACATAAATGCTAAAAGAATAGAATAGCTATTACAGTTGGGTATGGGCATGCGGTCTTATTTAGAAAACATACAAAAAGAGACGCATATAATGTTTAATCATTCGTTTTGTATTTGTCCGGTCCACGGGGTTAATTTAATTGGGGATCGTTAAAATGATAGATCACCTATCTTGATTAAGCCTGATTCGGTTCGTTATATATATAAATATATATATATATAACGTGAAAAAAATTGGTATTAATTATATTGAATGTTCTTGAGTAATCGATAAAATCCAGTTTCTGTGTATGTACAAGACATCAATCTGTAATAGTTCAAAATATGTCCAGTTGATATGTCTAGTATGATCATCTGGCAATAGCCTGTAGGTCTGTGGTCAGACACTGCAATAAACAGAATTTTTAGGAACATGGCAAATGTTCACATTGCAGCATGGAAGCAGGCTCACTGTTACAATGCTGACCGGGGAAGCAGAGGCGAAGAGACCTAGGATCGGGGGAATGCGGGGTTTAATGAGCAAAAGGAACACAGACGAGCGGTAAAGCAGAATTGCAATATAATGACCGGACTGGAGAAAGAAACGGAAACGCGGACTAAATACAATGGAGTAATGACAAATTTGACAACAATCAGGAACAGCTGGTAAACACGGGGAATCCACACAGGGTTAACGAGGGGGCGTGGCACACGGAAAGAGCGGACGATCGAGGCATGACACTCACTGGAGTGCTTTGTCACAGATAACTTAATTTTCTTTAACAAAGTGCCTAACCGCACATTAAATAAAGTCACACAACAAAGGCGCACAACAGTGTTCAGATGTTGTGCTATCGGTTGGCTGAAATTTAAACGTTTTCTTCAGAGACAGGGTGGTAACACCGAAAACACGAGCTAAACGCAGCAAACGAAAGGCTACCGGAAATTACTTAGCTGGCTGAACTTTTACCGGAACTACGTCACAACGCTCTGTGCATATAGCCTATTCTTTCAAAGAGTGTCCAGCTGCAGACGCCTGTAGAGTGGAGCTCCACCGGAAATACGTCACCTCCACAGGAAATACGTGATTTTAAGGGGCGTAAAGTGGAGCTCCACAGGAAACACGTGACCAAACTGTGTGTTACAGCGGAATTTCAGTTGTAAAATTCTCAAAAAGTATGTTTTTGTTCATTTATACGCTAGAGATATATATATATATATATATATATATATATATATATATATATATATATATATATATATATATATACACACACACATATATATATATATATATATATCTGGTCTGATCTAGTTTGTGGAATATATATATTGGTCATAAGATGAGCAGTTATAAACATGCCATACATACGCAATTGCTATTATGTTACTTTCCATACACATTACTAATATATATATTGGTCTTGCCTTAACTGTTATAAACATATACTATATACGATTGCTGGAACAGCGCAAATGCGTACGTATTTTATGTGCATTTGCGCTGATATGACAAGAAATTATTGTGCATTTTAACCTGTATATGCTAATTCGTACTTCATTTGCGGTATATAGGTTGAAATGCACGGTATTTTCTTGTCATATCAGCGCAAATGCACATAAAATACGTACGCATTTACACTGTCACAGCAATCGATTGCCGCACGTATCGCTTTTAAAGGTGAATGCGTACTTGCGTACCAGTTATATGCAGCCCTGTATGTGTTGTATAAATGATGATCAACATGTAACAATTATATTCAATCAACTGCTAAATTTATTTAGACAGCAACAACAAACAGAATGAAATTTAAAAAAAAATCTATCAACACACTCATGTGCCAGTAATTTAATCTTTCTCATAACAGACAGCATTAACCCGGAGGCTCCGCTGGTCAACACAGGCATGTAAAAATAATTCTATGTCACGTGTTTCCTGTGGAGCTCCACTTTACGCCCCTTAAAATCACGTATTTCCTGTGGAGGTGACGTATTTCCGGTGGAGCTCCACTCTACAGGCGTCTGCAGCTGGACCCTTCTCATTCTTTCGCGCGAAAGGGAAACACACTGACGTCACATACGGGGCACGAGGCTACATTGCGCATGTCATGAACCGTCGAACCGTGCGATGCATGCATGCTCCGAACCGAGACAAGCGAACCGAACGGTTCGGTTTTTTTTCATGAACCGTGCCATCCCTAGTGGGTAGTGACCAAAAGAACGAGATCGCGAGTGCAAGCGGCCGAAATGAGTTTTCTCCGCAGAGTGGCTGGGCTCTCCCTTAGAGATAGGGTAAGGAGCTCGGTCATTTGGGAGGGACTCAGAGTAGAGCCGCTGCTCCTCCGCATTGAGAGGAGCCAGATGAGGTGGCTCGGGCATCTGCTACTATGTCTCTCGGCTGGCCTGGGAACGCCTCGGGATTCCCCCAGAGGAGCTGGAGGAAGTGGCCGGGGAGCGGGAAGTCTGGGTTTCCCTGTTGAGACTGCTGCCCCCGTGACCCGACCTCGGATAAGCAGAAGTTAATGGATGGATGGATGTCACAATCCTTGTGTTTTATTTAAGACCATTGACTTTGTTCTTAATGCACCTCAGACAGATTGTATCGAGCCCTCCCCTGTAGCATGTGAGAATTTTTTACGCTTTTTTCTTGGGAAGGTCTCCTTCACTAGGGCTCAAATATCTCCTTTTAGTCTTGACCCCTCAGTCTCTGTTTCCTGCCCTGCCGTGTTTGACAGGTTTGAGCCTGTAACTTTGTCCTATTTAAGGGAGATTGTTGGTCGTTTGAAGCCTGCTGGGTCTCCAAACGATGCTGTCCCTCCTAAATTTTTTAAACAGGTTTTGCCCACAGTTGGACCTTTGGTTCTTAAACTGATCAATCACAGTTTGTTGTCAGGTGTGGGTCCCTGTGGATTTTAAACATGCAGTAGTCAAACCGCTGATTAAAAAACCTGCTCTTGACCCCACGGTTCTTGCAAATTACAGGCCTATCTCCGAAATTACGGGCCTATCTCCGAAATTACAGGCCTATCTCCAAACTGCCTTTTCTTTCTAAAATTATTGAAAAGATAGTTGACAGTCAATTGACATCCTTTTTGGAAAAGGAAAATGTTTTAGTGGTTTTCCAATCTGGTTTTAAATCCTTACACAGCACCGAATCAGCCTTTTTAAAAGTTTTTAATGACATATTCTTAGCTACTGACTCTGGAGACTGTGTTGTTCTTTTGTTATTAGATTTGACAGCTGCGTTTGATACAGTGGATCATGCCATTTTACTTTGTCATTTGGAGCAATGGGTGGGCCTCAGAGGCACAGCACTGGACTTGTTTAGGTCCTATTTGGCAGAGCGAACCTTTTGTGTCAGTCTTGGTGACCATGTGTCCCACTCCACTCCTCTACTGTTTAGTGTCCCACAGGGCTCAGTTCTAGGCCCCCTAGTCTTCTCGTTGTCTGTAGTCCCTCTTTGTTTTATATTGAAAAAACATGGCATTGCATTTCATTTTTATGCAGATGACTGTCAGATCTATGTCCCTCTAAAGAAAAAAGGCACATACTCTGTGCAGCCATTACAGTACTTCAGTGTCTCGATGACATTAACTTTTAAAAATTTAATGATAAGAAGACTGAGGTGATGGTTTTTGGTAACCCTACTGGGACCCCCAGTGTGTACTTAGATTCCTTGGACCAGTATAAAAAGCAAGTTGTCAGGAACCTGGGGGTTAACGTGGACGCTGAGCTTGACAGTCAAATTAAGGCAGTCGTAAAATCAAGCTTCTTCCAGCTGAGGCAGCTGGATAAAATAAAGCTAATTCATTCTCAGCAACACTTTGAGAGCGTAATCCATGCCTTTGTGACCTTGTGGCTGGATTATTGTAATGCACTTTATATAGGGGTCAGTGCTTCATCCATCGTTCACCTCCAGAGGGTGCAAAATGCTGCTGCTCATCTTTTAACTGGCACTCGGAAGTTTGAGCACATTTCCCCCATTTTAGCTTCACTCCACTGTCTGCCCATTTCTTTTAGGATTCATCTTAAAATTCTTTTGTTTGCTTTTAAAGCCCTCCATGGCCTTGCCCCATCCTGTCTCTCAGAGCTGCTACTGCCTTATACTGTACACCCACCTGCTCTCAGGTCAGCCGATCAGCTGCTCCTGAATGTACCCAGGACTAAGCATAAACTTACAGGAGACCGTGCTTTTGCTGTAGCAGCTCCCAAACTGTGGAACGATCTGCCTTTAGAGATTAGACAGGCCTCTTCTCTGTCTGTTTTTAAATCACTTCTGAAAACACATCTCTATACCCTGGCCTTTGACAGCTTATGAGATGTTTGCTTTAGCTCTTTTATTTTTGATTGTTTTAGTTAGTTATATGTTCTTTTATATTGTTTTAATATAAATCTGTTATTTATTATGTGTTTTATCTTGTTCTTATTTTTTATGTTGCTGTTTTGTTTTATCTATTTTTCTTAATTTATTTACTGTACAGCACTTTGGTCCTGTACAGGTTGTTTAAAGTGCTTTATAAATAAAACTGGATTGGATTGGATCTGCATGTCTCGGCATGCCTCGCAAGCGCGTATTTACTGTATAGCCCAGTGATTGTATTGTATATAGCCCATTTGCATTTTTTAGGTGTAGGTACTTGTGCTGTGTCTTCGGTCGTCGCGTGTGCCTTTAACTGTGGTTGTACTCAGTTCTTGCCTGATCCTCGCGTGTCTTAGCCATTGTGTAATTACCCACCGTGTGTGTGCTTTACCATACTTAGTGTAAGTTTCCTGTGTTTCCATGTCATTCATGGATTTCGTATTATTGTTGCATGTTGTGCGGTCCCTTTAAGGATTAACATCATGAACAACATTATGTCTGTTTGCTTCTCGTTGTTTTCATTTACTGCCACTGCGATTCCTCGATCTGATCAGTGCTTCAATATGGTACAATATTGTACATAAAATATAGCTTATTATAGTTTCATCGTTGCATCTCGGTGACTAGTTGTTGGCAGTTTACCATAAGCTTCGATGAGTCTATATTTGTCATTGAGAGAAAATGACTTTCTTTTCCCGTCATGTTTCTCGGCATGCCGCATTAGCCTCAGGCAGCTACATGCCGCATTAGCCTCAGGTAGCTAGCCGGAAGCAGACGGGTTACCGCATGGCAAAGTAGTCTTATCAAAGTAAAGTAAAGTAAAAAAAAAAAAGGAATTAGTGTAGTTTTAATTTAATTTGATGTTGCAGAATTGGCGTTCGGTGCATGTCCTGCAGTTTATTTTAGTAAGCAGGTGATGCCTGTCACTGGTACTGGTGTAGTTCATGCCCATTCTCCAGCATGAGAATGCGCATGAACTAGTTGTGCTGAGTTGTGCTCAACTCTTCCAGCCCTGGCTCGCTTCACTATGCTTCGCTGTGTGTGTCCATTCCGTGCAGGTTGGTTACTGTTGTTGTGGAGTTCATAGCTGGCAAAGAAGAGCAGCCCTCCCCTGAAGAGCTAATGGATCTTCATGCGGGGGGGAAGGGGGGCTTCGATGTCAAGGCCCTACGAGCCTTCCGAGTGCTTCGGCCCCTGCGGCTGGTCTCAGGGGTGCCAAGTGAGTGTGTCACCTTCAGCAGTTTTACCCATAATGACACCCTCACACAATCAAATACCACCAGAACACATTTTCCCAAATAATAAAACCCACATAACCAACAAACTTTTACTCTGTCCATACAACTTAAACATACAACATAAAATCAACCACACATTAGTAATGTAAACTCGCTCCTATATACTATCAATTCTAGATCACAGTATCAGAATGGTCTTTCCACATTTCAATTTTTCTTTTTAAAGTTCTGCTGAATAAAAGCATGGACAAAATAGTCTCTGTCTAGTGAATCCTGAAAACATCAGAATCTTTGCAAACAATGCTACCGACATCAGGGAATATAAATGAAATATAAATGTAGTGAACTTATTCTTCTTTCTCCTCCAGGTTTACAAATTGTGTTAAATTCCATTATTAAAGCCATGGTTCCCCTCTTCCACATCGCCCTGCTGGTCTTGTTCGTGATCATAATCTACGCCATTATCGGACTGGAGCTTTTCCTTGGAAAATTGCACGCATCTTGTTTTATCATTGGAACAGGTAGAGCAATGATACTGTAGGGTTAACAGACCACATTTGACAGAGCCTTCGGAATGTGCTGTCTTCGAATGCTGCCTTAGAATGATGCAGCCCCTGAAATGCGACGGCCTTGTTACACTGCTGTGACATGTCTTTGAATGCTGCCTTAGAATGATGCAGCCCCTGAAATGTGACAGCCTTGTTACACTGCTGTGACACGTCTTCGAATGCAGCCTTAGAATGATGCAGCCCCTGAAATGCGACGGCCTTGTTACACTGTTGTGACACGTCTTTGAATGCAGCCTTAGAAGGTTGTTTCAGGGACTGAATTTTACAATCCAAACTTAATTTTTTATTATCCCAAAAGCAACATAAATTCAAGTTCAGGAAATAAATTGGAAATAAATTCAAAGTCATTTCAGTATGCATGACAGGGCGAGTGTAGCCTCTCTGGACAGTGTTCATTCCTGTGAACAGTGTATGAGGTGCTGAAGTCCATAATCATTATATGACATTGAGCTGACACACCAATAGCAACAGTACTTTCAGGATGCTAGTCTCTCCTAGCTGGATGCTGCCAGTTTTATTGAATAATTTTATAGTGGGGCAGTGTGATGGGAATTTCCAGCTTCGCCATTTAGCCCATAGTTCTGTCCTCCCCTGCCAAAGCTGGGTCATGCTGGAGCGTCACAGTTACCGGGAAAATGGTTCCCTCAAAGTCGCTTTATTGAAGGGGAAAGTGTAGTTCGAACTTTCTTACACCTTTAGTGTGAATTCAGAAATTGACCCATTATTGAAAATAACAATAGCTTTCTTTATTAAAGCATCAGAATTCTTACTGTAATTCAAGCTGTAATTGACTCATGATTGCCCTGTGAACATAGTTAATTCTACTTCTAATTTAATTTGTGTCATAGTAGATCCCTCATTTCCTTCTGTTACATATGTCGAGTCCTCTTTTTTAAATTTGACACATTTATTAATATTATTATTATTATTATTATTATTAATAATATTTTGCCAATTTCTCAGGCTTGTTTTTGACTGTGACCTATCCCTGGTCCATAGATATCCTTGCCGAGGACGAACCGGCGCCATGTTCATTGACCGGCGAGGGGCGCGAATGCACCCTCAACGGTACTGTATGTCTGGAGGCGTGGGAAGGTCCCAACTGGGGCATCACCAACTTCGACAATTTCTTCTTCGCTATGCTGACTGTCTTCCAGTGCATCTCAATGGAGGGCTGGACTGACATGTTGTACTGGGTGAGTTCATGGTCGTTTGTCACCTTCTATTTTCTTGCCAAATGAAATCCATGTCCCACAAGTGCCCTCTTACAGTCCAGCGACAGCGTCATCCTCACCACATCGATGTTTCCCTCTTGTATGTGATTGATACCCCCCCCCCCCCCATACCAACTACCACTACTGATTTCAAGTCTGCCTTTGTCGGGGACATGCCAGAGCCTGGAAATTAGAGACCACAGGGGCAGAGGCATCACTCGTGGGGGCAGGTGGGACACATTCCACCCGATATTCAAAACAGGGGTTTGTTCCACCCAGTATTTTCCAGGGTTCTACTTTTAAACACATGAATACATATATACGGAGAATTTGGTTCTCATCTTACTTACTGACCGTGCAGAAAAAAAAAATTCCTGACAGTTTCAGTTGCATACACATGAACGTTTATGGAAACGTTTATCAATGCCCATAATGGCACATTTTTTCAAATGTTTTCACATCATTTACGAAAGTCTTTCCATGCATACTTAAAATAGCAACAATGTATAGGACATACTGTAGCTATTAGCCGACATTAGGTTTGCACACCGACACAGTGACTGGTAAATTATTTTTTTTTGTGCAAAAGATCAGCAGGCACACTGTGTAGCATGCTATTTAGCTGTGTAGCATGCTATTTAGATGCATACAGTACAGGTCAGCAACAAGGAAAGCGACATTGAAAGCAGTTCCTCCATATCCACCATATTGGAATACTGTTTTACTGTAGTTTCATGTAGGGTGACCAGGTGACCACCTTAGTCCTACTAGTAGGCTGAAATCTGGGAATAGGGTATGTGATGAATAACAATCAATTATCATGGTTTTAGAGTCTGTTTTCCAAATCTCCATTTTCATTCACACTGCAACTCTAAAACAGTGTTTACAGAAGCATATGACTGAGCATTTACAAATGTCTCCATTTCTGGGAGCTGAAAACTCTGAGGTAGTGTGGACGAAAGGCAAAAACAGAGACCTCTAGATCTACACATCACTTGTCATTTTAAGCTGTATGTGTAATTAGTTCTATTAAAAGACATTTTACTTCGTCTTGCTGTTATGTAATTACTGTTGTACAGTTCAATTCAATGAAATTCAGCCTTATTTGTATTGCACATTTTGACATTGCATCGTCTCAAAGTGCTTGACATTATTCCTGCCCAAAGCCCCTAATGAGCAAGCCAGAGGTGACAGTGGCAAGGAAAAACTCCCTAGAAGGAAGAAACCTTGGGAGGAACCAGACTCAAAGGGGGAGCCTGTCCTCCAGGGGGCAGCAGAGGAAGCCTAACCCTAAGCAGACCCAAAGAGGGAGCCCGTTCTCCAGGGGGCAGCAGAGGAAGCCCTAACCCTAACCAGACCCAAAGGGGGAGCCCATCCTCCAGGGGGCAGCAGAGGAAACCCTAACCCTAAGCAGACCCAAAGGGGGAGCCCGTCCTCCAGGGGGCAGCAGAGGAAGCCCTAACCCTAACCAGACCCAAAGAGGCAGCCCATCCCCCAGGGGCCGGCAGAGGAAGTCAAATGGGCAAGGGGGGGTGGTGGTTCAGACATTTCATAAAGCAGTTTAGTTAAGACACTATAACTACATTGCCAATGAATGTTAATTTGGAAAACCATATTTTTTTTCTGAATACAGACAAGGATGCATCATTTTTTTGGTTGAACAGATTCAGATACAGCTAATGACGTCACTGTGCATCTTTGTCATGGAGTAAGGAATGCTTCTCATTCTTTGAATGTAGCCAGAAAGAACGTCCAGTGTACTTTCTGGAGATAGTTGATGTCCACGTGTGTGTTATAATGTGGTTTTACCTAAAGCAATATGTTCTCATTTACAGGGAGGATTTTTACATAAAACCAATTTGCAGCTAACCACTTAACTTCACAAATTTGGAGGAATGACCTTTAATTGTTTTTTATGGATGGGTTGTTGGGCTGAACATTGATATCAGCTGCAAGATCATTCAAAAATATCGAAGTCATTATTGTTAAGGTCAGCGAACCCCTGTAGACAAAGGATTTTTAAAAATGTATACTTGTTCCCTCAAAAACATAAAAACACAACCTAAAGCACTGAGACATCTGTCAGATATTCCTGGCAACATGACCAGCATGGTCTTGATGTCTTAATCTCCAATTATCCAAAGCAAGTTTTTATTCTCACTATAGTATATTAGAAGGTATATTAAAATAAAGTTTTCTGAATGCATTTCTGTTGCATAGCGATGTGCTGTGAAACCTGCCCCCCCTCAGCCCCTGCCAGGTGCATGAAGGGTAGTCATGCCCCTCCGTAGCCCTTTCACTTGGGCAAAGCACAAGGAGTAGATGTAGGGTCTATATGGATTACACTTTACACTAACCCCCCCTGCCCTCCTTTCCAATCAGTTGTTTTCTTGGCATTTGACCCTAAACGTACCAGTAACGTCCACGTGTATGTTGGCACATCACCAAGAAAAGGTTACGTTCTTTCTGAATGCTCACTGGATTGCTGCTCACCTTCCTCACACTGCTGCATCACTCTCGCTGCTGGCTGCAGTCTCTCTGTCTTTCCTGTCTGGGAGTGGTGTTTCAAATTTCTCTCGTGTTGCCTGTCCCTGCAGATGAACGACGCCATGGGGCTTGAGCTGCCATGGGTCTACTTTGTCAGTCTCGTCATCTTTGGATCCTTTTTCGTTCTAAACCTCGTTCTTGGTGTGCTAAGCGGGTAAGCCCTTTCTCACTCTCCATCCAGGCAGAGACCCTGCCCTGTCTCTTCAGTGTCTGTCACAGTAGTCCTACCCACTGGAGGGGCAAATGAACTACACTGGGTGGGTGGTCTTCTGTCCAGTTTTTGCACCAGGTGGCCGGATGTGGACAGGAGGGTCATGTGACCGGCAGAGGTACAGGGCAGAGCCTCTTCCTTGCTTCCTACATTGTTAACAAGCTTCTCTGGGTTTCGCAGGTGAACGATTCCATTGGTTTTACAACACCCTGGATCTACTTTGTTAGTATGGTCATCCTGGGCTCCTTTTTTGTGCTGAACCTCGTTCTGGGTGTTTTGAGTGGGTAAGCGACATGTGACCTCACGTGCAGTGGCCCTCTCTGGGCGTGTTCTCTGATTGCAGTGCTTCCCCTCAATGGTGCCACCTACAGTTCTTTCAACAAAAAAACAGATGCAAATAATAAAAAGATAAATAATTTCTGTGTCATTTTTTATGTAGGAAGGTGGCTCACTAAATATCACTGTACCCTCACAACTCCAAAGTTGTTGGTTCAATTCCCACCCCCAGCTCTGCGTGTGTGCAATTCACACTAGTTTCCTCTCAAAATCAGACATAGGGTTAGGTAAAAGGGAGGGTGACTTTAAATGAACCACAGTATATGTTAGTGTGGACTGGCATCCCATCCATGGTACAGAATGTCCTGCCTTGTGCCGTTTTCTTCATGTGCTATTGCTAAGCAAATTATAAATCATATCCATGTTACACCTAAACAGTCTTCTGCACAAAGACAGAAATATCAGATGTACTGTAGTTCAGAGCTCAATGTCTACTTTCTTGGTGCAGATGAGGTGAAAAGTTTAGTAGGACAGCAAAATTTAAAAAAATAAATAAATCTGTTCCCTTTAACCCATCCTGGGATAGCTGAAAGTTGTATCTTTTGTTGATTTTACCTTCTTGTCAGAACAGCAGAACACAGGCCTGAAGCCTCAACACTGTTGTATTTTATTTACTGGGATGTTTAAAACATAAACGGCTGGAGCTCTGCTATAAATCACTTACCACCCCCCCCACTCGGAATATTGCGGTGCTTGTCTGTCAGTTTTTAATCTATATTATCCAAGGAACTAGTACTTCAGCACAGGAATCTTTTTCTCCGAAACAATGCTCTGTGTTGTGTGCTCTCTTTGTGGTGCGATGTGCTTTGTTTGTGCACACATAAATTCAGAAGCCTGTAAAATGTTTGCATATACTTTTGAAATAATCTCACTAAATATTGGGCACATTTTCAAGATGACCGAATTTTAATGTTTTTTTGGTCTGTTATCAAGAGATGGTTGCCACAGTGGAAAGGACAGAGGGCAAAAATAGGTTATGGGACTTTAATGAAGAACTTAAATATTACACTTAAAGTCACTATAGTTAAGCCTAGCTGGCTCTCTTAAGTAATGCTAATGGTACCTGGCTGGACTTTATTAGGCAGACTGAGTAGGTACAGCACATTGCTGGGGATTTAAGGCCACAGGGATGAAAAATGCATCCACCCGGAATCATTCTGCTTTCTGTTGACTCACACATACAGTACTTGGATTTCATTCTCTACGTGTCAGCCAATGTTGGGTTGGTAAGGAGTACTGACCTGAAACAAAAGATGGTCTAGATTTCATACCTAACTGAAACAGTGAAAATTCAGTGAAAATTCTATATACAGTGGTACCTCAGTTCTCGAACTCATTATAACTCGAATTTCTTAAAAGTTGAAAAATTACCTAGAACTCGATCTGAATCTCAGAAGCCAAACCGTGAATTCAGACCTAGGATAACTAATATGCACGGGGAAATGAGTCACGCGGCATGTCTCTCAGCGGAAACAAAGGGTAACGTTTCAGTCTCAGCCTCACATTCACTGTGATAGTATCGTGCATGTTTACACTAGCTGAATACATATATTTAGACAGTAAAAATACATTTAGACAATGATAGACAGTAACAGTAATTATTATTATGTAATAAAATACATTAAAAAATAAAGATTTCTTATTAATTATTTTAATATTAATAATAAACCATTAATACATTTAATTATAATAATATTGTTGTGCCCAGCGGGGACGGAATGGAGACAAAGACGCAGACGTCAGGGTATCGAGGAATACAGGGTTTAATTACAGGTAAGGCAGGCAAAACACAGATGGACAATACAATGACCGGACTTGGGAAACAAACTGAAACGTGGACTAAATGCAGAGGACTAATGAGAACAACCAGAAACAGCTGATCACACGGGGATTCCACACAGGGTTAACGAGGCGGCATGGGTTCACGGAAGGAGCGGACTATCGGGGCAAGACACATTGTTTGAATACATTTATTTTCTTACTTTAAAAATTACTGTTTTGATTAATGTGCTTAGATGTGTTTAGTACAGTAAATGCTCTTCTTGTTTTATCCGGTTCATTTTGCGTTTAAATGCTAAAAAAAAACATATTTAGGTGTCATTTTTTGGGGCCGGGAACCAATTAATTGGTTTTCCATTATTTCTTATGGGGAAAATTCGGTCAGAACTCGAACTTTTTAGGATTCGATCTGGAGTTCTGAATGGATTAAGTTCAAGTTCTGAGGTACCACTGTATTTCAAAAAAGCATGAATGCATTTACAGGGATTTCAAAAGAGATGTGATCACTTGTGGATTCTAATCAGGGGGTACTCTTGAAATAAATATTTTATATTTACTCCGCAGGTCTGTAAATCTTAGCCAGTAGCTGGCCATTTCATACAATTTCAAATGAGTGCCACCATGTAAACTACTTCTTACATTTCTGTAACGTCAAGTATTTTATGGATTAGTGGATTAGAAACAGAAATGGCAGGGAATAGCATTGGTTTACTGAGACTAATCAAGAATCTACACTATATGTGCTGCAATTAGGATAAAAAAATACAGATGATTTCTAGACGTCATCAGTCCAGGCTTCACAGAACAGAAGTGTCCAGGTATGTTTATGGAAATGATTAATGCTTTGTAATGCCTAAAATGCTATTTACTTTAGATATTTAGGATGGTGGCATCACATGTCCAGGGCCATGGGTTTGATTCCTGCTGCTGCTGTGTGTGGACGGTATATGTGCATGCTGTCATTGAACTGGCTTGTATTTTCTCTGGGTACCCCAATTTCCATCCCTGCACCTTCCCTGACATGCAATGAAATGATTTGGCTTTTCCAAATTGATCTTAATGTGCAAGTTTGTGGCTGTGTATTCCCTATGATGAGCTGGTTTTCCATCCAGGATCTAACTCTGCATTGTGCTCAGGTAACCCTGTGACCTTATACTGGACATACAGTTTGAAGATAAATGGATGCGTTAATGATGAACAGAACAATGTTAACTAGTTGCTTTCGGAACGATGCTTAGTGTTGGCACATGAGAGAATAGCCACAGATGCAGATCTGGGTAACCTGATTATATTGTGACAAGTCACACAAAGTTGGGCTTTTAAAAAAGTTTTATTGGAGATGACAGGTGAGGAGAGCATGTGGAGGGTAGAGTTTGGGAATATGGGAGGAGTAGGGGTGTCCGAAGTATACGTGGTTTTGTTCTGACAGCTTTTAGTTTTTGGTGGGTTCACCTTTAAACATAAACTATGACAGCGAAAGGTAGGCCACATAAGCTTTGTGCTGCTGCTTATCCTATCAAGCAATTTAGCTGTATGAATGAATGACATGTGCCACAGGGAGGAAGAACACAGAAACAAGTTAATTAACAGTGTTGGTAGTAACGCATATAGTAACACATTACAAAGCAACACATTACTGTATTTTCACTGCAGTAAGATCTGCTACAACAGGTACAACACTGCAAATCTATTCTGATGCAATTTATGTATTAGCACCCAAATCCAACACAATGCGGAATCACATTTGTATTTGCTTGATTTTCAGTCAGCAAGAAAACCCCTACATGAACTATGCCATATGATCTTAACAAGGAACACTGCTTGCACTCAAAAACAGCAATCCAAGTGAACAACAGTGATGTTGGATTCTGGAACTCATTGTTCTTTTAGCCCATCTGTGTAGGTTCTCAGTGTTCCAGGACATGGTAATCTCAAGGGCTTGAATCGAAGGCAACTTTTTTTTTTTGTACATGAACGAAGTGGAAAGCAAAACCTTGAGCTCTTTCAAAGGAACAACACCAAGCCACTGGTTTAGATATATGGATGACACCTATGTCAAGAGCAAAAGCCAAGAAGTAGAAGCTTTGACAGAGCATATAAATCCAGTAGGTTTTACAGAAAACCTACGCACACATCAGCAAAGGTGTAACTTTGGCTGGAACATTGGGGGGGGGGGGGTTGAGGTCTCCACCCATTATGGGGGAAACATGATTATTGGGGGGGGGGGGGTTGTATTAGCTGGTTTTGATTTATTGGGGGGGCTACAACCCCCCCCCCCCCCATATATTATGCCCATGCACATCAGTACCTGTTCTTTGGCTCTCATCACCACGTGGAACACAAATTTCATCAGGACCTTACATCACTGAGCAGAGAAAGTTTCCTCCAAGAAGGAAGGGACAGAAAAATTTTGCAAATATCAAGAGGACATGTCGTTATCCAAACTGGGCCTTTATCAAGGCAGCGAAGAGATATGAAAATAAACCTCAGGCATCAATCAATGAGGAACAGAACAGGCAGAACAACATTGTTGTCCCATATGTGGTAGGATTGTCTGGGAAAATTTTCTCCAAGCACAACATCCCAGTGCACTTCAGACCCAGCAACACCCTCAGACAGAGACTAGTTCATCCCAAGGACAAAACTCCTAAAAACAAGCTGATCAATGGTGTACGCTGTACAATGCAGTGAGGAATGTTCGGAGAGACCAAGCAACCACTCCACAGATGTATGGCACAACATAGGAGATCCAGCACATCAGGACAAGACTGAGCTGTACATCTGCATCTAAAAGAGAAGGGACACTGCTCTGAAGACACAAATGTGCAGATTTTGGACAAAGACAGGTGGTTTGAGAGGGGAGTAAGAGGCCATGTATGTCCATTTGGAACGACCATCACTGAACAGAGGTGGAGGCTTAAGAGACCAGTTATCAGCCGCCTATAATGCAGCCTTGAGATCCCTCCTCAGGCAATTTAAATGTGAACGGCAACCGCCTGTAAATGGTTCACATCTTGATCCACACCTTGCCCCAAGTGATCCTGAAGTCCCGCTGGAGAGCAGGGTGTGTCAGTGACCACTTTCAAGGTGATGACCCCTCTAGATAAGTACCTGGAACTCCCCATCAGACTTTTAGAACTGAAGAAGCCTTTTGGATGAGAGGTGAAACATCTTCAAGAAAATAAAAAAGAAGTCCAGTTGTCTTCGATTCAAGCCCTTAAGATTCTTTTAAACAGGTTATTTTCAGTGGATCAATTGAACCGGTTTTCAAATCTAAAAGAATTGAACTTTTTGTACATCCACACAATGCACAGCTCAAAATTTTAGATTCTAAAAGTTTAAAAATATTTCACAAATTATCATATAAAACACACAGCAACCTTTTTTATTCATTTACATTTTCTTTTTGTAGACTATCTGTAGTCATGTTGCCTTCAGTGCCTCTATGCTAAAATCATATCTGTTGTACTTGTGCTGTTGCATGGTGGTGGCTCACTACACTCCAGTCTTGGCAACTGACAGGTTAGCGAGTTTGGCATGTTCTGTTGAAGCAGCTTACATGAGACTCATAAAACTCATAGAAGATGTACAGAGTGGGCTTAATGTAGTTATACAGGTTTTTATTGTACGAAATTAAGCTTCTATTTTACAAAGTACAGTTTTTATTTTATAAAATTATTCTTAAAAGTAAATATACAGTTCTTATTTTACAGTACTGATGGGGTCATATTTAGTCTCCATCAGCAGTAATGCATTTCTGGAGCCGGTTTCTGATGCTGTCACACTTCTAGCATCAATGTCCACAAATGCTTGTGAAATGAACTCCTTCAATTCATCCACTGTGTGGGGCTTCCTCTCCAAAACCTTCTCCTTTACTACTCCTCAAAAATAAGTCTAAGGGTGTGAGGTTGGATGAACGCAGTGGCCAGTCAATGCTGCCACATCATTCGATCCAATGCTTCTGTAATACTCTGCAAAATAAAACTGTATACTTACTTTTTGGCCCACCCTGTATTTTATTAATGTATTATTCTTATTGCTTACTTATATAATATAATTACATTATTGACAACTGGTCTCACTTTTTATTATTTAATTAATTTTGCTTGCTGCAAGTTACTAAGTTGTGGAGTGGCTAACCCCCAACCCTATTTTTCCTATTGGATACACTTGTACAGTATATGTATTTTAGTACGCGATCTTAGTGAACACGAGGTTTTTCAGGAACATATTGTAGCAGGACTGACTGTACTTTTGCGGATAAGTAATGTAACTAATTACCTTTTCAAATTAAATAATGCAGTTAAAAGTACTGAAATTCCCCTAATTTCCTGTTTATGATCTGACCTTAGCTGACCGTACGGTGGTTCAATGAATGGATGATATTAGGTACAGTGATAGATAAAATTTGAGTTATATTGTGTCTCATTGTCACAGCAGCAACACTAAAATATAACTACCCAGACAGCATACATGCATAGGCATGATGTCTCTGCGATGCTTTAAAATCCATCAACAAAGCATATCTAGGAGGTAATTTGCTCACTTGCACAACATCGCAGAGACGTTACTACCAAATATTGATCTGATGACATTCCCCTGATGTGGTTGTTCAATGCATTTCAAAAGCAACACGATATTAATGAGATAACTATGCAACATTTAGCCTACTGTTATTTTTCCAAATTAGGTTATATATCCCAAATTAGGGTCATGCTATATATAGTATATATATATATATATACACACACACTATAGGGTAGATTTGTTCCATTTACCTCGCATGTAGACATACCATTTAAAACTGTATACCAAACACAATTTAAAATAATAAATGTATAACTTTTAATCAGTTTAATATTGACAATATGACAACCAGTAACAATAGGCCTAACAGTTATGCTGAACAGATTAAAGCAGAATTATTTTTAAAAATGCACTTGCCGAAACACACATTAGTGCTAATTTAAAGTAATACTTTATTTGGAAGATCTGCCTACATAGTATTTGTAGCATTTGAACAACTTAGTTCAACAATTCAGCTGTTTCTGTAGATTATTAACAGAATACACAGTGTACAGAGTATATGTAATGATTCATGAACATACATATTCTAAGAATAATTTTATTGTTATGGCAGGGCATGGTGAAGGCAGTGAAAGGAGTTTATTAGAAGAATAAGAATCAGTCAACTAAAGAAATCACAACAAATAGAACTAGGGAACAGGGGGGTATTTTTCGTACGTGGATTACTCGTTTGGCCGGGTGTAATTGTGACGATTTGGCATGATCATGGATCTGTCGGTTTTTTGAAACTCTTGCTGGATGTGTTGTCATAGCAGCACATCCAAATCCTCAAACCTGCTCCAAGCAGGTTTGTTCTACGTAAACAAGGATTAGCTCACATACTTAATCAGTGTCTGTGCATGGAAAGCCGTTCAGTCATGGCCTCGCCATTCATGAATGAGCGACCAATCGCAATCGGTGTACAAATAAGATGGGAATTTCAATTGAGAGGGTTTTGCGTATGTGGTAGGATTGTCTGGGAAATTTTTCTCCAAGCACAACATTCCAGTGCACTTCAGACCCAGCAACACCCTCAGACAGAGACTGGTTCATCCCAAGGACAAAACTCCTAAAAACAAGCTGATCAATGTTTGCCCCAAATGAACCTAATGACTTGACAGTTACAAACATTTACAAACACAATGACTAGTTAAGGATCAGAAACAGGGCAGACACTTAAATCTACAACTAACGACACATGACAGAAGACAGTTGGGAACCATAACTCAATTAACCAGTTACAAAAAGCATGGGACAACAAGCTAGAGGTAGAATACAATTAACAAGGAAAGGAAACTACAGATCATTAAAAAGCACTGGGGCAACTACACAAGGAAACTCTAAAGCAGGGGTCTCAAACTCCAGTCCTGGGGGGCCGGAGCCCTACACAGTTTTTGGTTCACCCTCATTTAACACACCTGATTCAACTACTTGTGCTAATTACCGCACAGCTCTTGAGCTGAATCATTTGTGGTGGAACAGGGAAAGAACTAAGCTACACAGGGCTCCGGCCCCCCAGGACTGGAGTTTGAGACCCCTGCTCTAAAGACTAGTTCAAGCAAAACCTAAACCAATAAGACACGAGTAGGGTAGACTATACACAGGGACACAAAGCAAAGATCTAGGGAAACAAAACCAAAACCTAAGAATAAAATAAACAAAAGGTCAAGCTAGCCTTGATTTAGGACTAAGAGAGACGAGGGAACAGGCTGGCCAGTGACACCTGCTGGCCAAACAGGGACGAAACACTTGGGAAAGGATCAGATGGCACCGACCCTGAAATGAATTGAAATTGACTACTCGCTTAACCAATGTCATATTAATTGTTGAATCTTAACTAATAAGTTGTTGAAATGTTACAAATACTCAGTATACCCTCTGTAAACAGACTATCCAAATAAATGTTAATTGGACTAAATGCAAAGCAGTCATTTAATGATCTTCAGATCCTACCCCAATGTCTCGGCAACATGTATGTGCTGTCTGGGTATGTATGGATTAATAAGAGAACTGAAGTAACACAAAAGTTCCTTTCCCTAGTAACTAATTACATTTATATACAGTAAATGGTAAAGTAATTGACTTATGAATGAAGTAACTAGTAACCAATTATTAATTTTCAGTAACTTGCACAACACTCAATGAGTGACTGAAGAAGTGAATCAATGAATAAAACAGTATTTAAAGTTGAACAAGTTACATGATGTGATCAGTGCTGTGCTCTGTAGAGAGAGTTCTCCAAGGAACATGAGAACGTGGCTTGTGCATGAAGTGATCTGCCCTGTACTCTTACAGAGAGTTCTCCAAGGAGCGTGAGAAGAACGTGGCACGTGGAGACTTCCAGAGGATTCGAGAGGAGCAGCAGTTTGACGAGGACCTGAAGGGTTACTTGGAGTGGATCACCCAGGCTGAGGACATCGACCCAGAGGACGATCCATCCAAGCGGGGTGAGTACTGCCTGAGTGCATGTGCATCCGAATAGGAGAATTTCCCTACTGGGTCACCTCTCAGCAGTGATATAATGTCCCTGCTTTCCCTGGTATAGGGTGGGATATGTAGTCTCAGGGGGAATGAGGCAGGACGATTCACATTTCTGTCATTACCAGTCTCTGGTCAGCCTTTGTGACATTATTCATGATATAAATTGAAATCAGGAAATGTTTATGCTTGTGAGACATGGAAATAATTGTTGTAATAATAACCTGCAGCTTTGGGAAGATACATTTGTTTACCTGGTGGAGGCAAGTGAGGTGATGGTTTTTTTTATATAGCGCCTTTCTCACACTCAAGGATGCTTTACAATGCAAACAATAATACAATAAAGCAATGCATGTACAGGATCAGAGCAACAGCAAAAAACGACAATGAGAACGTTATGTACTGGTAGACACATTATAGCATTCCTGAAATAAATGAGTTTTCAACTGATGCTTGAAAATGTTAACAGACTGTATGTCATGCAGACTGTGAGGAAGTGCATTCCAGAGTGTAGCTGCTGTCACACAGAATGCCCTGCCACCCATAATAACCCATAATTCAGCATAATCTGAATTTAGGTACAGAAAGAAGGTTGGAGCCCGATGATCTTAATGTGCAAGCTGGAGTGTAATTAGTTAAACACAATCTACCTCTCCTAAATCCATGCTGGCTATCCCTCAGAATATTATTTGAATCCAGGTAATGTACTATTTTCACTTGGATTATAGCTTCCATTATTTTTCCAGTAATGCTAGTTAAACTGATTGGCCTATAGTTTGCTGGATTAGTTCTATCCCCTTTTTTGAATATGGGCCTTATATTAGCATGCTTCCAATCAGAAGGTACCACACCAGCAGATAACGATTTCTGGAATAGTAAAGTTAAAGGTTGGCTAATAATATCCCTCAACTCTTTTAAAACTATGGGTAAGATGCCATCAGGGACCTGCGATTTATTTATTATGAGTTTAGCTAGGCTTAGTACCACATCAGCCTCAGTTATACATATATTGGTCATAGACGATGCTGTATTCGTACTAAATGGTGGTAAGTTACTCATGATCTCTACTGTGAAGACCCGTGTAAAATAATCATTAAACTCATTTACTATATCAATTTCATTTTCAATTATAAGGCCCTTGCTATCCTGCAAGTTAGTGATTTCAGCTTTTAGAGGTCTTTTTGAGTTAAAATTTTATACTTCTATAAGAGACAGGAAATGATGTTTGAAAACATTTTTACATAAAATACAATTACTTTCATTGCACTTTTATTGCACTGGATTGTAGTAGTTGACTGGGTACTGGTACAAATATATGGAAATGCTTTATGCGTTTCATAAATAAGAAAAAGAATATTAATAAGTTCACTCAAATTTTATTAATAAACTGTATTTTCCTAAATGAAAGTCAGACCACATTTTACAAAAAACAATCTACAAAGTTCTAGATAATTAAACAGGGTTCACATTTGTTCCTCATAATGTTAAGTCCGACTAAGTAAGAGCAATGATCTTAAATATTTTAAGATCTTTTGCAAAAAAAGTTGGAAATGCTTGGCTACTCATGGAACTGACAAGAAATGATAAGGTAGAAGAGAATCCTCTGCAGAGGGTATTGACATCTTTGTGCTAGAAGTCAAACATGAAAATGAAGGCCAGGTGAGCTACAGAAATCCAGATGTATTGTAAAAGGTCCTCTGCAGCAAAGGTTGTTCAGTGCCTGGAAGGATGTGAGTTTTGGGTCTGCTGTTTAAGCCTCAGTTTGAGTTCACTAGGCCAGCATTGCCAGATGTTGGGGCAATAACACAACCGGATGACATTAGCATGGGATGTCACTGTGATACTAAGAGCTTCCGTATCCTAAAGTAATTCTCCCATGAAAAGTGTCACTTTTGAGCACCTCATATTTAACACATCCTCTGTCTTCATGGAAATATATCAAATCTCTGCCTGTTGCATTAGCAAGGCACATAGAGCACATAGACTCATAGACTCATTGTCACTGACCGATTGTTAGGTTCTTCTATTAAACTGGAACAATTTTACATTGCGTTATGATATGGATGATACATAGCGTGGATCTGCGCATTGATGTGACAGGTGAAAACTTTGATCGCGTTGTGGAACCTGAAAATTTTAACCTATTTCAAAGATATTTTGCACGTTTAATAACGTGGTCCAGTGACAACTTTTCCGCACTATTGGAAATTGCTATTGGAAATTTAGATTTTTTCACCTCACCCTAGTGGACAATGTGGCTTGTACACTTGAAGTAATTCTGTTAGACTGGCTGTTTCCAGACCTTTAAGTGCCTTATATATATGTAGGAGAACTTTGAAGTCAGTCCTGAACCTAACAGGAAGCCAGTGAAGGGACCTAAGGGCAAGGGTTATGTGTTCAAACTTCCTGCTCCTGGTGACAATTCGAGCTGCTGCATTTTACATACTGTATACTGCGAGGTGTTTAATGTGCAGTGTATGCTCCTAGATAACAGAGCATTATGGTACTGTAATCTACTAGGGAAATGTTCAGCCCTCCAGAGTGGAATGCAGGGATTATAGCATTCATAGCTGCAGAGTTGCCTCCAAACAACAGAGCCTCAGTGTTCTATGCATTTAGTGATAAACAGTTTTCACTCATTCAGGTCTTTATTTCATTAAAGTAGTTAGCTAAAGTGACAACTGTCAAAGGCTGCACTAAGGTCCAGAAGCATTAGTACAGTTGCATCATCAGCATCAGGTGCCATTGTTGATATTTACGACTTCAGTTACCGCAGTTTCTGTGTCTCCTTGAGGGACCTGGACGGTGTCAATGACTCCAGTGTGATCTGAGTAAAGGGGATCCCCCCCCCTGCCCCCAGGATGACTAGAGACTTTCTTTCTTCACCAACAGATGGGGAATCGGAGCATGATAAGAAGACAACTTGCTGTGGGTCCCTGTGGTGAGTTAAGACCTTACCTCAGCCACTTTTGCACACAGCTATCAGGTTCCACACTCATCCTTCATGACATTTTCTCCTGTATTCCAATACATAAGAACATAAGAAATTTACAAACAAGAGGAGGCCATTCAGCCCATCAAGCTCATTTTGGGGAGAACTTAACTAATAGCTCAGAGTTGTTAAAATCTTATCTAGCTCTGATTTAAAGGAACCCAGGGTTTTAGCTTCCACTACACTAGCAGGAAGACTATTCCATACTCTAACTACACGCTGTGTAAAGAAGTGCTTCCTCAAATTTGTTTTAAAATGTTCTCCCGCTAATTTCCACTTATGGCCCCGAGTTCTAGTAAAACAATTTGAACACTTTGAACACTGCACCTAAAGATGGGTGGGTGGATGGATGGGTGGATTGATGACATGCTTTATTAATCCCAAGGGTAAATATGCTTGCATACTGCAACACAGGAACACAGCATGCACCACTACTTTATTATGCATTTTCCAGCTGTCTCATTCACTCTAACAATGTCATCTCCTTTATTTTTGCAGTAAGAAGTTTTCAAAGTCAAACATCGGGTCAGTACAGGAGGTTTACCATGTGCTTGGTTTTGCAATTTCTGAAATAAGGTCATAACTGTTGGTATTGTATATATGTCTGACACTGGTTCAAAATCCCACACACTTAAAGTAGTTTTGTGAGTATGTGTGTGTGTGTTTCTGTGTGTGTGCGTGCATTGGTGCACTGCTATGTTTGTATTTGTGATATTTTGACCCTTGCTAAGTGCATGTCTAATGACTAACACTAAGAGCCCTATTTTAACGATCTGAAGCACATGGTCTGAAGTGCACTGTGCAAGTTCTTTTAGGGTGTAGCCAACACACTTTTGCTAGTTTAATGGCAGAAATATAGTCGCAGCAGCAGGCACATGGTCTAAAAATGGTTGCACTAAAACATCCAATTAGTAATACTTGTAGTTGTGTTTGGGGTGTAAAATGCTATAAACCAATCAGAGTACATTCTCCCATTCCCTTTAAGAACCAGTTGCGCTTGCACCTTGGTGGATTGCTATTATAATGGTAGCTTTGCTCAGTAGTAGAAAAGAATGCTTCTCTGCACAGGAAACAGACCTGTTCTTGGCAAAGTGCATGCAAGCAAGTAGACCATCTACAGGATTCCACCAAAGTAGAGGTCTGCATTGCCATGTGACCTGCAGCTATAGAGTGCAGACAAATTTTCATTTTTGAATGTGGGAGCAGGCATGACTTTTTATTTTATGAAAATATTATTTATGTGTTCATGAGTGAAAGAAAATGTGACTTAGTGCATGGACTAAGTCCGACTAAGTAAGAGCAAATCAGATATTTGACAGTCCTTGTCATTGTAAGTGACCACAATGAGAACCACTTGCCTTTTGTTGTGACAAATTAAACAAACTACTATTATGTCTAAAACATAATTAAAGGTTGGCTAATAATAACTGTTAAATGTTGAACGTAGCCTATTTATTGAGGCTTCCGGTTTGTCTTTATTCTTTACCTGAGAATAAGCATAGTCAAACTAAACATATTTTTCCTTTGTGTGTGGGAATGGGACGAGACTGATGAGATGTGGGCGGGAGCAAGATAAACTAGATTGCAAAGTATTTAATTATTTAACGTTAAACACCTGCAAAAAAGCCATACTATTAATGAACCGCAAATGTCATGCAGCTCCACTGGCTGAAGATCCTGAGACTACCCATTATAACATAGACTTGTATACATTAATGATCTTTCACAAAACCAATGTGCAATGTGCCAACAATGCTTCTGACTCCCCCTCATTTTAAGACAGACAGAAAGTTGAAGTTTCAGAGCAGGTTTATACTCAACATGTGGTAATGCTTCACTTTTACACACTTGCACACTTAGTTTAGTTCATGTGGAAGATTAAAAGCAAAGTCCATCGGGGGCAGTTTTAGAAGAAAAGGTTGGAGACTGATTCAAATTAAAGCAGAGGACTGTACTGTTTTTTTGTGACAGAAGCGCTGTTTAAAAGACAAGGGTGCTGGACAGGAAAATGACAACTGCGTTTGGCTCATGCTAGCAAAGACACTTGTGCCTGGCACCACTTTGCCCCAGGTGTAAAATAGGGCCCTATGAAGCTAAAGATAAAGAAGCAATGCAGGCAACTATATACACAAGGAGAAGAGTGTTGTAGGTGCCTCTCTCTGTGCCATGCTAGTGCAGTCATATTTAGGCATTCTGTCAGTCTGACCAACATACCTTTTGTTTGTTTGTGTTTTTGTAGTGACCCACACCAATATCACTTTTCATTTTTTTTCCTAGTCGGAAAGTGTGTCACTGGAACCGATTCATCCGCAAAAAGTGCAGGTTTGCTGTCAAATCAGTCGCCTGCTATTGGCTGGTGATCCTCCTGGTCTTTCTCAACACGCTCACAATCTGCACAGAGCATTACAACCAGCCAGAGTGGCTATCGCAAATACAGGGTGAGCATTTCAAGTGAAATGGGTACATTAGGAAAAAAATGATGACCAGGCATTCCTGATTCAGAGAGTAAATATATGAAGATGTCATTCTGTCCATCTTCCAACTGCTTATCCTGATATGGGTTTTGGGGAGATAAATTTGCAGACAGAGGAAATGCTACTGTACATAGAATGTATACTGTAAAAGTCTTTGTAATGTATTCAGTGCATTGCAGTAGTTGATGGAAGTACCAGATGAAGCATAGTAGTGCTAATAATGAATGTCCTGCCTTTCAGAGGGAGCCAACAAGGTGCTTCTGTCGATGTTCACATGCGAGATGCTGCTGAAGATGTACAGCCTGGGTTTTCAGGCCTACTTCATTTCGCAGTTTAACCGTTTCGACTGCTTTGTGGTCTTCGGCGGCATTTCTGAAATGGTCCTGGTGGACAAGGGAGTCATGAGTCCGCTTGGCATCTCTGTGTTTCGCTGTGTGCGCCTGATGCGCATTTTCAAGGTCACACGGTACGCCCACCACAGCTCGGGGACGGCTCCACTCAGCTGCTTTTGGTATCTGTTGGCCTGTGACAGCTTGGTGCCCAGAGACCCAGGTGTTGGAACTCCATTCCACCACTGGCAAGCTTGATTCAATTAATGAAGGGCTTAACTGAAGAGCACCTGTATTTAGGTCATTTGGGGGTCTCACCTCAAAAACAACACAAAATGGATTAAGTTAATGTTGGAAATTTGCTCTTCTATTTGGTTTTCTAGTGGTGGAATACAACAAAAGATAATATGAAACCTCTTGGGGACTATAAAGGAATGGGTAACAATCATAGCTAGTGATTTTATTTTGATGCAGGTGGCATGTATGACAGATTTTTTAAGAAATAAGAGCTTAGTTGCTTTCTGTGGCCAACAGGATGGTAGATGGCCCAGTACTTGCTCAAAGGTGCATGGACGTCATACTTACAGGACTGGTCTAAGAGTTGCTTGCCTTTTATCCCTCCTCTATCCTGTGTCCACCAGCCACTGGGAGGCACTCAGCATACTGGTGGCCTCCTTGCTCAACTCCCTGAAATCCATCGCCTCCCTGCTGCTGCTGCTCTTCCTTTTCATCCTAATCTTTGCCCTGCTGGGCATGCAAGTGTTTGGAGGCAAATTTAACTTTGACGAGTCGGAGAAGAAGAGGAGCTCCTTTGATAACTTCCCACAGGCTCTGCTCACGGTGTTTCAGGTGATCCTGGGTTTGCACTTCTGGGTTTCCACTGAGCTTGGAGATGGGAGGAGTCCTTGCATTTGCTCCAGCTGTATACTTCTAGAGAAGAAATTTGTCTACATTGAGAGCATTGTCACCCTGATTTCTGTCTTTATATTGATCTGTTGTGCAGGTTGTAGACTAACCTGTGCTGTTGTGTGGGCAGATTTTGACAGGTGAAGATTGGAACTCTGTCATGTATGATGGAATTATGGCATTTGGTGGTCCAGGGTCAGGGATGATCGTCTGCCTTTACTTTGTCGTCCTCTTCATCTGTGGAAACTGTATCCTTGGGTTGTTGGACCTGGAGACAGAGTTTGAAATTGGGTCAGGGGTCTGAGGTACAATGCAAAGACATCAAATTTGTTTTTCCTTAAATATGGTTTTCAACAGATATCCTACTGAATGTATTCTTGGCCATTGCCGTGGACAACCTGGCAGATGCAAGGGGTGTAAAGAAGGAAGAGAAGAGAATTCCATAGTAGGGCCCTTGTGGCAGCAATTAGAATGTGTTTCTCTCATACTGATTGGCTACTGTTACGTTATAGTCAGTCTCACAACTGGTTTCTTTTCTCCACAGTGAGGAGGATGAAGGTGAAGGACAGGTATGTTTATGGGACTCTCTGTGTGGATGTTTGCGCTTATTCCTGAGTCCATGTAGTTGAAGTGAGTGTCATGTAGCATGTTTTTCTTTGTGGTTGCAGGACGAGGATGGCGACAAATATGAGACAGGTCTTCCACCCGGGCCAAAGCCTAGCATTGCAGACCTGGTCAGGGCAGAAAAGATTACCCCTATTCCGGAGCCAACTGCATTCTTCATATTTAGCAACACCAACCCGTGAGTACAAAAGAAATCACAACCTTACTACATACTCTGGTACACATAGAAGGTGTGTTGATCAAGGACATTTATTTGTGTGTTATGCCTTGTCTATCTGCCCTCCCATTTCTTTGCATTTGTCTTACCTCTCGTTCCTGCCCTTGTGTGATGCACTCCAGCTGCCCCTCATTTTGCTCCCTTGTTAGTCTTTGTATAAAGGTGCTTCCTAGTCCTGTGTTTCCCAGTTCTGACATTAATGTTGCTGCCCCTGGTAGCCCATGTGCTATTCCCTGCTTGTGCTCCCTCATGATCCCATTACTTCCTAGTCTGTTTCTTGTTATAATAAAACTTGTTTTGTATCCCCCCGACTCCTGCTCCTATGTCCTATGTCCTGCAATGCTGTTGTATGTTTAAATGGAGAACTTAACATGAATTGGTTCAGGAATTCAGGTTCAGTGATGTATAGCTCTGTGGGTTAGGGCTCTTTGCCCATGGTAGCTTGTCCAAGTCTCATGGCTGGCCAAATACTGTCACTATTTGGCCTTTAACCCCAAGTCTGTATGTTATTTAAAAATATGTTCAGAGTACAATACATTAAATGCACCTTCCTCATTCCACACACCCTTTGGCCCATAGAACAGTCTCAATTCATCAGAGCACAGACCCCACAGGGATGTCGGCCAAAGCTGGCTCCAGTGCTTCCCAGAGCTGGCTGGATGTCTAGCATGGTGGACCAATGCAGATTCTCATGGGACAATGCTGGGCTGGAGCACCCACATTTCAGTTCTAGTCAAAGGACCTTACATGCACAAGTCATACCTCAGGTGTCTTTGAAATAAAGCTATCCAAAAACAGATCAAAAGTGGATTTTATGTTTAGATTTTTATTTAACAGGTGCTTTCATCCAAAGTGACTTAATTTTTTTTGGAGAAAGCAGACACTCACACGTTGAGAAAGCAACTGGGAGTTAAGGACCATGCCTAGGGCCCAACTGTGAATATGTATCTGAAATCTTTATCAAACAGTTAGTTATGGTGAAGTATTCAACAATCTGCTTCTGATTATCTCTTTATTTGGTGTACAGTAAAGTGCAATGGTGCAATAACTTATTTCAAAATTGCATATTTCATGAATAAAATATACAGCAAACATTTTTCCCCTCTATATTTATGGTGACAGTTCTGAAAAGTTCCAGAGATGGTAATAAATTACCATCAGGGACATAATTAGAAATTCTGGGCCCCCTGGCAAAATATCACCTCGGGCTCCCTTGGTATACTTCGGTGATCAGTCCCCAAATGTTAGATTTTTGGGCCCCTACAAATCTGTGGGACTGTTGAATCTTCTAAAGTATTCATACCCTTCCAATACCCTTGATTACCCTATATAGGTACGTGTCTGGGCAAAAACAGTTTGGGTGTCATTACTGGTAGAATTGGAAACTTCAGTAGCTGAGGGTGGCAGCTAAGGTGGCACACACATACAAAGAAAGGACAACTACATCGAAAGGAGTGCTGATCAGGGGACACACAGATTGAAAAAAGACCTCCTGGATACCCAAGGTACCTAGAGCCTACAGGATTCAAGAGTGATGCACCAACATCATGAACAGATGTGCTTTTAAAAGCTGCCCGCTGGGCACGTGGGTTTTGTTCTGCCTTAGGCACATAGGGTGTGCAGCTCGTATGTGTTCAGTCTGTCCTCACCACATGTGTTGTCAGTCAATTGCAGTGTACAAATACAAACTAACATAATGCCATAGGTTTTTGAACTGTGGGAGGAAACATTAGAACCAAGTGGAAACCTGCACAACATAGGAAATACATGCAAACTCCACACACACACACACACACACACACACATTTTTTGCATGCTGTGCCCCTTCCTAGAATTATGTGCATGTTCCTACAATGTCCCTATAATCTCTAACCTAATGAACTCTGGATGATTACCTTGCCTGCCACCTGGACCCATTTAAAAACTTTTGAGCAACTTCTTCATGATAGGAGTAGCCATTGATATGTTTATTATGAACTCCCCACCCCCTGCCAGGGTCCCAGATCAGTAAAGGCACTCTTCGCCATAGAAGGCCAAATTTTCTGTTCACTTCTGGGTGCTCCTTTCTGTATGTCTCTTCGCTGCATGTTTGGAAACATTTTGACAACCCCTGTGACTCACACTTCCTATCTGGTCTGCTGCTGCCACCTTACAAACCTTACAAACTAGTCTTTACCCTCTTTGGAAATTTAAATACAGTATAATCCCATTATAGTGGACTCGCTTATAACGGAATATCGTCTATAACGGATGAGGTCCGCTGGTCCCGGCCGTGCGCCTTTACGAACATGCAGAAAAAGCATCAGATATAGCGGACTCGCATATAATGGAATTTCGCTTATAACAGACAATTTGGTCCCCATGGCCGCTTTTAGCTGTAGTTTTGTTCAGCAATAATGGACATGCAGGCTCCGCCTACAAGGTGGGTGGCGTGCCAGTGATATCCAGTGCAGATACGTAGTCTGGATTATTAATAGTCACGCTCTATAAATAGGCATGGCATAACAGCAGGCAACACTGATTGGTCTGTGTGGCTGTCCATCACCAGGCATGCTGTGCGTCGGCAGATGACGCTTGCAGCTCGAGGGATGCAGTAAGCAATGAGGTCAAGGTTACTACTGTAAGTGGTTATACATGTACGATATAGGCCATATATACTTCCAACAGTCAGGTAAAGTTGAATTACTACATGTACAATATAATAATCTATACCACAAATGTGTCTGCTGGGGTGTAGCATGAGTAAATGGTGTCCTGTAGTTGTGTTCTGGGCATACAGCAACTCTGGATATAACGGACTTTGGATATAATGGACTGTTTTGCCAGGTCCATTAAAGTCCGTTATAATGGGATTGTACTGTACAGTGATTTGCTTTTCATACAAGACCACCTTTGGCTGGTAATAGAAACTGTAGATGAGTTATATTGCAAACAAGAACTGACTACCACTCCGTAGCCATAAATCCAGTTAGTTCACTGGTTCTGCTATCTTGGTAGAGCTATGCCACCGTATCAATTTCTTACAGAGTGCTGAGCTGTTGTATATCACTGTTTTATATGGGGCTTTGTTTAGTTTTCAGCAAATATGGGATTACGCAGTGTTTGTTTTGACGCTCATCACCTTACTTGTGATGAAATTTGGCTTTTTTATTTTTTACTAATTGTACAGTATGTAATTCATATTCATTAAATTTAGTACTCAGTCACCATTTAAGATGATCACAATAGTCTTTGTTGTTCGGGGCAAGCATTTTATTAATACCCAATTAATGTGATATGATTGGTCCTTTACCGGTACCGGTCTTACATTTTAATTTTTTCTTTTAATGCCTGGATGACCTTTCTCTCTGGAAAGCAACTTTTGCTTTTTGCCAATTTTAACAAATGAAAGCAAATTTTTACACTTAAAATCTGGGTATTTTGCTGGAGCAATCAAAAGTTAAAGGACGTTACAGCAGATCAACCCAATAACATTTGAGTTACTATGCTATTTTTAAATATTATGATACTAAGTTGATTGCATTAATGTTCCTCTGATCCATTTATTGAAATTTATCCTCTAATGGTGACACTTGTTTGGTGGTCAGGATTCGGGTGGCGTGCCATGCACTCATCAATCACCCAGTCTTCACCAACATCATCCTCGTCTTCATCATGCTGAGCTCGGCCTCCCTGGCAGCTGAAGATCCTATCCGCAGCCACTCTGGGAGGAACATTGTGAGTACTCTGATATTCTCCATTCCAGTGTTAGAATTCTCACATTTTCACTGTAATGATACAGTACCGAGTAACTGTTTTAATGTGAAAATGTTTCTTATTAAAATACCCCTAATGCCCAAAAATGACAAACAGCTTCTCTAATGTAAATGATTTCTCTAAAGAATACCAGTATACTACAGAAAAATATATTCCTGCGTGTTAGCAATCTTTTTTTGTTATGGAATACCTTTTTTGTTTATAGATATCATAATGCATACAACTGATGTTCTATACCTGTTATCTTGTTTTTATTTTTCTCTTGTTTATCATGTTTTAACAAATCAAGATTACTCTTTTTTGGATAGTTATATAAACCCCATCTATGTGTTATTTGAGTTAAGGATGGTGGCCTCTAGCTTGGTGAACCCAATGCAGAGAGAGGATGGAACTGACATTTTTATTTAACATTCCAGTACTGTAGTGCATTCACTTTCATGTTAAAATATTCTTACAGACTCTGTTTCCATCAGAGGGACATTTTCCTGTAACGTCTTCTCTGGACTTTTGTGAAATGTGTGTGTTGCTTTTTCAGATACTTGGTTACCTTGATTATGCCTTCACGGCAATCTTTACTGTTGAGATCCTGTTGAAGGTAAATGCTCTTTCCCTGTTTCTGTCTTGTGATCCCAGTGCTTGTGTAGTAACCATTTAACTGTCTGATTGCCTTCCAGATCATAGGCTATGCTGATTATGTCTTCACTAGTGTGTTTACGTTTGAAATCATGCTGAAGGTAACCGTTTTTTACAATGAGGGCCATGCTGCATAGCCCTTCATGTCACCTGCCTCTCAGTGGAACCTGGCTTGTTTTCTCACTTGCTGTGGCACCTCTTTTAATTCTGTACACCAGCGCCCCCTCCTGGCACAGTGCTTGGAACAAAAGTTGTGTGGTCTGCCAGGCCATTGTCAGGGATTCAGGTTGGACCTAATGCCATTATTTTTGAAACCATAGATGCACTATTGCAGGGGAAAAAAAATCTATATAAATACTCTTCTTAGAGGGAAGTAACAGACCACGGTTAAAAAAATCTCTTTGGCTGCACTCTGGCCTGAATGTTATTGCTTTGGCAGAATGTTCTAGGACCAGACTGTAGAGTTTTTTGACACTTATCCATGTAGCTGTAAAAGAGGGGGCTCACCTCTGTCTACCTTTATGGTTACAGCATGGGCTTTCTTACTTTCTCCTTACTGGTAATTGGATTTAAATGGACTACACCACAAAGAGCACTGGGCAGCAAAACCTCCTTAGTAGAGATGTGTGTATCATTGAGGATGACGCCTTGAGTTACTGAAGAGATTCTGCTGCTCATGTTACGTATATCCACTTGGTGACTCTTTGTTGTTTATTTCACTCTCTGTTCTCTGCCTGCTGTGTTTTAGGTGTGACACGAAATCGTTAGCTTTTTTTAACTGCCCCAAAACTAGAGTGTGCTTAAAAACGCACTTAAAATGCCAAGACAGTAATTAGTTCATGAACTGGTATTGTTTCAGTGTCATCACGTTAGCTTAGCGACAAATCGCATGCCCCATAGCCATGACCTTTGCTTGGAATAGCACATGGCAAAATGAATAACTCAGTAACACATTCATATTAATTGAAGCCCAGGTTCAGCAGCTCAGAGGGAACAGTGGGTCTCCTTTGCTCCAAGCTGAGATTTAAAAATTTTACACTGGATGAACTATGCCATTGTATGTCTGGAAGAGGCTGTGAAATGGCTTATGTCATTATGGGGACTTTTGTTGGACCATGCTCTAATTGAGACACACTCTGGACCCTTATATTTGTGTCCTTATTCCACAGATGACGACCTTTGGGGCTTTTCTTCATGAAGGTGCTTTCTGCAGAAGCCCTTTCAATCTTTTAGACATTCTTGTTGTAGGAGTGTCACTGATATCTTTCATGTTCCAGTAAGTATCTCTTGTACCATGACCTTTCCATAAATTTGCACAGATCCAGTAATATGAAGGTGCAAAGAACTGCCATACTTCAGAAACAGGAGAAGCTTTGACGATTGTAAATCAGATCACTCTAAATGATCTGATGGACCTTTGAGCGACACTGCTGTGGACTGTAAATGGCCATTTCCCTTTCCTGCATTTGATACAGTGTATGGTTGGCAGGTCTTCTGCGGTGTCGGGGTTGAAGATTCTGCGTATCATGCGAGTGCTCCGGCCGCTGCGAGCCATCAACAGAGCCAAGGGCCTCAAGGCATGAGCTCCCCATCCTTAGGCACACAGAGCATACAGTGATCCAAGTGCCTTTATGGTCCACCATATTATGGCAAGGAATTCACAGGAGACCTACAAGTCTCATTTCAAAGCCAGTTCCTTGATCAAATAATACTTTGTCATTGTACGAGTACAGGTACAAAGGAATTCTATAGTTTGCTTATCCTGTCTTGCTTTCCTTTGAAACATAAGCACAAATACAGGTGAGAACTCAGCTTTGGGTCAGAGCACAAGATCAGGCATTCATCCAGCACCCCTAGAGCATTTTTCAGGTTTAGGCATATTGATCAATGGCACATTGGTGATGTGACAATTCTGCCACAGGATTTGAACCAGTCACCTTCAGATCTTAGCACTAGCCTGCAGAGCCACAGATCTCTTTACCAGCACACCCCTAACCAACTCTCTTGCCTGTCTCAATTTGCAGAATGTGGTTCAATGTGTGTTCGTGGCCATCAAGACTATTGGCAACATCATGATAGTCACCACGCTGCTGCAATTCATGTTTGCCTGCATTGGAGTGCAACTCTTCAAGGTCAGTGCAAGGTCACTGTCAGCATATAAAGCTTGCAGTTTTGCCCTGATAGTCATCCCTGAGGCTTTGTTTGGGGACAAAGCCACAAGTTTGGCATCAGCCCATTTCCTGTATCTTACAGGGGAAATTCTTCAGTTGCACAGATGAGATAAAGACAACTCCGGAGGAGTGCAAGTAAGTCTGACAGCCTCATGGTATGGGCCTTGATAGTCGTTAGCATCCAATAGCATTACAGATGTCAGTGGTTGCTAAGTCTGGCTTGCAGTGGGCTCAGCTATAAGACTGCCTCTTCACAGGGGAACCTTCATTATGTACAAGGATGGGGAGTTGAGCAAGCCATTAGTTCGCCAGAGGCAGTGGATCAACGGCGACTTCAACTTTGACAACGTCTTGATGGCCATGATGGCACTCTTCACTGTGTCCACCTTCGAGGGTTGGCCAGAGTAAGGATTGGGTTGAAACATACTTACATAAACACACAGGTCTGACATGCATGTACATACGTGACGCATGCACATACTTACTATATTTACAGTGATCCTTAGATTGGCAAACACCGTAGTGGTATGTCTATAAATACACAAATTGTGTGGATGACCTGGGAGCTGTCACTCTACAGACCTTAGGTCTCTGCTGCCCTCTGCTGGTCAAGTGTGTTATTGTGCGCCTGCCTCCTTTCAGTTTGCTCTACAAGGCCATCGATTCCTACCAGGAGAATAGGGGCCCAAAATTCAATTACCGTGTGGAAATCTCCATCTTCTTCATCATCTACATCATCATCATTGCCTTCTTCATGATGAACATCTTTGTGGGTTTCGTCATTGTCACCTTCCAGGAACAGGGTGAAAAAGAATATGAAAACTGTGAGCTGGACAAAAACCAGGTCAGACTCTGATTACAGTATGTGCCCAGGTTTGCGTAACCATTTCTTGACAAGTTAGCAGCACATCTTAGTTTCTCTTAATGCATGTAAATATGGCTGATGTCACTAATATCAAATGAAAAGCCAGTAGTAGCCAGTATTAATATTAATTTTGATTAATGCTAACAGTCAAAATAATTAATACATACTGTGGGAAATGTTAGATGGCTATATTGGAGCTAATGTGTTTGTTTTGTGAGTCATATAAGCATCTTGGAAGCTTTTATAGTTGTGTACATACCTGTGTGAGATGGTTAATGATTTTTTTTATCCTACCACAGCGTCAATGTGTGGAATTTGCCCTAAAGGCTAGCCCCCTACCCTTTTTTATTCCTAAAAATCCCTACCAGTACAAGTTCTGGTATGCGGTCAACTCCGAATTCTTTGAGTACGCCATGTTTGTACTCATCCTACTCAACACAGTGTCCCTGGCTGTGCAGGTGAGATCTGCTTTCCTTCGCAGCTCTCTTGATACAGAACTCTTGCCCATTTGCATCAGCCAGTCAGCGCAAGAGTTAGTCACTTTAGCCCAGTTCACTGGAATTCTAGTACTTCCAGACAGTCTTAACCGCATTTTGGTAACTGGATAGTGATGAAGGTCAGAGTTGCTCAGGGATGTTTTAGCTGCAGATCTTCATTGTTTCCTGTGCTTTGCCATCAGTCTTGGGAATCTGTCTGTTCTCTCTCCAGCACTACGGTCAGTCAGAGGAATTCAGTCATGTCATGGACATCCTGAACATGATCTTCACCACCGTCTTCACTGTAGAGATGGTCATTAAAATCATCGCCTATAAACCTCAGGTATGCTACATGATGTCTCACCTGAAAGGACAGCTGCAAATCTTTTTATCAATACGAATGATTTCATAATGGAGAAATGTCTCATGTCGCATTTGCGTTAAGCTGGACAATGCATAAATACCATGACAGCATTACAACTAGCAGGCATAACTAAATGCCCTAGTTAAGATATTAAGATATTGGACTCTGAATAATATTCACCAGTGATGTAAGCTTTAAAAAGTTTGTAACATCTTGTCACAGCTCTTTGTGCCAAAGAAGGAACGAACACTTGTAAGTTGATGTAGTGCAGTGGCAGAGTCCAGGATGTGCTGTGTATGTGTGTTTGCCTTTGTGAGAGCATTTTCAGCTGAGACTGCAGGGCAACTGATAATCCCCAAACTTCCTGGCTTATGCCTAGATGTTTCTTCCATAAAGCCATATCACAAATGCACATAACTCATCTGAACAAATGCACTCATTACAGGCAAAAACCTCACCTTGATATGTGTGGTTAGTTTGTTTTTTCCTTGGATTACCTCTTTAGTGTGAAACATTTTTCGCATGCTGTGCCCCTTCGTAGAATTATGTGCATGTTCCTACAATGTCCCTATAATGTCTAACCTAATGAACTCTGGATGATTACCTTGCCTGCCACCTGGACCCATTTAAAAACTTTTGAGCAACTTCTTCATGATAGGAGTAGCCATTGATATGTTTATTATGAACTCCCCACCCCCTGCCAGGGTCCCAGATCAGTAAAGGCACTCTTTGTCATAGAAGGCCAAATTTTCTGTTCACTTCTGGGTGCTCCTTTCTGTATGTCTCTTCGCTGCGTGTTTGGAAACATTTTGACAACCCCTGTGACTCACACTTCCTATTTGGTCTGCTGCTGCCACCACTTCCTACATTACACAGGGTTATTTTGGGGAAGCGTGGAATGTGTTTGATGCCCTAGTGGTGGTTGGGAGCCTTGTAGACATTACCCTCGGCCAGATGGATGTGAGTATCGCAAGGCTTGAAGTGTCTCTTGTACTCCTGGAGTAAACCGCTGGATCTGTGCTTTACTGAAGCTGTTGTCCTTAGTTATCTTCTCTCTCAGGGCTCGCTGGAGGCCTTGCCTACAGGGAAACCTCAATTCTGTCACTTACTGATCTCTTGGTTCCGATCAGAAATCAGACTAGGTGTGAGCTGTCTTTCTGGTCCCTCTACCATGTGACACTGCCTCCTTTGACAAGCCGTCATGTGGCAAACTGGAAAGGGCCCTCACACACCTGTCCTCTACTGGTGCAATTCCATGGGAATTCTTGGAATCACCAAACTTAACTTCCTTTTCCTCTCCTCTTTTCTTTCTTCCTGTCCCTTCTTCTCTTCCCTCCTCTTGGACACAGCACTATTTCACTGATGCATGGAACACTTTTGATGCCTTAATTGTAGTGGGTAGCGTTGTTGATATCGCTATCACTGAAGTCAATGTAAGTACCCGTCTTCACAGCTTTTTCTCCGTTACTCTCACAATGTCTTGCAGTAATCCTACCTTCAGAGTCCTGAATCAATTTAGTTCAATTCAGCTTCCCTTTATCCCCATACTGTTATAGATATATTACCGTTCATTTACCATTTTTTTTTCCTAAGCAAACAAATCACTTCATATTTTACAACCTAACCCCTTAATAATCCAGAAAGGTATACTGTATAGTGACAGACTTAAATAAACATTTATTTATTGCAAGACAACTGTTTACTTATTTTTGTGTTTTGTACTGGTAAAAAGTGTATATGGTGACCATAAAATGTATTTATTTCATCTGTCTTTACTTGATATGCAAGAATGTGCATATACATGCATACACAGTGAGTCACCTAGCTGGAAATGCACTACCTCAAATCTATAATAACCAAAGCACACCTTCATTCAAAGACACAAAAATACAGACTCATAACAACATTTTAAGAGACAGACCTGCATGAAGCACTTTAAATTTAATGTTTCCTTAAGTGTTACTTGAATAATATTAAACTACAGCTATTGTTTTATGTTGTGTATCCACTTGTTATATTTGTATGTCTGTAACATTGTCTGTTGTGTATTAGATTGTCCCAAATTCAATGCATTTGTAAGTGCTCTTTGAGTCTGTGTGTCTCCCAATCTGTCTAATCATTGTTCTCACCAAATCTTTTCCCTAGAAATTTAAAGAGGCAAGTATAACTGTATCAGAATCTCTTTACCTGTGTGTCCACTCTGTGCTGTTTGGGCTGCGTTTTTATAAAACATTTATGCTACAGACACAAACAAAATTTAAATTATTCTTTTTTTCCTGAGCAACCCCAAACTAAAATAAATTCCACAATGTGTGAGTTACGTATCATCAAATTTACAATCTGGTCAGCTGACATGAACTACAGCTAAGGAAAAACAATGACTCACTGTGAGGGATGTAAACCTCCACATTGATTCATATTGTCAACAGAATTGACATGCTGGCTGGAACTGTAAACGATTATTATTTTGCGACCAGTGGTTTGTCCAGACTTCTCAGTTTATTCTGGTACACTTTGTTCATTAATGTTTAATTAATGAATTAATTATATTTGATTACTTTAACTGCTTTTCACAGATGTTATGTACCATTCCAGAGTACAAGTGTGCTTTCTTCAAAATATAAATAAAAATTGAAAAAGTAATTTCTTAGACAACAAAATACCAAATTAACAGGTCACAGCTTAGCTTTGAGGTATAATCTGGTAGAGGATAGTGCCTCTGATTTAAGTGCCTTTCTCTGTAGATTGCTTTCTGAGCTGCAGTGGTGTGTGTTCGTTTGTGTGTTTGTGTATAAATTACTAAGTCATTTTTACAAAGCCTTTCATACTCATTTTATTTAGAAGGCCAATTCTTGCCTTATTTGAACCATTAAATCCCTACGGCAAGGCTCATAAGATGAACAACTGTGAGCCAAATACCATACTTAAATGCCTATTTGTGCTTCACAGTTCTGCTCATATTTTTAATGTCTGATATGAGTTACAGATACAAAATTACTAGATATAACAGTCTAGCTGTGCCACTTTGTGTCACAAACATCAACTTTGCAGTCTAGTAATTTAGTATCTGTGGCGCCAGCATTGAGTGTGAATCCTTATATATGGAGGTTTGGTCTATTTCCTGCCCTTTGACCTATCTGCATGTCCGCCCTACTCCTCTGTGTGCTGTTGAATGCCAGTCGAGCCACCCTCCGCCCTAATATTCATCTTATGTCATCCCACCACGCTTACCCCCATGCACAGTTTTTTCTTGGACCCAAAGAACTTTTGGTCAGTCCCGCACTACCGTCTGTGTTCACTATGTTGACTTTGCTGCCATCGCTCACATCGCTCTCATTTTGGTCAGAATGCCTCTGGAGCTCAGAGCTGCTCGCATGTCTTATCAGGCAGAGAATAACTACTCACTGATACACAGTCTGCCAGTAATTCCATGCAGAATAATTAGCTGTGACTTTAGCTGCTGGTTAAAAACACAACTACCCACTCACACGACAGTATCTGGTGTTCACAATAAAGAATTCTCCCTGGCCAAGGGTGTGCTTGTTGTCCGAGCAGGTTAAGATTTGCAGAAAATCCTCTGGTGAGGGAATGACTAGACTATTGCACACGTTGGTCCCTGTGTCTGACCAGCTCCTGTCCACAGATCCCTCTGTAGAGGGTTCCTACAGACCTGGTAAAGCAACCTACAGTGATAGGTCGTTGCGGTCTCTCTGTTTTAATGGGAATGCTTGTCTGTGCTCTGTTCTGTTTTCTGCCATTAGCTGGTTTAGCTCAGTGAGGAGCTCGAGTGTAGGGAGCAGGTGTGTACACCTCAGGTGTGTAGATCTCAGTCAGGTGCATGGCCCTGCCTTCAGCTCTGTCAGCACACAGCTTCTCTTTCCTTTATTATTTCTCCCAACTTTACCTTTTTAATTCACTCTTCCCATCTTGCTTTACTTTTCCTTTGCTTCTAAGCCTTTCTTCTAGTCTAAGCGGACCTGTCCTATGACTGCATGCATTGCTGTGATGCGATAAAAAGCCGAAAGCTCTCCCTGTTGCCAATTGTCTTGCCTGAAGTGTTTGACGTGCTGGACGCATATCCCATCAATGCTATGGCCAGTTTGCCAAAGGATCTGTCTGAACCTGAATGGAACCCATTCATGTTTTACTTTGTATTCATTCCCGTTCCATCCCATAGGGGAGTGAGACAGGCAGCTGAATTAGGCTGGAGTCTCCATACCTCCTGCTCGGTGATTGGTAGACCCTTAGGGTCTACCAGCCATTTCTGGCTTTGTGTTTTACTGCATTCTTATGTCTGCTTACAGTTTGTCAGTCTTTGTCATGCCCAGTGTTCTGCGGCTCTTCACATGTACTATGATTAGAGCAGCCCTTATTATTCAAAGTGCGGTAAATATTACCACCACACAACACAATGGTCACTGAGGAGTTTGGCAAGGAGGTGTCACCATCCTGTGGTTCTCTTGCCATCTCAGAGATTTCTGAATTATGCTGCGGGTATTCAGTTCCTGATGGCAGAAGAAGACAATCAATCTGCATTCTCACTGTATATTCAGTAGATACTGTACATTTAGGCCTAATGTTCAGATGATATTGTGCTTGGTCCCGAAGAAGAAATATAGAGATTGACAGCTGTAAAAATTTGACAGAGATGGACAGTCAATTTAAATGTTATATAGACATATATACGCCACTACAGAAAACATGATGTACACTGAAAGGGTACATAAAGAAGCCTTGCAGATTGAGGGGTGTCCTTTGCCGTCTTACGTCCTGTCTTTAACTTTGAAGAGATGTTGTGACAATGTTTTGTTTTATGACAGATGTCTAGTCATTAATGTCACAGAAACCCACCACAGAGTTGTTGTGTTTACACATATGTCTGGACACTAACGCTAAGAAATGCGTTACTATTGTTTTGTAAACGATTAAGGATTTCCAGTTATAGTCACTAGAGATGCTAGAGGTTGTGTTCGAGGAATTAATACAGCTCTTTAATTTTAAAGCCCACAGAGGCTCCCCAGGTGAACGATGCTGGGGTAAGATGCACCGCCCCCTAGTGGGCTCCAGCCCTGCTTCGACTTTGCTTTCTTTTTTCATTTGTTAATTACTTTACTCTCTGGAATCTGTTCCCTAAAATCTTCACTCATTTTTCATTTGGTTTGTTTAGGTTGTTCTTTTTTTCCTTTGTATTTCTGTTTGATCTTTACTTTCCATGTTTGGGGTTCAGTTGTGTTTTGGGGGTCTGAAGCAGAGTGTCCCGCACAGCGTTGTCACTCCGTCCCGTCGGTCAGCAGCGTGGAGAACTCCACCTGCTGGCTGCATGATCCTGGAGCCGCATGTGTTGCTCCGGACAGAGGAAGCAATGCTGAGGCCGGGCTATGGCGCGCCATATGCCCAGGGGCCAAACATGCTTTCCTTCCCCTCTGCCCCCCACTGTATGAGCACGACGTCTGGCAGTGTTTTCAGCTACTGGATGAAAAGCCAGTATTTTACATTTACATCTATTTATCTATCAGATGTGTAGTTCAGAAAGCAGGCAAGCAAAGCCCAACAGTGAAATCACTCAGCATAATATAAGAAATACCCTTTGGTTTGGTCTACTGGAGATGGCAGGAGTAATATGACTCTAGGTCAGTGCCTCCTGCTGTCTTCTATGCACTGCCAACGTTCTGCGCATGCACTCAGGTGACTGCCTCTTGTCTGTGTACTAATGCAGTCGTCTTGTTCACAGAATCCAGAGGAAGGTGGCGCTTTTTCAATCTCCTTTTTCCGTCTCTTCCGGGTTATGAGACTGGTCAAGTTGCTAAACAGGGGTGAAGGCATTCGAACCCTTCTGTGGACCTTCATCAAGTCATTTCAGGTGAAACACAGCCCTACCATTGACATTACAGGAAGCATTCTGGGTGTGACTCTGTCTCTAGATTTATTAAACTCCATATATACAGTAGGATGCAAACTTGTTTCGTTATGGCTTCTGGACTGTGAGTCCATGTATAGCCCCAGTTTGCATTGTTGCTAACTTAGTTTGCAAACTTATGTGTCTCCATCTCGCAGGCTCTGCCATGGGTTGCGCTCCTGATCGTGATGGTTTTCTTCATCTATGCTGTAATTGGAATGCAGGTACATTCTGCTTTCAGTACCAAAATATAGAATAGACAGGCCAAAGTTGGAGCTTGAAAGTGTTTCAGTGATACTGTGTGTTCTCCAGATGTTTGGGAAGATCGCCATGGTGGACAACACAAGCATCAACCGCAACAACAACTTTCAAACTTTCCCCCAGGCCGTACTACTGCTCTTCAGGTCGGTGGCTTTCAGATCCATCTGAATCAGGCACACCGTTTGCCCTCTGGAGATGTCCGATTTCAATCACATTCAGTTATCATTTTGGCAGCATATTTTTATTTAGTTTTAGCCTTAGTCTTTTGATGAAAATGCAATTAAGTTTTAGTCATACTTTAATCATCTAATTTATTTTAGTTTTAGTGTAGATTTAGTTGACAAAAATTACAGGATATTTAAATCGACTTCAGTCGCTTCAGCTTTAGTCAACTAAATCCACACTACAGTACATGCAGTCAGTGAAACAGGTTCAGCTGTAGTCTGATACATAGTTTTCACATTTATGTGAAAATTTCACTTAATTTTCTGTGTACATGTACATAATCACAAACATAGATTTGTTTGCCTTATATAGAATAGACATATAGAATAGACAGATTCCTGCAGGAAACATCTGTAAAGCTGTTGGCATGGCAATTGATTTGAACATGTGATCTTGAACATAGATTCTGTTGTAAAGGCTGTAATACGAAACATTACACGAGGCTAATTCAAAAATGGTTTTGTAGTGACTTTATTTATCATTAAATAAAATTTAAATAAAACCAAAATTTAGACAGTAACGAAATACTTGCATATGACATCTGCAATTATAAAAGAATACCAGTGAATAGAAATTAAATAAAGAAAATGTGTCCTCTCTCAACAACATAAACAAAACTCAGACTATTAAAAACCAACTGGATTGTGTTTATTTTCCTTTTGCTACCACTCCATACAACTTGCACTGAGAATTGTTTTCTTTTGCATCCAATGTAAAAATTGCACATATATCAGTATGTTGTTTCACACAGCAGTATATGCTACTTTATTAACTAGTATTAACAATTTGAAAACCATTTCCTAATCTAATTTAAGCAGTATATGTTACCCCCACGATAAAAGCTGCCCAAGCCCAGCACAGATATAACAAGTATACAGACAGACTTTAGAGACATAGTTGCATGGATTAAAAGCTTGAAGCCGGTTAGCTCAACATTATCCAATCATGTGCAACTACAATCGATGCTAGCTAAAGATACTACATCTAATTTGGTTACCAAATTGCCGTAGGTGTACCTGTGTGAGTGAATGATGTGTGTGTGCCCTGCGATGGCTTCCTGCCCAATTCTCTATTGTTCCCTGTTTTGCACCTGTAGTCTCCAGACCCTCCGCGACCCTGAATAGGACAAGCAGTTACAGAAAATGGGGGGATGGTTTACATGTCATTTTTGTCAATTAAAAATCTATCTTCATTGACAAATCATTTTCGTCAGTTTTTATCAATGAAATTAACACTGGTCACGTCAAAGGATGAATTGACAACAATTGAGTTTGTTAGTGTTGATACTGAACCTGGGCTCCCCTGATCTGCCTCCTTGTGTCTCAGGTGTGCCACAGGTGAGGCATGGCAGAATATCATGCTGGCCTGCTTGCCCGGGAGGCTGTGTGATCCAGAATCGGACATCAATCCAGGGGAGGAGAGGTCGTGCGGGAGCAACGTTGCCATAGTCTACTTCATCACCTTCTACATGCTTTGTGCCTTCGTGGTATGACCCTACCCACAAACACATAGAAAACTACAAATATATATATATCACACACACACATTCCCATGCACAAATGTTAACATCATCATTAAGACTTGTTTTTTTTTATTTAAGATTATAAATTTATTTGTGGCCGTCATCATGGACAACTTTGACTACTTGACCCGTGATTGGTCCATTCTTGGCCCTCACCACTTGGATGAATTTAAGAGGATATGGTCCGAGTACGACCCAGAGGCCATGTAAGTGTGAGCAGGCTCAGAGGCTTGGCATTACACAAGAGAAGATAAGAGATAAGGAGTGACTAACATCCAGTGCAACAATGCGACTGCAACCCTTCATTACTTTATAAACTAACTTTTGAAAGCCATTTCCTAATCTAAATCTTTTAGTTTTAATTGCATCTATGTACATCGTAGTTAATCTCTCTTTCAAGTCTTCCTAAATCCTTATATTTTTAATGTTCCCTTTAGTTAATCTTTTTCTTTTCATTTTGACACTGTCAGAACACAATTTTGTATTAAAAAGCTTTTGTACCCTAAATAGAAACAGAATTTTGGGGCAGCATGTCGCCGCTTCGTGCCTGACCTCACCAGGATAGTCACATGTCTGTGCACCCTTAAGCAAAGCCCTTAACCCCCAACTGTATGAGTGCTGCTGCAGGTGGCTGCCCTTCACTGCCAAGATTTCTCTCACCTACATATATATCTGGGTGTCATGGAGAGCAAGATGGGGAAGCTGATAAGAGAATTTTGATAAAGTGTCATTATTAAATTTTCTCTGAGTATCAGTGCCATCAATCATACAGGACTTTTCTGCAGCTAACTATGAGCTCACTGCATAGACTGGATAGCATGGTTTATCCCAGACTTTGTGACCTCCTCACTCCTCTTTCCAGTGGCAGGATCAAGCACCTGGATCTGGTGACTCTGCTTCGTCGCATCCAGCCTCCCCTGGGCTTTGGCAAGCTGTGTCCTCACAGGGTGGCTTGTAAGGTACAAGAATATGCGAACACGTATGCATGCATTCATATATTCGCGCTGTGTCCTCGGTGGTGTTTGAGGTCTTCACATGCACGCAGACGCATACGTGCGTACAGATTCACATGCACTCTAGCACATACATGCATACAGATTCCCATACACAAGCAAATACGAGCATTGGAGTTGGCCACAAATGTTCACGTCATGTGAGCACAAGCACTCACGCTGACAACATTTTGGCATTGTACACTCATCGTAAATGCTCTACTTGTCTGTTATTAACATAACCACATTCTGTTTCAGAGACTGGTAGCCATGAACATGCCTCTCAACAGCGACGGCACTGTCATGTTCAATGCCACGCTCTTCGCTTTGGTCCGCACAGCTCTGAAGATCAAGACTGAGGGCACGGAAACTTCTCCTATCTATCTTCCTGTCTATCTGTAAATCTGTCTGTCTGTCAACCTACTTATCTATCTATTGTATTTACTCTTAGGTTTTTGTGCAAAATGCACAAAAACATTGGCTTATCATCTGCAAATTAAGCACTGTACTGAAGAATGAACATATGAACCACAGATTTACTATTCCACCTGTGCTGCAGTGGAATGTGGGAGAGCCTGCTAGTGATCTGCCACAGTACTGGCACCGTCATCTGACACAGAGGTTTGCTTGTACCTGGTAGGTCCCCTGGAACAGGCAAATGAGGAGCTCCGCAGTATCATTAAGAAGCTCTGGAAACGGACGAACATGAAGCTGCTGGACCAAGTGTGTCCCCCTGCAGGCGGTCAGTCATGCTGCCTCCCATACTGACCCCTAGACCTCAAAGGCTGATTCCACTGCTCTTTCTGTGCTTTTCTACTAACTGGGCTTCATCGTACATCTTCAATTTGCAACATTCTTGAATAGAAACCCTCCCACCTACCTATAAACGCATTATAGGTGCAAGCATGACCTCGCTCTGATAGATGATTAAAGGGATTTTGCTCAGCGCTCTTAGCTTTGTTAGCAGCCAAGAACCAGGACTGAGCGCTCCTGGCCCAGGAGCAACACCTTCGTATAAAAAAAGTATTGCAACACCTTCGTATAAAAAAAGGTGCACAATTACAGTGAAATATCAATTTATACCCAAAGACATTTCGCATTACTAACTTGTCTTGCAGAGAACCATTCTCCCATTCCAGAATAATAGATAATGTATTAGCTGTACAGACAGCAATAGTTGTGACGATGCACCTATAATTTCAGGACTAAGTCCGTATGTCTGACAGCTTGCATGGCCCTCAGCAGCACTGCATGTTCTCTCCACACTAAACCTTCTCTCTTTTCACTCGAGCTTTTCTGCAGCTTCTGCTCCTTGCACATAGTCTGGGGTCCTACCGAATATTCTGAAGCAATTCTGTTTTAGGGTGGTGGCATGGAACTGGTGTTGCCTCTCTCGCACCCCTTTCCCCAAAGAGTTTGCTGACTCGACACGGACCCTGCTTCAGAATGATTCCTCCGGGATCACGCCGCTTGCTTGCATGTGCCCTGTGAAGGGTAGAGGCAGAATTTAGTGGAACAGGCCCTGCTGATAGAGAAAATTGCTACATTGCTCAAAAGACCTGACTACTGTACAGTTAGTCATCCTTATGAAATCAGTGAGTTTGTTAGTTGTACTGCTGTTTGTCAGTAAGCAGTAGATTTAAAATGAAAAATGTATTGTACCTAATGGTAATGAAACCTTTAAAACGTATTAGCTACAACTTATTTGGGAAATTTAAAGACTAAAGATTCCCTGCCTCTCCAGCATCTCCCATTTCGGTTTTCCACTCCATCGCTAGTTCTGTTTTGGGTCCTTCAAGGGTTAAATTAGTCTTCTGTATTTTACTAAAGTCTTGTCCTGTCTTTTACCATGTTAAGTCCAGGTATAATCTCCACTTGATCAGTATACCCCAGAGACAAGAAATAGAAAAATAAGATTCATTGTTCATTGCTATCAACGTGTGATTGCTGATAATTTTTATACAAAAATAAGATGTATGATATCCTCATGTTTCCCTGGTGATATAGGTTACCTGAACTGATCCTCCTACAATCAACGAACCTACTCACCATTTTATTGTATAAAACCTGCAAAGCATAAGTAGGCACATCAGACTTTACAGGCAGTGGCTTCTCAAAGCTATATGGGATACAGGCTTTAACTGGGCTTGCTGTAAATTTTCTAGACTTTGATGGAATCCTTCCAATTCCACACCTGTGGTTACTTTAAAGTGTGTAACCTAGCCATCTCCCAGCTGCCTTGGGGGGCCCTGGCCCCTCATGAGGATTCTGTAGTCTTAGTGACAGTCGGCCGGGTCTGAGTCAACCTGAGGGTGACTGAGGGCCCCCATGCTGACAGTGGTCTGTTTGTTCAGATGATGAGGTGACCCTGGGGAAGTTCTATGCCACCTTCCTGATACAGGACTACTTTAGGAAATTCAAGAAACGCAAAGAGGGAGGCTTCCTGGGTGTTCACCCCACTGAGAACAGCACGGCCGTTGCCCTGCAGGTAAGCTTCATCCGCAGACCGTATCCTCTTTCTCCTCCATTTTTTATCTGTGCATCATTACCCATGGTGCACTTTTGTCCTCATCTACCCCTCCTTCTCCCAGTGTATCCTTCCCCCATTCAAGAGTGCTTGGTAGTGGCAGGTCTTGGTGGTGTGCGGGATCATTTGCTTTAGGCATCGAGGCCCTTAAAAGACGGTCAGCTCCCTGTTTACACTCTGTCATCCAAATGGAATTCCCTGGTATTATGCATGGAATGGAGTTCACAGTCAGTATCAGGGTCTGCTTCTGTAGCCATTACTCAACACTGATACCCTCAAGCCCAGAGAAAAGTGTTTATGAAAAATCATATGAGAAACAATGTGTTTATACCATATGTCCTGCAGGACAGTGTGCAAATAGAGTTCCAATAAAAGAGGAACTCAAGTATGATTTAAAAACAGTATATGTACTGTACAGGAGTATGTGTTCCAGACAGAAGTGAGGTTTTGACATCCTGGTGTGTTCATCGCTTGTGCTCAATATATGTGCTACTTTTCACTCCTTTCTGTAATTGGAGAAGAAAGCTGCAGCTTTCCTTGCATTTTTTACCCATGTGTGTGGATTTGTATAACATCCATATTCAGTCAGTGCTCCCAGTATCTCAGTGGATTCCAGGACAAATAAAGACCCACATTTTCCTCATGACCATTATGAAGCCATAACACCGTTTTTCACCCCCATTCAAACTAACCAGCCTCTTGTTTTGCTGCTAGTCTATACTCTGCATTCATAAACATTACTGGTGTTACTTGCACTTGCATATTTAGTGGCCACCTTTTGCAGTGCCTGCCCAGGTAGAATCAGTGGATATGGGTGTCTATAGCTGAAGAGTAGAAGATCAATATTTCACCCAGGATTTACTCCTAGTCTTAGTGTTCCTCAATTGAAGCATCTTCCGTTTTTAAAGATTAATAACTTTCAGTACCAGTCAAAAGTTTGGACACACCAAGCCACCTACAAAGGACAGTGATAATGTCACATCACATGACAAACACAACAGAAATTGCTTTGGATGAGTTTGACCAGAGAGTGAAGAACAAGCAGTCAGTGAATGCTCAGAAGATGTGTATGAAGTCCATCAGTACAGCTGGAAAAGCATCCCAGGAGGCCGCCTCACGAATCTGGCATAGTGGAGACCGTAGGGTCAGCCAGTCCCTGGAGCAAATTGTGGCTAAGGGTCATGTTGAAGGGCCCAATGGTGGGATCACTCTGCTGACCCAGGGATTTGAACCTTCTGAGTTCCAATCCACAGAGCTGCCCCCCCAAACAGATTGGTTTTTTAATTCTTTTTTGTTCAGTGCATAATTCCATATATACAATTGTAATGTTGATGTCATAATTATACTAAAATCGTACAAATAAAACTGTTGATAGTTGTATCCAAACTTTCAACTGGTACTGTACATAGTTGACTCAGACCTCCTACATGATCATTTTGAGATGATCAGCAGTATCTAATTTTAGGTCTGAACTGCAAGTCAAATTCCATTAGTTCCACAACACATTTGCATTCTTCTGCAGGTAGCTTGAGGCACAGTTTTATATTCATATAAGTAGCAGCGGCAGAGTTTTGTACACTGCAGAGAATCCACAGGGAATTTTATACACTCAGAGCCTCTCATTTAGAAACTGTCTGTCTTTCAGTGGCTTCTTTTCCCATGTCTCACTGTCTGCTAAGTGCAGTTCAGCCACAAGGCTCCTGAGTACAGTAGGGGACAGTTGTAACTCAAATGTCATTGGTTGACTTAGACTCTTTTTTTTTGGGGGGGGGGGGGTGGGAGGCCAGGAGGAGCTGGCCTGGACTGCATCGCCCTGCAGCTTCTCACCACCTGTTATCGTCGGTTGCAGGCCGGTCTTCGCACACTGCATGATATTGGGCCTGAAATTCGAAGAGCCATATCATGTGACCTACAAGATGAGGAGCTTGTAGACTTTATTCCTGAGGAAGACCAGGAGTTTTATAGGGTAATAATTTATGTTTATAACAATTTAAACAACAAGGTAACCCTTATAGGACAGCTCATTGTAATTGATTAGATCAATTTGCTATAAAGCTTTTATAGGGTAATTCTTCATATTTATAGCATAAAGATTGGTGAGAACATGCTTACTGGGAAAGCTACTCCATTTAAAGCAGTCTACCCAAAGGTTTTAGGAATAAAATATTTGGATGCAGGAGCAACACGATCTGAATGTACAGGAGTTAGCAGTAAACATAATGAAAGCAGGGCAGGAAGCCAAATAACACAACTGACTTTGCCCTGGTTTACCTATGATGTTACTCATTGTTATGTCAGGGGAACATTTTTAAATAAAAAAGCAGTGCAAGGAAGTTCATTTTGCATGTCATAAGCCATTTAATCTGCTTTTAAAAATATTTTTTGCTCATATAAACTTTAAAAAGTAAATGTTTTAATATGCAATTCACTGAAAATGTATGTCTACTTTTGATTTGCAATGCACAGTTTAATGTGACTTTTATTGACAGCAAAATGGGGGAATTTTCGGAAATCATGTCCATCACATGAATGGAGATGCCAGGAACCCCTCATATCAGACCAATGCCACACAGCGCCCCCTGCAGGTGCATCCCCCCCCACACTATGCTAACATGGAACAACCAGTTGGCCGGTTGGACAGGATGGGCCAGACCCTGGCTCAAAATGGCCATTCCTATCACAAGTCTACCAACATCAACCTCAACAATGCCAATGTGTCCAGTCTGCCTAATGGGAAACATATTGGTCCCTATGAGCATGCAAATGGCTACGCTGGAAACAAGGGACCCTACTACCCAGGCGACTATGACAAGCCCAAGAACTCCAGCATCCAAAGGTACCAAAGACCTACAAGCTTAAGTTATTACTTACATAATGGTAGTACACACTTTACTCACAATTATACAACAGGTTATTGGTTAGTGTCCCCTACTACCTCTCCTAACTGAAAGCCATCTGCTATCCAAACTGTAACTGTGCAAACTCCAGATTACTATTTCAGCCAATATACTATCCACCCATAACTAAATCCTGAATCTATGACTCTCACACTCTATTCTGTAACAGCACTGAGCTGCAGTCTATACACTATCATTTCTATACACTGATGACCATTCCCTGAAATATATGAATTCTGCATATGTCTGAGTTACTGAATAAATATATGTTATGTTAAACCTTCTTCTCTTTTTCCTTTCCATCTATACTTATCTGAATTGCTTTCCCCTGAACATTTCTCTGCTTTCTGGAATAGGACACGCTACTATGAGACCTATATTAGGTATGTCTGCTGCAACATAAAGACGCTCCATCTACAACACAGGCAGACATAGATGCTAGAAGGGACCACTGTGAACTTGCTCCCTCATCACTAGAGCTTGGCAAACATATGTGTCTGTAGAACTTTGTGGCTTTCTGTTGACAGTTTTCCCTCTGCAAGTCAGTGTACATCTGATGTATGGCTAAGGCTGCTCACACTGCCCTTCTGGAGGTGCGATTTCCATTGGCATTGCACGTCCTCCTACACATGCCCATCACAGGGCCTGACTCCCTCTGTGCTGCCCTCCAGAGCCCATGCCGGGGATAGCTGTCAGCCGACAATTCGTAGAGGAGATGAAGGTGCTGAGGAAGAACGCTGTGGGGAGTACTGCAGTGGGGAGGAGCCTTATGAGGAGGACATTATGATCGCAGACAGGTAGAATCAGTTGGCCATTAAATATGCCCCCTTGGGTGGTATTGGGTCCAAAAATGTAAAACAAATGAGAACCTTTAATTATAGATGGCAGAAGACTTTGGTGGGGAAATATATAAAAAATAAAACTCCCATTCCTTTAGGAAATATGTGCACTTTTAGAAATGGGGAGTATACACTAATATTGTTTTATTGACATATTCGCAGGAAGGGATATAAGGAGTACCTTGACAAGGTTAATAACCTAGAACAGGACTATGATGTGCCCAAAGGGTATTATCGTCATGTGCGTCAGTATGATGATGATGAGCAGTCGGTTTACCATGACTCCAAAAGGTCCCCGAAGAGACGGCTTCTTCCTCCCACACCGCAAGGTGAGCACTGTAGTCTTTGTCCCTCTTTCAAAAGCTTATCCTGATCAAGGTCACGGGGGCCTGGACCCTTCCCAAGCAGCTTAGGACACAAGGCTGGGGTACACCCTGGATGGGGGACCAGTCTAACACTAGGCAGCTTTCAGAAATTTGGTACTTTGTGACTATTTATTCAATAGAAGTGCTTCTATTTTTTTCCACAGTGGACTTCATTAGTATTTTAGTACTTTCATTACTTCATTAACTGATTATAATTTGCCTCTGGTGCACCAAAACATTTGAAAATCATTTGCAAATTAATAAAGAATAGCTTTAAGGGCCCAGGGTTGGATGAAGCAAATTACTTGAATTTTGAAGTGATTATGAGAGGCAAAGACAGAATGCATCATTCCAAGGTCAGCGCATTGTCAGAGGACCTTAGAAGAACATCTGCTGATGCCCATCTAGAAACAGATAGTCTCCATTTGCAAATGTTCTTTAGTACAGTAGAATGATGGATTTGCAAATCTTTTTCAATGGTTTTCTAACAGATATGGGGCAATTTATCAATCTAACAGGCTCTGCCATCAGTTTTATCCCTAGCACTGGAGGTTGCTCTAAGATCTCTCCAAGAATGGGTTCTTTATGCCTGCCTGTCATATTAGTGAGATGCCAATAAAATCACCCTTTTCCTTTTTCTTGCTTTTGTCCAAGAAATGTTTACACACTCTGGTTTCTGGTTCCTGTGTGTTGCTTCACACCTCCAATGTCATCGATCCCAATTCTCCACTTTTGCATGTTCTCTCTGGCTCATGTGGACTTATTTTAGGTACTCTGGTTTGCTCCAACATGCAAACATGTATGATGACATTGCACTGGCATCCCATCTGAGCTGTACCCCTGCTATGTGGAGGATAGTGCTGCCTGGGGATAGGCTACAGCCCCCCCCCCAACCCAGCACTGGACTAGCTAACCATGTAGTGTACAAGATAGTATGGATGTGTATTTCCCTCTCAAACACTTTTCAGTTATTTTAGCTTTAAATGGTGGTTCCTGCTGCTCACCCATTGCATCACCTTGCGCTCCATCACCATACCTGTAGCTGTTGAAAGTCAATATTTTAGGTCCTTTCGCATGTTGTATGCTGGAAATGAATGTATTAAGCTCCGGCATGTGTCTAAAGCAAAGCTGGGTGATGACTGTGACATGATCCTTGAATGTACATCAAATACTCAGTATGATGAGCATCCCACTCAGTCAGATGACCTAAGGAACCATGTTTCATATTTCCTCAAAACTGCATTTGTAAAAATGCTCCATAAATGGTTGAATTTGTTATTGTGAAAGCAAGTTGTTACTGGGAGCTGGAAGTGCACTACTTCAAGAGGTTTCATAGCCTACTCAATAGTACTTTGGTATCCTTGTACTTCAAAGGTCATAACTTCTGTCTGATACTCACTTTGCCCTGTATTTTCTCTTGCTTTTGGAGTCCACATCCCTTTATGTCTGCCATATTATATATTTAATTGTTCTTCCTGTGGATGTGTTCAGGCCACAGAAGGCCGTCCTTCAATTTTGAGTGCCTGCGTAGACAGGGCAGCCAGGATGAAATCCCCCATTCCCCCGGCTTACGTCAGCGCACAGCACTGCCTCTTCATCTGATGCAACACCAGGTAGGTGTGCCATTCTTATAATGCTTCCGAACAGCATCGCTATTCACATGTAAACGTCGTGTCCATTTTCTTTCTCGCCTGTTTGGTACCAGGTCATGGCTGTCGCTGGTCTGGACTCTAGCAGAGCCCAGATACTCTCCCCAACCCGCTCCACACGGTCCTGGGCTACACCTCCAACCACACCTCTTAGCAAGGACCTCTCTCCTTACTATACACCCCTGATCCGTGTAGAGCGGGCTGGGCTGGAGAATGGCCATGTGCGCAATAGCTCCTGGTACGCAGACGACCCGGATTACCAGTACAGGACGTATACACCAGCACATCTGCAGCTCCCCCATGAGTACAGAAACCAGTACTACCAGAAGAGAGGAAGCGCCACAAGCCTTGTAGAAGCAGTGAGTCAAGCCAAGGGCACCAGTTTCCTGGCCTATACCATTCCACTAGACACCTGCCAGGGTACGGGGCCTTATACACAGTAAAGGTAGCAAGGTTAGTAACACTGGTTTTCATTTTCTTCCCCGAAGGTATTGATATCTGAGGGACTGGGGAGGTATGCCAGGGACCCGAAATTTGTCGCCACAACGAAGCACGAAATAGCAGATGCTTGTGAGATGACTATTGATGAAATGGAGAGTGCCGCCAGCCACCTGCTGAATGGTGGCAGGGACGTGTTCCCCATCCGGGGCCGGAGAGACTTTGAGGTTCTGGATGTCTCTGCCAGCTACAGCGATGAGGAGCTGGAGCAAGATCTCGCTGGGAAGTATGAGGAAGACTTAGCTGATGAAATGATATGCATTACGAGTTTGTAGCATTGGGTCCACTTGTAAAGAACAAAACACAGAGACTCTGAATCTCTTGGCTCACTAACAAAAGAAGTGCCTTTTTTCTAGTGGAGTACAAAAGGCACTTGGAGGTGACGGGGCTAACAGGAGCAGCACTCTGCTGCTCTTCCAGAACCCGTCTCAATCCCCAAGGAAGCAGATGTGGGCTCGGCGGAGCATCTTTAGGCAATGCCTCCCCGACACACTATGTGGAAGCATGATATCAGGAACAGCTTTCATCCTAGAGAAAGACAGGCATATCTCACATGTGGATGTGAACTGAATACTCCAGTTACTTTCAGAATTAAATTGTGGCTAACGTGAAAAATGACTATATGCTCGTTTACAGATGTATCACTGTCTGCTTATTATCACTTTCCAGATAAGGTGGCTAAGATGTCTGCAGTTACAAAGATTCCCATTGGAAAAAAAAATGATTAAGCAATTATGCACTACAGACAGTTCTTTTGGAATATTAAAAGAGCCAGTTTAATATTTCCTAGTTGATATATTGTAAATGTATTGTAATATATTACATCAGAAAACTTTGTAAAGAGATGTTCTATATTTTGTAATTATGTATCTTACATAAGAACAGCAATACGGTTCTTAATATATTACAAACATAGATTGATGTTATTTTATGAGCTACTGTACAATAATGTTTATCTACCTTTTCTTTTGAGCTCCACTATATTCTCGATCTGCTCGCAACCTTTTATAAGATGTTGTGTCGAGGTGAACATGCATTCGCACGAGATATGCAAAATTATTATGTCGATAGACCTGAACAGTCGAACTTCTTGTCGTGTCTTAAATACCCACTGAAGGAGTTTGAGAACTACGTTCGCTCCCCGCACCCCCGCCACACCACTCAAAATGCACTCAGGTGTGTGTGTTAATTCGCCGCTGTGTTTGATTTTTACAGGTCTCCTTGTAAGCAAAAGGGACCGGCTTTTGTTTAACTTGTGTTAACCTGTGTGCATGGGTACATCTGGATGTTAAATTCTTCTATTGTGACTGACAATGCTGCTTTCTGAGGATGAAGGAACTGTGCCCCTGTCATTCACACACTAACAAAACATGTCGCAGATCACGTTCCTGGGTTTGATATGCGCTTATTACCCGAAGGAAAATTTATTAATTGTGTTACCGGCCACATCAATTCCGAGCGACTTATCTCGTTCTTCAATCACGACACGTTCTAAATGATCGTTTTCATTTAATCGGAAACAAAAACTGTATTTCCAGGTCTGTTAAAGTCGACTCATTTCCCCCCTTTCTGGTGTTAACTTTTTAATCGTTTGCATTTTATAATATAGTTATTAAAAGCATCTAGACTAAGTGCACGCTCAGAAATTCTGTGAAGCTGATCGGTGGTGACGCAGCTACAACACGGGGCAGGAAGTTGGAGAGTTAAAGCAATATTACCCCCCACTCTTTCCATACGAAGTCTTATACATATACCTCCAGAAGAGCAGGGTAACATATCAGTGATTTAAACCTTTCAACATTGAAGGTGTTCCAAACTTTAGCCTCCCTTTCTTGCACTGCAAAAAAGGGATGAAACAATCACTTTAAATCGTCTTTTAAAAGAACAACACTTACCAGCATGCAAACTTGGCCGAGCACAGTGCGGGCAGTTCTACTCTCCATGAGGAAGTGTGCGGTCTGGGGCGGGGGGAGGGAAGCGGGGTATAACTGGTCCACCCAACCCGACTGGGGTCCTCCAGGAGGTGCACGCTGAAAGGGCTCTGACTCGTCTGTGAGAAACGTGTACTGGTGTCTCGGATATCTAAGATGACCCCTCACGGCCAGGCACATTGTACTGTAACGTAGCAATTACAGAGGAACTAGAAATATGCATTTTTTAAACACTTGTGTAAATGGTGTTAAAACTAAAGACTAAAACCAAGTTACTTTACCTCATGTCAGGGATTCCTGAATAAAAATGGTATTTAAATATTAGCACATAGCTGTATGTCTTTGCACAAGTAATTGTTAAGTGATATTGTTTCATTTTCTATGAATTTCAGATCTATATGTAATAGGGTGAGGCGATTTTGTACTTTTCCTGTGGCTGTGTGTATGGTTTAGTGGAATCTATATTTGTCATACTTGTCACTTTAAAATGCTGGGATATATGGTAGAATATTAAGCGGCACTGGTCTTTTTCCTTGTGATAAAACCAGTTTGCGGCTCAATGATATTTAATATTTAAGTTTACAGAGAATTATATGTTAATTTAAACACTTTAATCAGTTTAATATTACTAGAATAGTTGACAAGATGTATTTAAATATACAATGAAAAGTATATAAAGTATGGAAAGAACTGTTCTTATTTATTTTACTTGAAATATTTGCTCTTTAAGGTTTTTATTCTGCAAACCTCCGTAGCAGCTTAGTATCCTCTAGATTTTGTATGCATTTCTTTTTGTATTTTTTCATTTAATTTTGGCCTTTAACTGATTTGAATCAATACCTAAATTTTATTTCCTAATGATTACTATTGAATAAACTTACACTAAAGTTCAAAGTGATATTTAATCTGTGATTTATTCATGAACATGAAGGGAGGTCATCAAGAATATAAGCATCATGTAAAAGGTGATGAAGCAGACAATGGCCACGCTTCTTCCAGGTGGCCTCTCCTTGCCAGCTCTGCCAATTAACCCAAATAATATATAGCAAGAGATCTGTACATTATATGAGTGTGTCTTGAATTTGCACATGGACCTGTGTCAAGAAATGCTACTATCTTCCATGAAAATAACAAATATAGTTTGTTGGGCTGTGTCATGATACATTGTGGGATTCCAGTTATGAGGAGTGACATCACTTGAAAGCTTGAAAATTTTTCAGTGGAGGGTCCTGTCAAGAGCAAGATGAGTGATTCCCCAATGCAGCATAAAATGTTTAACCGTCGCCATCTCCCCAGCTGCCAATCGACAACTTTTACCAACAACTTTGGGTGTGGAGTTCTGAACCATATATGGCAGAACTGTGACTTGGATCCGTCTTGAAATGAGTGGTCCAAAGACATGATGCTCAAGTGCATTCACCAAGTTGACCTTCATACATTCTCCAACCTGGAGGTGGTTAATTTCAAAATATTCAAAATCTCAAAAATGTCTACCTACCTGTGTTGGTTGTTTATGTTGGCCGTTATCACTGTTCGCTCTTCTCCTTGCCCTTGTAATCAATAATCATGCCCAGAAGGCCAGCATTTCAGTGGGTATGTTTATGGTTGAGTGGATATACAGTAGAGGTATATGGAATGTTTCAGCTGGTACATACAGTTAGTAGTCAAGTAGTGAATCATATGGCTACAACAGAATACAGCAAAAGCTCTCGTATCCAGCAACTTTGGGACTTAAGCACTGATGCATAGTTGAATTTTCTAGATTGTTTCTAGAATTTTCTTGATAGTTTGTTGAAAACAATACTCAGTTACTACTGAAGAGTAAATCATGAACAAATATGGTAGCTACTTGAGATAAAAGATCATCATGATTCACTAATGATGAACAAAGATGAGATTAGTATTTCACTTGTTATTCATGACTTCAGCAGTTCCTTAGTAGTTCTTTCAGTAGTTCACAAAAAATTACCGGATGAACAGATTTAGGAACAAATATAGTAGCTGCTTGAGATAAAAAATATGTCACGATTCATTAATGATGAATAAACATGAGGTCAGTATTTCACATGTTATTCATTTTTTGCTCCTTCAGTAGTTCACAAAGGTTTGCAGGATTAACAGGTATAGTAACAAATATAGTAGTTTCCCCGATAAAAAAATGTCATGATTTATTAATGATGAGCGAACATGAGATCAGTATGTAACTAAGACTTAGTTTGTGGTTAACTAATACATAAGTAAGAGCATAATACGACATTATTTGTGCCCCTTCAAGTAAAATGTTACCTTGAAGGGTAACATGTCTTGTACTTTAATTCTTTTATATGCACACATTAAAGATTCATGTATTTTTATTGTAAATCAGATAGTTGTTAGAACGCAAGATATCACAAGGTAAATAACGGAACAAGTAAGACTACTACTTGTTATTTTTGTATTTTTAGTTTAGTGGAATTTTTATTTTTATACTGATATTTGTGCCAGTTACTTGAGAGTACAGAATACTTTAATGCTGGATAGGGCCCTTACTTTACATATACTGTACCATGCAGTCAGGGTCAAGATTTAAGACTTTGACTTAACATTAGAATGTGTAAGATCGAAGTTGAAGCAATTTTGAAGATGGTACTGGGCTGGACTAGACATATAACATTCTAGGTATTTTCCTGGTGGGCATATGGGCTTGTGGACTGGAAAAATTATCATGGGGGACACTGAAGTCCAGACCTAACATTTGTTCTCAGCCCTGTTGTCCAGCCCTGACATACTGTGAGTGTTGATGCCAGAAATGTTGGTTCCACTAGAGTCTATAGAGCATGGTGTGATGGACAAAAGGAGGAGTTAGAGTCACCAAATGTCAGAGGAGAATGTCCAGACTCACTAAAGCTAATAGGAAGAAGTGTAAAAAGAACAGCTCAGTACAAGTCATGGCAGAATAGCTTCACTGAACACATACTTTGTCTACCCATGAAACTGTCCTGCAGGCGAAAGTGGATTATCTCGGTACTAAATATGTTTACAAAATACAATGGACACGGTATATTTTTGAATATATATTCATGTAGTACTTGAATGACCACACTAATGTGCATTTACACACCCATATTTTCTTGCAGAAAGTCCATTATGTGCATTTCTTCAGGATATAATGACTGCGTTTTGAACGTTTATGTTTATATAAATGGGAGTCAAGTTTATAGAAAAATTCAAGCAAAGCCCATCAGCAGTACATCTTGAGTTTATGTCTGCTTTCTGTGACACACAAGATCTGTCATTTCCTTGCACGCAATGGTGTAATACTGTACCACTGTATCCAAAAACAATACAGTTTTAAACATATAAATCCATAGTTAACATAACTGAACAATACTTTGGTTAAGATTAGGCAAATATATAAATGTCATTTCAAATATATTTATTATAATGTATCAATATTTTGCTGCTTAATTGTGATACAGGCCATGGTATGAAGTACTGGTATTTGACCACTAGATGGCAGCTGAAAGGCTGCAGAATTGCTGTGATGTCTCATATATGAGGTACTCTTATTTGACCACTAGATGTCAGCTGATTTTTGCACCTGAAAGGCTAGAACAGATGTGACGTTTAATATTTCTATAGCTGATATGCTGCTTTGAGTGAGATCGTGTGAATTTTAGCCATTAAGTGCAAATATCTGCTAAAACGGTCTCCTCCTAATGCGTTACACTGGGTTTTGTCTGTTTGTATGATTACAAATACTTTTACACTTAATGCTTTTGCAATTACCTGCATATAATATTTTATATAGTATAATATTATTTGTCTACTGGAAACTGTATGGTGTGAAAAAGCTTTTGTGATTTTTTATAGGTGGACATGTGCACTGAGATCACGATGCAATTTGAGTACAGGGGAAATTAAATTTTAAACATACCTTCAGTGAAAAGAGAAACAGAGACTACTACTCTGTCCTGCAGTGAAGAAATTAATTACACAATTTCACAATGTTCTAGAATTTTAGTCAACCTTTAGTTTAGTACAGGACTGAAAAATGTCTCTGTTATTCCGGCATGTAAACTGAAGGTCACTCGGTGCTGGATTTAAAACCAGCCTCAGAATGTCCGTTTCCCTCTGTCCTCCTGGTCACGACAGTCCAGTCATACGATTTGAGAAGCTCAGGTACAGCTCTTTATTTCACTTGGGCAGTTGTGGTGCTCAGTAATATTCACAAGAACATGTGATATGTCAGACTGCAGTAGTAGAGCAGATGTAAGTTCAGTTATTGTGTTGGAACTTTTAATGTGAAGACTTTCCTGGAAACCGCTTTGAACTCCATAATTTGAGAACCTTTAAAGAGCCCAAATTCATAAGGACAAGGAGATAAGGCTCACATTTTTCAGGAGACATTGAAATGCTTGTGTGTAAATAATGTGATTTCATCGCATATTTAATGCTGTGGTGTTTCTCTGGAATGCTGCCTGACTGAAGTTTGAGTTTGTTTATAGGACTTAATATGTATACTGCAGGAGAACAGAAAAATCCATAATTTGCACCACTTGACTGAATGGTATTGCATCCTAATGAAATAAAAATATTTTTAAAAAAATCACAGTATTTTTTTTGCATTATCAATCATTAAAAAGGACTAAATTACCTTAGAAGACATATAGCAATCAGATCTACCTAAAACAAAGACAAAGTCAGAATTACAGATGACATCATGATTCACTGCTGTTACAGACCAGAATTCTTTGATCTCTACTCCATTCTACTACTTTCAGGTCCGGATTATACTGGATTAGCCATTACTCTCCATTGTTATGCCTAGGATCCAGATTTCTGTACTCTAATCTCATACCCAGACCGCAACAATCAAGCTCAATTTCAGTATTCAAACTACTACAACAGAGCACTGACCTCACATCCACACATTACAGGGTAAACAGTGCATGCTTCTGCTTGCACAGGGACCTAGATAGGCAATGAGGAGAAGCAGATGGAAGTGGGAACAGATGAGGTTCAGTTACTGAGACAACAGGGACATCTGGAAAACAGTGGAGTGTATCCACAATCTGAAAGCCATAGTGATCAGAACACCTGAAAAATGAAAGGAAATGCAATAGAACCTTGATGATAGGAACGGCATGGCTGTACATCTTAAAATGTACAGTTCCACAAGTATAGTATCTTCTTCAGCAAAGGCTCAACTGGCAGCCTGCATTCAAAATGTCCTTGTGGTTGCCAGTTCACTGCGATGAGGACAGCTGTTGTGTTTTTACCCAGTGAGAAGAGAAAAGAAGTTTTTATTTTGTTCTGTTTATTCAAGATTGTTAACTTAATCTGCCACAGCTTCATGTAATGAGACTGGGACTGCAGGTGCTATACTGTGGAATGACATTCGATATCTTAGGGGAACCACTCGGAGAGATCTCTTTGTGGCAATTAATTGGTTTCATCTTATTGCTTCTTATCAGCACATTATAGCTTAAGAAACAGTCTCTGTCGTGTTGATTTATGATGTAATTACTGGCCTAATCATTGAAAACCCTCCTCAAAAATGCAGCCATGGTAACTGGAGATCCATCAGCTCTCTCTACAACTGACATGGTCATCACCCTCAACTAATAATGCAGTCCATAAAATGAAGGAAAGAATGCATAAGAGGAGAATAAATGGAAGAGAGAAAAGCGAGAACAACACAGAGTACCCATTCTAGGCTGGAGGTGTGTGTTTCTCCACTGTGAATGAAGCTGCGGAATTTATTTGATGAAATAAGGATTTTCAGTTTTGTGTTTATTTGTGTACATAATTTCATAGGTGTACTAGAGGAGTGCTATTAAGAAACCCATTCTGTGTACATTTTATGGGTTAAAATTAAAATTTCTTACACATACTTAACTGGCAATATACCTTTTTACACGCACCCAAATATTTGAAACTTTCAAGTCAGTGTGTTAAATACTACTTTTAATATTTTTACTTGCTTAGCTTGGCATTACCTCGAGTTTAAATACATTTATATTGGACAAAATTGTTTACCCCAAGACCCTGACCAGGATAAGCGGCTAGAAGATGGATCTGCATAATTATTTATGAAATGCTTCTTTGGTATTCTGATATAGACCATCACTTCCATTTCACTTCAGTAGCTTTTAACTATTTTTTCGTCAGAAGGGCTTTTTGTCCATATGGAAGTTCATTCTGTTTATGAAGAGTTGTTCTTCATCTCAATTTAATTATTATTATATTCAGAAGTACTTGAGGACAAATTCTGTTGAGTACAGGACAGATGTAATTTTTTCTGAATATTAAGTCAGTTTCTTATAGTGGCTGGTGTTCAAGTACTTAGTTTCCCAACCAAAGATACATTGGAGTTACTTTTGATCCATCCATCCATTCTTCGTTAACAGGGTGAGCCTGGATAACAAACAATCAATATAATCAGGAAATACACATTTTTGTTGTGGAATTTAGAAAGATCAGTGGTTTCCAAATGCTAAGGTTATAGTTGAAGAAGTTTCTAAACTTATTTAGAAACTCCAGTTCACGTTTAGCATGTTTTGGGACTGTGGGGGGAAAACCAGAGAACCTGGAGGAATCGCCACAGCGACAGGAGGAGGCGCCTGAATCTCAGAGCATTCACCTGAAACATACATGGAAAGCTGAAGCACAGTCATACCACCCAGCCCTAACCCCACCTGAGCAGGCCTGCCAGTCTGTGGGCACAGTGCCTGCTTTGTCCTGTTGGCTGTGCAAACCAGCAGGTCCCAGGCCACTGCATGAATGTCTGTGTGACAACTTGTTTCAGTTAATTTGCACAAGGGTATATAATTATGTATATTGCTCTCTTCTGCATATTACACTAGTTAATTATATAAAGTATTAGAGTAGTTAAAAAGAACGTTTTGTCAACAGTCAGTTTGTATAGGGTGTATTGCAGATCCTTCAATTGTCACATAGTTGTTCCAAAATATCATTAGGGCCCTACTGAAGATCAATTAGATGCACAGGTAAATGCTTTTATAGCAGAGTTTAAGTTAGTCTCATATTGTTTTTGACTAGTTGGATAAATTTCATATTTAAACATGTAAAAGCAACAAATACATAACAGTGATGTTTATGTGTTTAAAGCGGAACAGTTTAGGACAACAACCTGCCAAAGGTTTTTGTGGCTCCTCTTACATTCATGCATTTCCCGTAAGTTTATCTAAAGCTAAATTGTCCTGAGCCTTGACAATATGCCAGGAAACACAGGAAGTAAGGCGAGCTGTATCCTGCATAAGATGTTGGTCCAAAACAGGACATACACAGTCATAAGCTATCAGTAATTTGGATACACTAAGTCACATAAACCTTGTCTGTGGACAGTGGGAAGAAACCAGAGTAACGGCAGGCAGCCCACACAAAGCTCTGTGCAACTCTTATTGCTCAGATATCTGACATCCTCATCATCTCTGGTGTGGGTGAAGTGTCAGCAGTTTGTCTAAAGTGTAACAGCTACAGACACTTGCGAAAAAATTGTGCTGCATTGAAATATGGATTTGCACTAGATATAACATAAAGTGTACTTCATATCAACCTTAATTTAACTTGTGATTCAAATAAAGTTTACTGAATACTTACACAAGCAGAATGTTTTATTTTTAATCTTTCCAATATCCACAGACAAATAGTTACAGTATATTCGATTTAAATTGTCTTTTTGAGAATGTCACTTGACAATAAATACCCCAACTTGCCTGAATTGTCTATATCATTTGAAATTCAGCAACATTCGAAAGCATTTGTAAATTATTAATGTGTGAATTATTTATTCAGACGCTGCATATAACACTATTTGTGATTAAAAAAATAAAATGGTCACATTTTGTGCAACTTCGATTTAAGTTACCCAACCAATATTTTGAGTAGAGCTACTTTGACATTTACTGTATACATTTGCTGTTTTTTTTGTAATCAATAAATGACTAAAAAAAGTTAGTCTGGTATCTTTTGGCTGCCTCTGTATTTAGTCATGTGTATATTAGGGCCAGTACCAGTCCTTGCTGTGGCACCCAAGGCAGGCATCCAATTGTAGGAGCATACAATTTATAAATTATACTTGGCCTGCGATTGATATTTAACAACTGTGAAGTGAGCCTGAGCTCACCTTTATCAAACCTATAACGTTGACCAGAACTGCACAGGAAGCACAATAAATATTACTCTTCACTATTTATTAAACGTTTTCTTTGCACGTGGCTTGGGTCCTTATTGTAATTGCATAAAATTAAAATTAAGGATTGGATATTAAGTCGATGTTTTATTCAGGTATATACTGTATACACTCGCTGCAGTTAAACAATGAAACAGCATAATTTTTGCTTATCCAGTAAGGGCGATGAATAATATAATATGATTATTGCAACAAAATCTCACTGAAAAAAAAAACAGGAAACTACTTCATTTCAAGGGAATGATCGTAATATTAGGTTGCCATTAGATTGCTGTGAAGGTCCGCAAATTTGAGACGTCTTTCAGTAACACGTTAACGTACGCGAACTATTTAGCTGTATAAGCAAATAAATAAATAAAAACACTGCGAAGTCCACTGTGCAATCTGCTTGGATGTATATTATTTGGTCTCGTGTCCATCTTCAAAGTCCCATGCTTGTAGTTCAATTTTTTTTTTATAGAAAAATAGTACTAACGGCACCATTTTCTGTAGTGTTGCAGTCACTATAAATGAGGCAAATACAACTGGACACGGTCTAACTTGTCTGTTCTCCGCCGGGAATATGGATCTGCTTACGGTTTTGGTTGACTTGGCAAGCCATTTTCCGCACCGTGTGCCCACGTTCAAATAATAGATTAAGAACATTGAACGGTAGGTTGCATTGGGGATTATGCAACGTTGCTTTTTTCCATCGAGAAACTACATCAGCAGATTTTTTTCTGTCAGTTTGTAAGGACAAGGGGTATTTTTAAGCCAAATGCATTTATGGGTCCATAGGATGTTTTTATTTTAATAATTTTGCCGAGCCAAACTCATGAATTTTACACACGCACTCTCTATATTGTGTATTTAGCGCAGTTTATAAAATTGCTAGCTTTGTATATTGAAATAACTGGTTGTTAATGAAGTAGTATATGGCGCATTCCGCTTTAGTGAATACAGCATATGGTACTATTACACTGCAAGTTATTTCACTGTAGATATTGAAAATTGTCACAGAGGATCCGGTACTTCTTGCTATGCAATGCCTGAAATTCAAACACCGTATGCTGTGTGTTGGACATGCTTCGCAGAATAAAAGCAGCGAACGTATGATTTTAAAATTTCTAAAAAAATAATAATAGTAATAATAATAATAATTTCGATTGATTAGCCCAAACTTCATTTCATTAATAAAATGATTCAATATGCTGTTTACCACCTTGACCTTAAATCTGGTACCTCACTGAAAGGCTGAAAAGTGCCAGACTCCTTTCAAAATTGCCCCACAGCTATGGAGTTCGTTACGCTGCAAATTTTATATAAAATGTCAACTTAATTTTAAGCATGAATTTCCGTTTCAGTTCGCGATCACGATCACTGGGAAACGTGTTTTTCTACAGTCGTTTACCCAGCCGTATCGTTGTACTTCTTGATTTTCTGGTAAATACCTCCATCGGAACGGTAGTAATGCAGATGCTTGCATATACTGACTAATATGTCATTCACTCACCAGGAAAGCACATAGTTAATTCGCACCCCCCAGTCTCTCTCTCTCTCTCTCTCTCTCTCTCTCAGCCACCACTATTTCTTGCTGCTGAAATGGGAGTTTCGATGACCCACAGTACCGAGTATGTTGTGTCTCAGAGCAGTGCCATATGGGATTTTCTCACTATATGAAATTTATTTTCCATAAGCTGCGTGCACAGCACCCACATATATATACATACATATTCATACAAAGAAAACTTCTGTATACCAGCCAGGATATTTCAGGATGCTTCTTGTCAGAACCCACTGGAATACTCAGTATAAATAAAGAGTAAGGATGTATTCGTGCTGAGTCCATTTCAAGGTGGGAGTGCTGAAAAAAATTGGAAACCAGCAAGCCTAAGACTGACCACTGGAATGGGCGTGAGGATGTTGGAGAACTCAAGGTCCTTCTATACTCATACATGTCATGCCTGCTTATTGTTCCTTTGGCTGACTTTTGGTCTGACAATAACTGATGGAGTCGCGACCCAACAAGGAATACCCTTGTCCATGTAAGTCCTCAGTTATTCTCTACATTGTCTTCATTTCGTTGGCAGATTTCATTTCAGTTTTACAGCTCAAACAACGAGTGGGAAAACTATTCTATGAATTTGGGAAAAAAAGTTATGCAGTAAATTATTGTTTACTTGTTATCACGTTATGTAACACAGTAGACTCATGCGGTATAAGTATGCTTCTTCCCTGTTTGCTCGTGAAACACCAGAGGAGAACCTATGTCTGGACAAAATGTCATAAGACCTTTGCTGCTGGACAGAAACAATTCTTCTTGGTTATTAATAGGTCCACAGTTACAAAATGCTTTGCAGTTAAGCAAATGATCTATAATAAACTGCCTATATTCTGCAATATTGTTTATAATAAAGTACATAGAAACTAAAAAGACATGGATGTCTTTATATATTTATTGCAATTTGCACAAAATTTGAATATATAGGAAATGAGAGCACAATGTATTTGAACTGCCAGATATTTTCCTAATCTGAACATGAGATCATCAGGATGTTCCTACAATCTTTGCTGATGTTTCTCCATCCAGGGTTAAGCTGTGGGCCTCAGCTTTCGGAGGTGAAATCAAATCTATCTCCGCCAAATATTCAGGCTCTCAGCTCCTGCAAAAGGTACATTTCTACGATGCACATTACCAATTTCTTTCTACGACCCAGTAGAATCCAGATAATGTGGCTCATTTTCTGCAAGCTTTGTGTCAAACACCAGCTAGCCTTAGATTTGGGAAATTGACATTACTTTGGCGGTGGTTTCGTCCATGCGGAGTATGCATTAAACACCAAATGACCAGCAACAACAGGACACTGCATAAAGAAGCTGAGAATGACATAAACCCTCAGTCGCTTGACTTTGCTCCCTCTCTCTGTGGCAGATCGATTGAGTTCAGCCATTGTCACGGGCCATTAAACGACCTCATTCTCATTCTCATTTCGGTTTAACATACACCTTCTTATTCCACTTGGAAAGCCATTGCAGACTGGAATGCAGAGCTGTGTGCCTGTTTGGGGCTCACTCTTCTTCCCGCTCTCTGCAACACTGAAACCTGCTCCTCATTGTACCATTGTAACACTGACCGGGGCTGTACTTCATAGTGACAATATAACAATAAACCCAGGCAGGATTCACAGAATCACTGCGGCACTAATTAGATACACAGCTCATTATAAAGCTTTAACAGATATGACATCATACATTTAAGATTTGGCAAGACACCATCATTAGCAATTAATTCTGAAAAAAGACAAATTCCTGTTATTATCTTTTTGTGTACCTGTCCCCTCTTTGACTACAATCATACAACTCCATAAAATCAATTTTTATAACATAACTTTATAACTTATTTTTTATATATATTTGTTATTCCTAATTGTCTAATAGACAATGATATAGACTGTTCAGTACTTTGCAGCTTTTAATGTAATGTGCACAAATATGAATGAAATACATGTCCAGTTTGATAGATGCCTCTGTTTTGTGTTTACCTGTGTTTTTGAGAGAGGAGAATTGCCGCCTGAATAGAGCATGATGCTGTAAAACTGTACAGAGGCAGAGCTTTGTGGACAATGTGAGCGATAAGATAAAGCTTAGTGTGACACCATAAGGCTGCAGATATGATGGTTCCATCTCAGTACATTGCTGTGCTTAACGCTCAGTCTGGATTGGTTTGGCAGAGGAATATATGCTGCAATCCATAGTATGGAAATAGATTCAAAAGCATTGATCATCGACCTGTGATATTTGGTTTCACATCATGACTGCTTAGTGACATAAAGGTACTCAATACAACTGAGAAACCCAGTTATGCGTTTCAGTTAATACCTTAAGTTTATTAATACCTAAGGATGCTGAGCACTACCACTGTTTTTAGCAAATTCCAGATGAGATCTGCCACATCCATTCTCTCTTTTCCCTTCCCCTTCAGGAATTTAATGGCCATTTAATGGGGCTTGTGTCAGTCTAACCTTAGGCGTTGCGGACAAATGCCCGCAAATATCACAAAATCCCAGAGGATGTGTGTGGCGCTACAGGATGGCCAGTGATCCCATGACCTCTACAGCAGCATACATTGTATTCCTGTGAACTTTTTTGTGATTGTGAACTTTAATATTTTATAGTATATGTTACAAAGTATAGTTATACAATTAAATGAATAAACAAGGGAGATTTTATGAACTGGTGCAATGTGTCTGCCTTGTGTTGTTTTGTCTCGTTTCCCCGCTTGGCCAGAAGGTGTCGCTGGCCATCCTGCTCCTTCCTCAGTGTTGTAGCCCCAAAGTTCCTAGTGTGTTCTCCTGCTCCTCAGGTCAATGGGAAGTTGGCTAGAGGTGTTCTTTGTAATTTATGGATCTCTTTTCCTGTACCTTGTTGTTTAGATTTGTAATTGCTTCACGTTGGTTGCCACTATCTCAAGTATAGCTATAATGTTTGATTGTAACTGCACTCATCTGTTTCTTATTACTCTTAGTTTCTAGTGATTGGTATAATGTAAATGGCTCACACCTGTTTCTTGTTTTGCCCTAGTTATCTGTGCTATAGTAGTTGGTCAACATATGTGGTGCATTGTGTTTGTTCCTGTGATGTCCCTTCACGTGTTTCGTGCCTATACTTCTGGATACTGTTTGGTGTTAGTGTTTCCTTAGTATTAGTTGTTCCTGTTCGGCTCTTGGCAGTTCAGTACTTGTTTTACCCTCCTGCCTTTGTTTCACCCCTTGTGGTCCCTTTATAAGCTTTATAAACTGAACTTGAAACAAAGTTCCCTCTGTGTTAGTAAGCCGCACTGTGGATTAACTTTCTGCCAGGCTGGGCCATAACACAACCATTTTCTGCAAAAGGCCCATACAGCAAATCATTTTTTTTAATAAAAGGTGTTTTTATGCTTAAAATGACATTTTTTCACAAATGGTAATGAATCACTCATATAATAAACCTTAACCTTTGCAATTGTTTATTTACATCTCACTTAGCAGCTATCAATAAATTGCATCACTGTTGTTTAAAAAAATCATCTAAAAAGTAATCTAAATTTGTTTTATAAGCACTCTAAATGACTTTAAGAGTTTTCAGATTTAGAAAAAAAATTAAACTACTGTACATAAAATGGTTCTGGTACTCCCACATATTGCTACAAAAAGCATTGCATACAGTGTCATGTGGATCTATGCATTATAGTGAAGTAAATAATTGTTTATATTATACATTGTATGGCTACACAGTGGCCTCATATCTTAAATCTTCAGGGTTGTTTGTTTGATTCCCTCACTGGCTCTGTGTATGTCTGTGTGGAATTTGCTTGTTGTCTCAGTGTTTCTGTAGAATCACTTTGCTTAGGTCTCTCTAGGTTTGGTGGTTGTTGATGTCTCTACTGCCCATTGTGTCTGCACTGGTATCACATCCAGGGTGAACCCTACTTTGCTTGCTGTGCTTCCAGGTATAGACTTCAGGCTAACTGACATTATTTGATCAGAGGTAAGGATAAGCACAGAAAATGGATAGATGGAATTATATAATATAATACTGTAATGTACATAATAAGTAATAACCAACTATGAAATTATAATCCATTTATTAATAGCTGATGGTTGGCCAAAACCCACTAAAAGTTTATTTTAGTTTTTTGCTGCTTTTATTGTTTTCAGCTCAGTTTGAAGAAGGCTGGGGAAACCACTCCACAACCTTCATTTTCCTCAGTGCGGCCAGCGAAGCAGAAACATGGGAGCGATGAGTGACCATTATGGGCATTCCTGGGTATTAGCTCTCCAAGGTCCTACATCAGCTGATCGTGGGGAATCATCAGATGTTTGTCATTTGTGTCACCATTTAGGAGTCCTCATCTCTGTCGATATTTTAATTGGAAGTATTCATAGGGACGTGCTGTAGTGGTGGCCCCTGCAGTTGTGTGCGCAGAGGACTTTTGGAGGGTTTCAGGGCACACCAGGCGTGAAACTACTTGTTCCACCTGACTAGCGGCCAGCACTCTTATGCAGTACATTACTGGCTTGTCTGCAGTAAGGAAATGGGAAACAGGAGGCTTCTGTCCATACCCTTAAACATACTCCTTCATATTGTATGACAGATTACAGCAGTAAAAACTGTTATAATTTCAGCTTTCTGAAAGGAAAAACAACAATACTAATAACAATACTCCTATACAAACAGTATCCTAAATAGCATAATATAAATTGTATCTACATGACAAACATTAATCACCGTTATATAAATTGCATGTGAAAACACTAATTACCGTATGAATGATAAAAACAAGACGTTGTGAAAGCATGTACAGTATAAGAGACATAAGCAAAATACACTGCCAGTGTCACAAGTTAATCCCAATAAGTAGGCTTGTTAAAGGGATTTATAATTAGAAAGAGGTCCAAAAGACTGTTCAGGTCACTTAAAACTCCAGACTGCAGGCAGTACCCCTGATACCTTATTTAGTCTTCAAGGTGAAAACTTTGGGTCTGCAGGGCTAAGAACATTATGGAAAAACATCAGAAAGATGCATTTCTCTTCCTAGTTGTTTCAGGATGTTCTCTATATATTATACTCTAGAGATTTTTTCAAAAGGACTTTAGGACAAATAGATATTACACTTTCTCGTTGCACAGAGTGCAAGGAGCATAGGATAAACTGATTCAGTGGAGCTCCAATGGTACATGGAGTGTAAATTCACCTTCTCCTTCAATGGAGCTTTAGGGTGTGTGGAGTGTAGGGTCACCTTCTCCTTCAGCGGAGCTTAAGGGTGTGTGGAGTGTAGGGTCACCTTCTCCTTCAGTGGAGCTTTAGGGTGTGTGGAGTGTAGGGTCACCTTCTCCTTCAGTGGAGCTTTAGGATGTGTGGAGTGTAGGGTCACCTTCTCCTTCAGTGGAGCTTAAGGGTGTGTGGAGTGTAGGGTCACCTTCTCCTTCAGTGGAGCTTTAGCGTGTGTGGAGTGTAGGGTCACCTTCTCCTTCAGTGGAGCTTAAGGGTGTGTGGAATGTAGGGTCACCTTCTCCTTCAGTGGAGCTTTAGGGTGTATGGAGTGTAGGGTCACCTTCTCCTTCAATGGAGCTTTAGGGTGTGTGGAGTGTAGGGTCACCTTCTCCTTCAGTGGAGCTTTAGGGTGTGTGGAGTGTAGGGTCACCTTCTCCTTCAGTGGAGCTTTAGCGTGTGTGGAGTGTAGGGTCACCTTCTCCTTCAGTGGAGCTTAAGGGTGTGTGGAATGTAGGGTCACCTTCTCCTTCAGTGGAGCTTTAGGGTGTGTGGAGTATAGGGTCACCTTCTCTTTCAATGGAGCTTTAGGGTGTGTGGAGTATAGGGTAGAGGGTGGCACGGTGACACAGCGGTTAGCACTGTTACCCCACAAGTCTTGGATCCATATGTCTATGGAGTTTGATTGTTCCCCCCAAGTTGAAAAGGGGCTTCCCAAAACATGCTAAGAACATGCTAAGGTGAACTGGAGTTACCCAATACGGCGTGTGCCCTGCAGTGGGTTAGTACCCCATCAGGAGTTATTGCCTACCTTGCACCTACAGTATAGCTTCCAGGATAGATTCCAGACCCCCACAACCCCTCTCATTCAATGGAGCTTTAGAGTATATGGAGTGTAGGGTCATCATCTTTTGTGAGGGGACAGTGTGGCTTTGCATGTTAGGATGCTGTGCTTGTGATTAAAAGTTCACCAATTCAAATCTCAGACTAGGTATAGTAAACTTGCTGTTGAACCCCTGAACAAACCCTTAACCCTCAGATGATGTATAATTAGCTTGATAATGACATGTTTTATTGATTATAAGAAAGATCACTTTTTTAAAAGACCCTGCTCCTTTTTTCTCCTAATTTCTTTTGTTTTGTGCAGCTCCTTTTGTACAGGAGATGTACAACATTCCTATTTACTTTATTTATTTTCAAAAGGGGGACTTTTTACACATAGACACATAACATTCCATTTTAAAAATTGTTTCAAATTTCAGCTATAATAAAACATTTGTTCAATGAAAAGTAGCCTTGTTCTCTTTCCGTTAAGGGTCATTGTAACTAATAATAAAAATCATCATCATCGTCACAATTGCGAAATACCATATACCATGATACTGTGAAACTGTTAATTCCTGAGATGATTATCATACCTTGGAAATCTCACACTTTTGCAACTGTACTGTATATGTGACATTTGACTTGCGTGGTATTTATATAGGTTGTACTGTAGGTTAACCCTATATATATATATGACAACTGATTGTGAATTGCAAATGTAACAGTACCCTACTGAAATAAACATTTCTCTCTCTATGCATCTTTTACTTCATTAAGTGCTTAAATCAGCCAGAGAAAGAACATGGTTTAGTTTCTGTGTATTTTATGTGTACTTTTTGTATATTCGCTAGTCCAGTTTGACTCTTGGGGAGCTCATGTCATAATATGTTAAAATATATACATGTACAGTTACATTAAATTGGTGTATTTCAGTAAGATTACCATTTGTATTACATACATTCTCTGTGTAAGTACATCATATCTTAGTGGTGAAAAAGCCTCCATCCTTTTTCCCCCGCAGAAATATAAGGAGTATGAGAAATCAGTTCGCATTGAAGAAACTGATGGAGCAAGACTGGTGAAGAAGTTGGCTGAGGACATGGAAGACATGTTCCGTAAAAAAGCATCGGCAGTGAGAGTAAGAGTGTGTCAGTCACCTTGATCCCACATCCTCACAGTGTGCTGTATGCGTCTTCCATCTCTGTCATCGCCATTCCAATTGTTCATCCTGCTTTTTTTTGTTAATGTCAGATGCTCTCTGTGCACTCCGTGAAGGATGTTTCACTGCATTTCTACCCCCTCCAGCGTTTAGTGGATGCTGCTGAGCTGGCCCATCTTCAGCATGTGGAGGACCCAGACCTGCAGGTAAGCCACCTAAAGCGGTGGAGCTGCACCCACTGTCCTCTGGTTATAGTGACCTACATGCACAGCCTCATAAAACTCATACCTGAATTTGATAGTAGATATTTATGGGAATGACACAAGTCTACCCTTTGAGCAGTATCAGAACTCATACATTGCTGTCTTAAGAAAATTCAGTGGACATAAATGGTTGTCCAAGTAGATTAATTGCTGTGTGAGTATTTACTCTTGTTATGACTGGTGTGACTTCAGATGACTATTCTGAGCATCCTTCATCATGCCTGTACAGAGCAGCCATGCATGGATGGTATTCAGTTTTACCCTTGCCTTCATCAAAATTGCACACAATCTCTGAAAAAATTCAACCTTCACAACAGAGCCAAAGATTTCAGATGTTTTTGGTCTGTCTATGGTTATACATTCACTAGTCTGTTTGGGATTTCTCTACCCTTTTGGGAAATTGGCTTAATCTGTTTCATCTATATCCTTGTGAAATACACATTTTCGTAAATAGAGTAATTTCCTATACAAAAGGTCTGTGGTGTAGATGTTTATTGAAGGTGTGTGTGTGTGTTGTGTGTGAGTGAGGTGGTGTGAGTTGGTCTCAGCCACACCACTAATCATCAATACGTTAAGCAAAAATAATTAAGGTGTACAGCAGCATTTTAATATATATTTAACATATAAAGGAAATTGTGCCTTCCTCTCAGTCACCTTCAAGATGACCTTAATACATCTGGCATTGTATAATTCCATGAAATATTCAATATACAATTTAATTTTGAGGGAAACCTTATCTAGGCCAAAAGATTATAAAATGTTACTGATGATGTTAACATAAATATATACTTATATGTTGTCATCTGTACCAAAATTATTTTGTAAAGTTATCGTTCATGTGTACGTGTGTGTATGTATATATGGGTGTGTGTGTATGTATATGTGTATGTATGTGTGTATATATGTGTGTGTGTGTGTATATAGTTTCTCAGTTTTATGTGTATGTTTTGTATATTAACTAGTCCAGTTTGATATGTACAGTATGTATAATGTTTCTCTGAGGGGGGTTTACATGGAAATGATTTTTCAGGGATGGGGAATACATATGCAAAGGGGCATATTCAGGATTGTACAGGCTGTTACTGTATGTACAGAGCGGGATTATTATCTTTTCAGATTTGAATTCGTTTTTATTTTTATTCAGTTTTCCATTTTGTTTTTTGTTTCTTTTTGAACTGTACAATAGTTTTAATTTCATTTTTAGTTTATGAACATTTCTAGCTTTAGTTTTTATTTAGTTTCATTATAAATTTTAGTGATCAGTACCATCTTTTGATACCACACTGGCAGTGACTTACATGCTTTCTCCCTGCAGCTAAGGAGAAAATGTGAAACATTTTGTTGTCATGCCCTAACAGTGCTTTCCAAACCCCTCACCTCTGTCCTCTAACAAGATCATGTTTTTATAGCTATGAAGGACCTGGGTTATTGATGCTCCCAGTCCCTCATTACAATATACACACAGTTGATGGGTTTGGCATTTTTGGAGAAAGTAAAGTCTACCTGGGTGTTCCCCAGTGAAGGTCCTTAGGTCCTTAGTGGTTAGAGTGAAGAATTATTCTTAGAAATAAAGTAAATCAGTAAGACAATTATTGTGCAAAGTGTTAAGAGAATGGTGAAACAAAGTTTAATACACCAATTTCAAAACCTCTCAAAACACTCAAAATGCCAAAATCAATAACATTTCATTCAATACTGAATGTAATAGGCAATGCCACTAGTTATAATAATAATAATAAATTACTATTATTATTATTATTATTATTATTATTATTATTATTATCATCATCATCATCATCATCATCATCATCATCATCATCATCGAGACTTTATTAATCCTTGTGGGGAAATTGTCTTTACGCCTCCCTCAATTTGCTCTTTGTAGAGTAAGTTGTCCGCGAAGGGCAGCCACCCGTAGCGGCGCCCAGGGAGCTGGGGGTTAAGGGCCTTACTCAAGGACCCGCAGATGTGCTGAGGCTGGGTTTGAACCGGTGACCTTGTGATTACAGGTATAGGAATAAGAAGAAATAAGAAATAAATATAATTAATAAACATATATCCAATGGCAAACCATTAAACAAAGCTGCCCATTTAGCAACAGTCTTATACTGTATTTTAACAAAAGATTAGCCTAGAGGAGTACATTTTCATTTATATAACCACTGCACAGCACATACGCCTGTGTCTGAGGGACAGAGAATGGAGAAAATGTGCAGCAGTGCTCGCTAGATAAAACTTACTCTCTCCTCTCTGGATCACGGTTACTTACAATTTTTTGGAATCCTAAAGAATCCTTTACCTTTGTCGCGAACACTGTTGTTTGTCCAGTCGAAAACAGCACATTCAACCTTGGCCAATGTGGAAAAACTGTATATAAGAGGACTTTGATCAGATGAAAAATGCACCAACATGGCCGTTGACTGTCTTAGCTTCCTGTCGGTGGTACGGTGTGATGTAAACTGCAACCCACAACCACAGTGCAAATCAAGGGGTAAAAATAAAAATTTTACCTTCATTTCTATTTTGTTTTATTTCATGTTGCATTGTTCATTGTAATTTTTATTTAGTTTTCATTTTTTGGAAAATTGTTTTTAGAATTATTTCAGACAAAATTGTTTCCCTACTAGTCTTAGTTTTAGTCTTAGTTTTTGTTAACTATAATAACCCTGGTGCACAGTCAGTTACACCATATAATGAAAATCTGTTTCCTAGAGAAATCCTCCCGGATCAGTTCCGCCCATATAGAGCTATAACAGTTTGTTCCAGCCCATGAAAATGGTGCAGGAGAACCCCGTGGGCACTCGGCATCGAGAGGGTGTGCCTCCCAGCTTTTAGTCACATGTCCTGACTGCTAGGGAGCGCTGCCTCTCACCTTTGGGCTCCAGAAGCAGCCAGCCGTGTCATTAGCTATCAGAGGATTGTTTATGGGCCCGGCTTTCTGGTAACGGCTGCATGTTTCGGGCCACACTTCATTATGAGGTGTCTGCAGTTGGTGCTGAAGCACCTGACAACTGAAAAGGTTTCATTTAATTTAGGCTTTTATCTCGCAATTTGTCAGTGGCCAGCTGGAGATCAGTGAGAGGCTAAAGGTAGACAATAAATATAATAGTAAATGAATAAATGTAATATATATTTTAAAGCTAATAAGAAAAAAACATATATAACAGTTACACAACGTGTATTTTGTCTGATTATTTCTCATCCGTGTTTTTTGATCACATCTTGCGGCGTTGGGCTTGCAGTCTGCTTTGCCAAGGTGAATGACGATGGTTAGGTCAAATATCTCTGGGTTGAGGTGAAGAATTATTCCATTAGACTGTCATGTTTATCACCATTTTCAGCTGTAGGAAATGATCCTTGGACAGAATTGGGATCTTCCTTGTTCAAGTTTGCCTAATTCTGTATCAGAAATGGTCAAGAGACCTAGCACTGTCGCAATATCCTTGGTGTAATTTACTATAGCACTACAACAAGAGTGTTTAATGGGAAATCCCCTGATATTTGGTGACCTCCAGATTTGTTTCTAATGTCTGTGGTGGGAATTTGTACCAAATACATTGTATTTCATATTTAGATATAAAACTTTAATGATAAAATATATCATGTTTCCTATGTGAGCTGATACATTGAGTAGTCATAAACTGTCTTGTGACTTTTTGTTACTTCCTTGTAATCAGGCTTATGACATTAAACTGGGTTGCACGTTGTGTGGTTATTGGTTAATTGGCTTTCTTCATATAGTTGCTGTCTTGGCTGGTTGTATTTAATGCCTCTTATTCTGTTCTTTCGATATTTTTCTTCACCCATTGGGTTGCATGTTTGTGTTTGCCTTGCATGGTTATAGTGGTTTACACTTGGGGTTCCTGAACCCTGGTACCAATCCGTGGCCAGTATTTCACCAGAACGCTGGGGGTTTTGTGAAGGGGTCAATTTACAAAAATAAACTATGTATTGTCAATTCAAGTCCTCGTGGTCACACATTCCATTTGAATCTGGAAAAAATCAGCATGATTAAATATATGAAATTGCAATCTACCCACCAGTACCCAACCCCCTCCTCATAAAACCAGTCAGTGGACATCAAAAGGTTGGGAACCCCCAGTTTACACCAGTGCTGTTTTCTGTGTTTGCACTGTGGAGACACTGTTGAATTACTGATGTCTTTGCTTTTATCATGCGTCTTCGTTTTCGTTTCGTTCTTGTGCTGTTCTTTTTCCAGTATGACTACTTCAATGCTGTGCTCATAAACGAGGTTGATGAAGAGGGGAAGAACGTGGAGCTTGGACAGGAATTCATTCTGAAGTCCAGTGAACACTTTAATAACTTACCAGTAAACTTCAGCCATAGTGTGGTTCAGGTTCCCACCAACACATACAACAAAGGTGAGTCAAAAAAACCTGCTGGATGCTTGGTGAAAGCATCTTCAAGCTCTTTGACCACATAGAGTTGGGCTGATTTTGCTGAGGTGGCAAGCCGTGTTCTGGTAGTGGCTTGAGATCCTTGTCTGATGTCTTCCAGTAGAAGGATTGGGTGTAAAATATGTGACAGGTGAGATAGAACCCAAGATTATGGGGATACTGAAGGCTCAAACTGGATGACATCCAGCTTATCTTCAGGGAGGTATGATAATGGTTGCTCCAGTCATTCTGAGAGTGTTGGCATATTAGTTGCACTCTTCAACCCCCCCAAAATTGTTTCACCTACCAAAGTATCCACACTCACCTAGTGTTTTATGTTGATTTTTCACATCATATTGTTACATGATATTCTCTTCATTTGTTTGTGTCATGTGTGAAAAGTATTTAAACAGTTGAATGTTTTTATAAGTAAAACCAGAAACCAGTATCCATTCTGAAATATTTTGCATTGCCTTAAATCTCTTTTATAGTCTTTTGCATTATTGTATTTTATGCAAAAACATGGAACATAACAAGCGTGATTTATTCCATGGTGAACAAAATCCAGTTAAAGATTAGCAGCCATGCAACTGAGAATTCTCCAACCAACTAACTAAAGATTGGTGTAGATTAGTCAGCCTTTCTCCGACTGTCTGGTCCTGCTGTGAGAGACCTAATCACAGGTTCATTCTGATTATCATCGATCTCCCCTGTCTCAGCCAATAAGGATCTTAGGAGAGTCATTCAAAGCATTTGAAGTTTAATTTAAAGTTACTCTGTGATAAATTGCAGGGGTTTAGTGCCACTGAAGATTAGGTAAGTGGAAAATAGACTTAAAAGTGGGGATATAACACTGCTAAGCACATGACATAGAGCTGATTCCGGTTTTCCTACATATATCTTAACTTTGTAAATAATGTTTATCAAGGGTTTTTTCAGTATCAGTGAGACCTTGGGTATTTCAGTGGAGGCCAATTACACACAAACATAATTTGCTCTCATAAAATTCAACTCTGCACACACCACAGGCAATATTTAACTCTCAACCCTCAAGCGGCAAGGCAACAGTGTTACCCATTGAGCCATTGCTAGGTTCCATGCCTACAGTCCACCAGGGGTTCATCACTGATTGCAGTACCTGGATGGTTCCACAGGCGATAGCTCGCGTGGGTGATCACCACAGGCACTTGAAAAGTAGCATTTTTGCCTCTCACAGACCCCGATATAGTGAATGGTGTATATTGGTCAGAAGCACTGAATAAGGTGTTTGTTGAGAACTTCGAGCAAGACCCATCATTGAAGTGGCAGTACTTTGGGAGTGCAAACGGATTCTTCCGACAATATCCTGGTGAGTACACTATGTAAATACAGTTAACGGTATGGCAAATAAAATTTTGATTTAAGCAACCGAATTATGTGGTGCTTCAGCGATGTAATGCAGTTGCCACACATTTTTTTAGGTTATAAGTAATATGTGTGACTGTTATATTTGTGGCTTATTCCCAGATATGCGACTCAATCAGGAAGTAACTGTAATAAAGTGAAACTTTCTAGATCAGGCTGTATTGTTGCTGATGAGCTTTATGTTGTGGTTGGGGGGATGCTGCATTTCAGTATTTGTCTGACATTAACATGTGATTTTTATCTGCCTTATTAATATTTTATTCACATTTGCAGGCGTGAAATGGCACCCAGATGAACACGGAGTGATTGCCTTTGACTGTAGGAACCGCAAGTGGTGAGTCTGTAGCTTTAGTCTGAATATATTATTATATGCTGATATGATATATGTATTTTAGCAGACTGACTTTGTGGTACATATACTTAAAAGGTACAATGCAAATATAAGAGTTATGCAACCAGTAAACTTTATTCTGATACTAAAGCAACACTTAATCTATATGATTTGTTTGCTTATATAACTATGTCCTAAAAAAGTAAGAAACCTGCTTGCATTAAACCAGCTGTAAATGCTAATGAGGACAGTGGGGATATTTACTGTACGCAGTAATACATTCGGAGCTGTAGAGTATAACTGTCTATCGTGAAGGTATATTCAGGCAGCCACATCCCCAAAGGATGTTGTGATCCTGGTGGATGTCAGTGGCAGCATGAAAGGCCTGCGCTTGACCATGGCTCGGCAGACAGTGGCCTCCATTCTGGACACCCTTGGAGATGATGACTTCTTCAATATCATTGCAGTGAGTACTATATAGTTTTAAAGTAGAGTAAGCGATGAAGAATTCCATCCATTCGTCTTCAGCTGCTTATTGTGCTCAGGATCTTGTTGGGCAGCACAGGGTATTCCAAATGATGAAGAATTCTTACATCCAAGTTAGTTTAACCTAATTATTAATGTAAGCCCTTCTGGAGTTCCTTTCACATTGTGTTTTTACCAAACTGTGTTGTGATGAATCACAATGACTTTTACTGGATTGTTATGAGAAGAAGTTTTTCAAAATTATTACATCACATTGAGTTTTATGGGATTGTTCAAAAATATAGTTTATATCTTCATTATAACTTTACAATATTGGTTTAGTCATGTTACTATCACAGTGACTCTTAACAGGATTGTTACATCAGAATGTTTTTATTAAGTAAGGGAAAATAAGTTTAAAAAGCACTATTCCCTTATACTGGGGGAAACCTAACTGTAACATTACATTTAATATTCAGTTGAATTATCGGGGGGCTCAGCATTGGGGGTTGGAATCCTATATCTTCTCTCCATGTCATGTGGGATTTCCAGTCTGGCTGACTGCTGTCCCTAAGTTGCCTGCAGAGTGTGAATGTTTGTATATGTTCCTGGTGATGGACTGGTATCCAATCTAGGGTGGACCCCAACCTTGTGGCCTATGATATGCTCTATGTCTCTCTGGAATACTAATCAGGGCAAGTGGTTGGATGATGGGTGGATGGATATTTTCTGTTGAGTGCGTCATTTTGTAATAAAACAAGTAATTGGACAAAGATATGTCACTGTCGTTTGTAATCCCTAAACACTTAAATACTTCTGTGCTCTCGTGTATTAATGTGCAGGTCCAGTCAAGCTCAAATTAATCCCAAAAGGACAGCATGGGTTGAAAATCCTTAATGGCACAAGTATGAGAATTTGCAGCTGCATGTATCTCTCATGATATTCTGTCTGTCATGTCCACAGTATAACAATGAGATCAACTATGTGGAGCCATGCCTGAATGGAACGCTGGTTCAGGCAGACCGGACTAACAAAGATGTGAGCTGGAAATCCTTCCACCTATAGTAGAATGTTTCTCAAGAATTAAAATAAGGGATATTCTACCAGAAGCATACATTACCTTACTGAGAATAAAAGTCATATAATGCATAAATGTTGAAACCCGACTAGATACAGTAGGTTCATTCGTTGAGTGTGTCTGTAATGGAATACGTCATTCATTAGGTCCTCAAATGTTTTTCTTTTTATGAAAAACAATTTTGAATATTACAAATGCTGAAAAATTCCGAATAGGACCGACAACTTTCATAACTTTGTTATGATAAAAAAAAACTTATTTAGAAAAAAAACACCATAACAAATTTAAGTTGTTGTCATTCATATCAGTTGATTAAAAATGTGGAAAATATGCAAAATTCTTTGACTAAATAGCATTTTACAACTACCCCCATGTTTTTAGTCACTCCAGTCATATTTACATAAAACATGACCTGACCCTAACCCTTGCAATGGGGTTACGTTCCAATGAACCCATCATAAACTGAAAATAAGCCGAATATGAACTCATAGGACACACTTTGGCATTTAGTATATATAATGGGTTTGGGATTTTTTTCTAAGCAGAAAAAAAATGCCATTCTTAAACACTGTATGAGATGTTTACAATCAGTACAGAGACTGGAAGCGTGGCTGGGTGGATGCTGCTGTCACCTAGCAACAGTATAATGTAGTGTACCGCATATTGCTAACCGGGCAGATCAGAATTTAAAGTTTGAGGACTACTGACTGTGCCTTGTTATTGCACCATCATGAAGTTTAAAAATCTTAAGTCAAACACATGGTAAAATGAGGAGCCTCTGTATATATACTTGGTTGAATCTAATATCACATTAACATTAAAATCATAATTATAATTAATTAGAAATATGAATGCTTACCAAAACTACAATACTTACATGCTTACAATATTAATTTAAATACTAAATGGTAAATGGTAAATGGACTGCATTTATATAGCGCTTTTCTACTCCTACGAGTACTCAAAGCGCTTTACAATACATGCCTCACATTCACCCATCCACACTCACATTCACACACCAGTGGCGAAGGCTGCCATGCAAGGCGCCAACCTGCACACCGGGAGCAATTTGGGGTTCAGTGTCTTGCTCAAGGACACTTCGATGGGGTCAGGAGGATCCGGGGCTCGAACCTGCAACCCTCTGGTTGCCGAACGATAGCACTACCTCCTGCGCCACCAAAATAGGTTTTGTTTTTAAATACAAAACCTATTTTTTCCTGCAGCACCAAAATCCATATAGTCAGTCCTGTCACAAGACCACCAATCCTGTCACACCATGGTCAGTCCTGTCACAGGACATTATGATGCAAAAATTGGCAATTTGAGAAAATTAGTGAATTAATTCTTTTAACTGTGTAGATGAAGGTGTGTGTCTGTGTATGCGTGTCTGTATGTATGTGCATATACATATTCTCTGATGCTTAATTCTACAAAAATGTTTCATATTCATTGGTTTCATAACGAAAGTGCATTGACAAGCAGTGTTTAAGATATCTGAACATATTTTCCACACATGTCTTTTTATTAAGTATCATGTTTTTTTTGACAGACTTCTTGCTATTTTCCTATTAATTGCAATTGTAGTCACTGGCTCCCAAACAGATACTAAACACAAATGTTTGCTGTTTTATGTTATTGCAAAGGTGTAACTAATTAAAAGGCACCCAGTGAGACTGCTTGACAATGAACTTTTTAACTCAGAACAGCTTTTTTAGAGCTATAATTTGGTTTCAATTTATTACTACTTGAAATGAATGTTTTACTTAAAAAACTACTGGTTGTTTTTAATGTAACGAACAAAAGAATAAAGTAATGATTTTGTCATAAAACCAAGAAATTTGCAATATTTTTACTGAATTAAGCAAGCATCCCAAGACTTTCCATGAGCACCATATATTATATATATCCACCACTATGGTTTTGTTAAAATATCCTATGTACATATAATTTTTTTTACAACAATACTGGTAGTTACTCTGTGCTCTCTCTCTGCTAAAGTTCACTGAAAAGTTGTTTATATTAGCCATGTTCGGTACAATCACGGACATGTGATGGCTATGAAAATGCAATTTGTGTCAAATACATTCAAGAGGAAACCATTCTAACATGTACAAATTTGTCTCTGACAGGGTCTGACATTTTACAGGTGAAATGTGTTGCTTGTTCAAGCATAAACATACATGTTTCTCATAAACTAATATATCCTCTGTATGACTCAATGGTCAGATTCAAGAATAAGATCTTTTTCTCCCCGAGATTTTTAGAAGTGAAAATGTAGGTTTCTGGTAGAATGTCCCATAAATCGTGTTCCTGTTTAGCATGAATATTAGTTCTAATTTTAAGCTCTAATATTAGTAATAATTCTCTATTTAGTTATTATTATATATATCTACATGCAGTCAAACTATCAAATCCCAACTTCTGCTACATTATCAGACCATCCCGTTATATCAGTCACCCTGGATCCTGTAGAATGCTGCTTATGTCAGCCCCAGTCATCAGGGCTGCGTAGATTCATCAGAAAGACCTTTGAATAACTTTAATTTGTTATTATTCATAACCACATTCTAAAATAAATATGCATATGGGTCATTTGGGACACAGAAACCGAAAATGTTTGTGTTTGCATGTTGCATTGGCGTGATTGTGGTATTTTCTTTGTAATGGGTTTTTGCACTCTTTTCTTCACCAGCATTTCCGGGAGCATCTAGACAAGCTGTTTGCAAAAGGCACAGGCCTACTGGGGAATGCTTTAACCGAGGCATTCACCCTCCTGAAAGAGGTATGTGCATCCATCCATCCATCCATCCATCTTCACTGTTATCTAGGGCACCTATTCTGGGAAGCACAAGTCACAAGGTAGGGAAAACCCCAAACAGGGTGCCTTATTAATTCCCTTTTTTTGTTTCATTGCATGGTAGAATACCATATTGACACAAAGAACAAAGCATTTATTTCCTTCAGAAAATCATAAAATGGAGATTTAAGGGCTTTGACAATGACAAAAGCCTATATATATGAATATTTTTTATTTAAAAATATTGCATTAATTTCCAAATGATGTAATCCACTCAAGCTTACTATCCTTATGTATGCATGTAATTTTCATGCATTTTTTTGTCCATTTTCAGTTCAATCAAAGTGGGAGAGGAAGTTTCTGTAGTCAGGCCATTATGCTGGTCACTGATGGTGCAACAGACACCTATGACACCATTTTTGAAAAGTACAATTGGCCAGACAGAAAGGTAAGTGACCGAAAATGGCCGGCAAAGGGACATGTCTGGATGTACAGGTGAGCATAGCATCCCTGCCCAATGCTTGTGTTTCTCACACATATTAGCTGCTATATCTAGTAGGTTTCATCTTTGGAACATTTGGGTCTGACCTGATCAATTTTGTATCTGATGATCAGACTCTATTCTTCTATCATAAGTATGGCCTTGAGCGTTATGTCTGACATTATTACAAAATATCCTTATCAGAGCTGTTTATGGAATGCTTTTTGTGACAAAATGAAATAAAATGTAAATGAAACAACTAATGAAAATATGATAAAATGAAATTTAAATGAAATAATTAAAATCTGAAATAATCAAATGTGAAATGATTTCTTATAATGTTAATTAACTAAAACTTTGATTATGTTCTGGAATAATAAATAATTAAATGCGATTAATTAACTTGTGTCATTTATTTGTATCATGATTGGTGATATATCTTACACCATGAAATAAATCTGTCTCCCATCAAAACTGGTAGGTGGGACTTAGGGCCTGATCTACTCAAATCAATTGCTTTTGGTTTGGGGCAATTTTTATTAGATATCATAGACATCATGTTAGTGTAGAGTAAGAGCAATTGCTAGGGGCATCATCCGAGTAAAAATAATGTTCACGTAAACTTTTAAAAAGTTACCTCATAACAGCCAACCAATCACAAACCAGTATGCATCAAGGCCAAAATCTGATTGGAAGGCACCATTACAATGCGGTAAAAGGATAGTAGCCTATACCTTTAGCATTCAGTGGCAGAACTAGCGTTTATATCTATAGTTCGGACTGGAGTTGTGTAGAGAAAGACAGTCGCGTCAACAAAAGATAAAAATGCTTGATTGTTCTTGTAGACTTCAAATAGTTCCAGGAAGTGCTTGGCAGGCCATTTGAATACATTAAATACAAAGAGATAGGACATTGATTTTTGATGATAAATTATCAATAAATGCATTGATTTACAATATTTATGTAGCACACTGACATGTGCATGTAGTTACATCAATACTGTATGTTTATAAAAAAAAGTATTTTTAACAGCTATGGTTACATGCCTTGTTGGCATTTTCTAGGCCAAAAATTTTCAACCCATGGGTTGCGGCAAGCTCTGAAAGGGTTATGAGGCAAAGTCAAAATTGTAAGCATTTTAAAACCAGCAAGCTCCTATGCTGATCCATGATTAGAGTTCCCAGCCCCAATCCAAGAATTAACCTATATAATTTCTATATATTATTTTGCATATAATTTATAATATCTAAATTACTATGGTTCTTCTTCATTGTATTACATTAGCTGGATCAAAACAAGCAGTCCTACTTTTCCTCAGAGAGTCTCAAGCATCCCATAATTCTGCATTCTCTTTAATTAAAGGGTGCTTTTTCACTGCATCACGTACCAAGAGTTCGGTGTTGGTTCTCCACTGGCATAAAAACTGGAACAGGTGTTGTGCTCTAAACTGTCCCCCTGCCATCATCGCTAAAGTGAATAGTGAAAATTTGCTGACTTCTGATTACTTGGTGTTCGGCTTGATGTCATATCATTTCCAGGTGTGACGGTGCAGAGTTTGAAGCTAATCGCCAAATGAAAAGAAGATAGAATAGGGAAAATATTGAAGCAGAATGACTTCACCATGTCAAACATATTATTCAAGTAAATGAATCGTTTCTTGTGACAAATGTATTTGCACAGACAAGCGTTGTCGAAAAGAAAAGCATTAGTCTCATTTGAATGAAAAAGTAACTGTCACATCTGTGACATTTTACAGGAGATTGTTAATCTAAACTTAAGGGTTGATTGTAAAATACTATAATAAACAAGTACTGTGAGTTTTTTAAAGTCTGATTAAGGCAAGAATAATGAAGTTACAACTAGCGGTCACTTCTGCCACACAGGAGAAGCGAAGTGATATTGCCTTAAAAAGAGCGATTACATCAGGGGAGGCAATCCGTGGCAGGGGGGCAGTTTAGAGCACAACACCTCTCTGGTTCACACATCACAACAGCTGGATTGATTTGTCATGACTTTCAGTCTAACCAATCAGACGTTAAATTACGTCTACCGACTTTGATGAGTGACTGACAGATGACATTATTTCATGATGCATTATGTACCAAAAATCGTGAAATAAATAAATGACACTACGAATAATTATATTACAAGCATGTGAAAATAGACACTAACATTCAATTATTCCAGCTCATATTCCAAGTTTAAATTAATCAGTTCACATTTTAATAATTTCACATTTTAATGATCTAATGTTTTAATTATTTTTTCATTTTGTCACAAAAAGTGTTCTATAGTTACTGCATATATCAGTGTTGTAAATTATTTGAATTACCTTTTTGACATTTGTTTCATATAATTGCAGATGAAAATTACGTAAAGTTTTAATGTTTCACTAATTTCAAACAAAAACACCTGTCAAATTTACTTACACTATTTAACACCGAATACTAATATTTGCCATAATCTTTATAATAAATGAAATGAAGTTTAATTTTTAGTTTTATTTGACATTAAAATGTTATGTGTTAAATGAACGTGTTAAATTTGAAGTTCCTATGATATTACTAATAAATATTCATGTATTTGTTGTGCATACTGCAAGTGCTTTTATTACGTAAGTGGAGATGACCTCAGATTAGTAGTGCCTGCTGTCACCTGCAGATCCGTATATTCCCCTATCTGATTGGACGGGAGTCTGCCTTCGCTGACAACCTGAAGTGGATGGCATGTGCTAACAAAGGTGTGATCTTTGTTATGTCCTCAGCACTCAGCACTGCACTGCACTGCACTGCACGGCCCCATGGGAAGGCACCCACCCCCCTAACCATTCCACTATATACAGCTTCCAAACCTAAGTGCATATCAGCATCCTGGGCAAACAAACACACTGAGTAGGTAAAGCTGCTTGAAGGCACTGGCTTGAGGTGAAATGAGTTTCTCTGGAGACTGAAGGGAAATTAGAATTGTATTTGGTACTGATGTCAATCTCCTTTGGGAGCTCTTTGCTGACAGACTGTTTGCTGGCATTCTAGCTGAATAGGTTCCAATTTGAAAATGCATTGTGAGGTAGATTGAGAAAACACACACAAAATAAATGTGTTACACCTTGGGACAGTCAGGGAGGTGCCACTGGAACCTGACAGTGTCAGCGAGCCTCAGAGAACCTTTCTGCCACGCTCGTCAAAGTTTGTGCTTTGAAGGTGCATGGCCCTTTAAGGTTAACATTTAACAGGAATTGGCTGATGCCAGGTAAAAAGAAAAGAGGAAGAAAAGGTTATTCTAGGGAAGAATCACTTGGATTCAGTGTCTCTTGTTTGCGCCAGTTCTGCTGTGCTTCATATCATATTATGTTATGTTGTCAATATAATTGTGTTGTTTATATCATTCGCACCAGCATTCACCCATGACCCTCAGTCACCAGACCATTTAGTACATCTGCATCATTAACCACATGCTGATGCTGAACTGAAATTCTCTGGCAAGAACATCCCAGACTACACTCGTACCAGAAGACATGTTCAGCTAGTCATCGATAGATCACTTATTTTGTATGCTTTCGTATAATTCTGTGCATTGGTGGCTGTTTGCATTTGTTATTTACAGTATTGCTGCATATATTTTTAATATTCATCACAAAATGAGAGGAAACTGTAGCTACCATTATTTGTCTACTTTTTTTTGTCTACTAAAAAAAAAGTGCAGAAACACAAGTATTTGACACAGATGTGACATTGGGGGTGACAATTTTTTTCTCCCGTTTTCCACAGATTTTTAAATGTTTCAAAGGCTATTTATTCAACTGATATTGCTTTACCCAACTTACTCAAACAATCAATAAACCAAATTGTATTTCACCTTTAAATTAAACACATAAGAAGCCATTTGACTGAAAACTGTTTTCTGATTAATTTAAGGTAGATGTCCCAGACCTGGAAATGCATTTGTTAGGTATATGTGGTTATCTGTTTCTGAGTTTTGGGTTTGGTATCATTCACACTGGTGATTAACCATACAGAAATCAATATGCTGTCTTTAATCAGGCTACTTCAGCCAGCTCAGCACCCTAGCTGACGTCCAGGAGAACGTGATGCGCTACCTTCATGTTCTCAGCAGACCCAAAGTCATTGATCATGAACATGACACCATATGGACTGAGGCCTACATGGACAGCACTGTGAGTAAAATTACACACTGCTGTGACTGTATCCATGTTCATTGCATCACACTGTCCCGCATACAGGTACAGGCCTGTAAGGCTGATACAGGGTTAACAGGAGTTTCTCCCAAAGGCTAACAATTACACTTTGTCAGAGTATTATGTCCCGCATACAGGTACAGGCCTGTAAGGCTGATACAGGGTTAACAGGAGTTTCTCCCAAAGGCTAACAATTACACTTTGTCAGAGTATTATGTCCCGCATACAGGTACAGGCCTGTAAGGCTGATACAGGGTTAACAGGAGTTTCTCCCAAAGGCTAACAATTACACTTTGTCACAGTATTATGTCCCGCATACAGGTACAGGCCTGTAAGGCTGATACAGGGTTAACAGGAGTTTCTCCCAAAGACTAACAATTACACTTTGTCACAGTATTATGTCCCGCATACAGGTACAGGCCTGTAAGGCTGATACAGGGTTAACAGGAGTTTCTCCCAAAGGCTAACAATTACACTTTGTCACAGTATTATGTCCCGCATACAGGTACAGGCCTGTAAGGCTGATACAGGGTTAACAGGAGTTTCTCCCAAAGGCTAACAATTACACTTTGTCACAGTATTATGTCCCGCATACAGGTACAGGCCTGTAAGGCTGATACAGGGTTAACAGGAGTTCTCCCAAAGGCTAACAATTACACTTTGTCACAGTATTATGTCCCGCATACAGGTACAGGCTTGTAAGGCTGATACAGGGTTAACAGGAGTTCTCCCAAAGGCTAACAATTACACTTTGTCACAGTATTATGTTGAATGCCAGAAGTAATGGGATATGCTGCAAAACCAAGCATGTTAGTACATCACAACATCATTCCTGAAACATTATTTCTAGGTCACAAAGAAAGTGTCCTTTAAGTGTCCTTCTTTTTAAGGTATACACTGAATGCTCATAGCAGATTCTTTCATTGGTAATATTTGTTTTGCATGCTTTGTCTCCTTTGCTGTAGCTTCCACAGGCTCAGGTAATTCTCATTTTGTCATATATCTAACCTGTCATGTATGTGATATATGTTTTCTGTTGGAAAAAATGACTGCTCTATTTTCACTAGCATAATTAATTTAATATGTGTTTTTCTAATGAGCCACTAGTTGCCACTATTGTACTGAAGGGCTGATGCAGTGTTATCAAAGCTCCCTGATAAGTTTATTACGGTTTTTCACAGTAACCTTGACATATGCAAACTGCACAAATTTTAAAACAGGGAACTGGCCTCAGGGTAATTGTACCCTTTAAAATATTTAATGCTGACATGAAGAGAGTGCAGGGCCTCAGTGGGTGACACTCATACCTCCAGGGTTGTGGGTTTGAATCCTGCCTCTGTCCTGTGTGGACTTTGCATGTTCTCTCTGTTTTGTAGGGGTTTCCTCCTGCAGTATGAAGACAGGTTAGGCTGACTGCTGTCTCTAAATTGCCCTTTTATTATGATTGATTGTATGAGTGTGTATGGGCCTTGCAATGGATTGCCATGCTGTCTAGGGGAAGAGGTTAAACGATGGATGGGTAATACTGATGTGCAAATGTGACTAGAGCTCAGAACTATCCCACGAAACTTGTTATGACTAAACTGTGTGAAGGAAATTTCTGGTGGTACTGTATACCTTACAAGTTTAACTGCCATTTTATTCTGAAGAAAAAAATTACAGTAAATGTTTTGTCCAGGCTATAGATGCACATTCTTACTATTTCAGTGAATGTTCTTACCACGTTATGGAAAGCATTAAAGCCAGACCTGAGGCTTTTCCTCTCACACCTTTTTCTACTTGAATATTATAATTCTCATTTTGCATTCAGCCATTTACTATACTTCTTAAAATCACAAAAATACAATAGAGTTACAGAGTAAGCATTAGTTTTATTCGAATACTAGGTGGACAGTATCCCTTTACACAAGAGGAGTTACTGAGGAATGCAGACCTCTAATTACGCAGTTCATTCCCAGGTAGCTGATACTTTCTGTGGAAGAGCTGACTCTGTTAATGTTCTAGATATGCCTTTAGATTGTCTTTACCCCAAGTGCATGCTGATTATGCTCCACCATCACGTTTCCAGGGTGAGGTAGACAGAGATATAGCTTACACAGAAACTGGTATTTCTTGGAATTTTAGCTCCACTTAAGCAAGTCGTATGCACCGCCTCTGGAACACATTATATCTGTATTAGCCTAACCTCTTTAGAGGCTTAACTGCATGTAGCAGATATGAGGAGCAGGATGATGCTGTACAGAAGCTGATTCCCCAGCGACATGGGTAACAGGCCACTCAGCGCTAGGGGAGCAAAGCCTGGGACTGAGCGGTAATTTTTAGGCCCTCGCAGGTGTGCGACTTGCCTCTGTTACCCTTGACTTCCTCTCAGTGCCGCTCACCCTGTAATTGCGATGCACTCGGTATTTCAGCCACTGAGCAGATACATTAATCATTTTCCAGCTCGTTGCCTTTTATCTCTGGGAGGAGGGTGTAGGATGTAGGGGGAGGGGTGGCACTTCCAAGAAGAGTCTGAAATTTAGAGATGAATGAACTGCTGGATAATCCCCAGGATTCCTTGTCTTATGGGTGTAGCCCTATATTCGTTCTGCTGATTGTTGGTGTTCCCCTATATTCATAAAGCTACATAATGAAGGTGTGCTATACCTCCCAAAGTCTCCATTGTTGATGGAGTTTAATTTTGCTAGCTTGGTTTGCCACAACCAGTTCTCTTGGCAGGCCTCTTGTTTCAATCACAGGAGCCTCCGTTATTGCCATCAATGAAACATTAGTTCCTATTCATTCCCTGCTCTGTGCATGTGAGATGAATCACTTTGTCTGATTGATTCCACAGACTCACGAAAAGCAAAGTCCATTTCTCATGACAACCGTTGCCATGCCAGTCTTCAGCACAAAGAATGAGACGGTGAGTTTATGTCCTTTTAGGCTTGAGGTTCTACCTTCAGTGTGTGTGATTGCTACAGTGCAGCTCTCTATCTACAGAAAAACAAGGGTGTCCTCCTAGGTGTGGTTGGCACTGATATTCCTCTCCAAGAACTGCTAAAAGCTATTCCCAAGCACAAGGTACTATCATGTCCTTATGTTTGTGTAAACTAGTGGCCAGGTCTTTTATTTATCATCAACCTTTGATATTTTTGGAATAATATATAATATAATCACCTTACACTGGGGTTTTACAGAATTGAAATATAGCGTTTGCCATGTTTTCTAAAAGGCTAATCATGAGGTTTAGCATATAGAAGTAGAAAATATACATAATAACTCTACATGATGGAAGATTTTGATTAGTAACAAACCTCAGAGCATGGGGCAGCCAAAGCGAGGTGCTAAGCACACTGAATGACAAGATCCACGGTTACCCCATGCCATTCAATTCACAGCACATATATTCAGCCAACTTCATTTTAAATAACCATCCCCTGCAGTAGTATATGCCACTAACTGTTGAAGCTGTGTGTCTTTTGTAACATGTAACATCCACTAAAAGTTTATTATCAAAACACACCAGAGGTAGCATGATAATTATAGCTAAGAAAAGGCTGAGAAACTTTTTTTACAATACCGGGATTTATAATGTGAAGGTTATTGGTTGAAGTGCTGTGAAATGCCCTGCTGTAGTATCTTAGAATTATAGCTCTTGCTTTAAAAGAAGGATTAGCTAAGCAACAAAATTATTACTTGATATCAAGAAACTTATGGATGATGAGTAAAATATCAGGTATTGCTTTGTTCTGGCTGTCTTTCCAGCTGGGGATCCATGGCTATGTCTTTGCAGTCACCAACAATGGATACATCCTGACCCACCCTGACCTGCGGCCACTGGTAACTGCTGTGTCATCATGAATGAATCGGTGTACAAAAGTACATGTTTCTTCAACCCTATCCTGCATTTCCTCTAGTACCAAGATGGGAAGAGGAGGAAACCCAGCTACAGCAGTGTGGATCTGTCCGAGGTGGAGTGGGAGGATAAGGACAATATCGTACGATGGATTTCTCTTTACGTAGTTTAATGTTGAAGTTTAACATATATTATATATTTTACAATTGTACTTAATTTTTTTGTGTATATGTTTATGCACGTGTATGTGCCTCTTGGTGTCAGCTTCGCAATGCGATGGTGAACAGGAAGACAGGGACTTTCTCCATGGAGGTAAAGAAGACCATGGATAAGGGGGTAAGACCCGAGGGCAGAAACTATAATGTGATTCAGTTTTATCTTCAAGCTGCTTCAGTACATATTTGACCTACACAGCAGATTTTATCCCAATAAACAGCTGAAATTCAAGACTTCATTCAAGAATGAAATGTGTTCTATCACTTTGAGCACTGGTCAGCAGAATAGGTCAGCTGATTTCACTACTGTAATGCTTAGCAGTTGTGATTGAGAATATGGGTGGCGGGCAGTGAAGTGGTAAAGCCATTGAGTGATTATGAGATCTATAATGATTATTTTCTCAGGGGTGACGTAGCTCATGGTAGTGATATCACTTAGGTACCCATCAGTCTCCAAGTCCATCATGACCAGGTGCAATGGCATCCTTGTTACCTTATTCTTCCAGAAACGTGTCTTATTCATGCATAATGACTATTACTACACCGAGATTAAAGGGACACCATTCAGGTAGGAGTTCTACATCCTCAAATATATATTTTGAAAAAATAAGAAACATAAATGTGTGGTTTTATAACAAATCTGTATTATGTCATTAGGTCACAGTGTCTGTCACATTGAGGAGAAACTATGCAGTGTGAGTCTGACTAGACTTTGAGTAGCAGTTTTGTTTGCTTGTATGTTCAGTCTAGGTGTGGCCCTTCCTAGAGGTCATGGAAAATACTACTTTCGTGGAAACGTCACAGTGGATGCAGGTATGTACCTTTCTCTTAATTATTACTGGTATAAAAAACTTATTTGTGCTTTCCATTTCTTGCTGCTGAATTCTTGAAGATAGAAAATAAGAAAATTATTATAAAATTATTATTTAGGCTAGTGTTTCTCAACCCATTCAGCATTTATCATGTGGCACCCTGGGGGGGAACATAATTTTTTTACTTAAAGCCACTATTTCTGCTTAAGATTCCCTTATTCTAGATTTAAACACAATTAAAAACTTTCCACATTTGGAAAACAGCATTTTGCTGTGATGGTGTTAGTACTTCCTGTCATTCCATTCCAGTAAGTTAATTAAATAAATTGTGAGAATGCTGTCAGCCAGGTGACTGAAATAGGTTGTTGGATAATGTACAATTACCTCTATTGAGTTTTATTCCGCTAGGGCTGCATGATCTGGAGCACCCGGATGTTTCTTTGGCACATGAGTGGTAAAGCCCTTATGTCTATATGCCTTGATTGTTTTGTGATTTTTCAGCTTTGTTCTGTATGTTGTTGTACCTCTATGTAGATCTGTATTTGTACAGATGCATGTGGTTTAATCCTGTGCTTGTGAATGAGTATGCGTGAGTACCATGACATCACAAGAGGCTTATTAGTGGAGCTCTTGATCTAAATATTAATATGTGTCACAGGCAGATTAATGTCACCCTGTGTGTGCTGCAGGGTGTACTGTGACACAAGCAAACGCCGTGAACATCAACATCTGTCACAGATCCAAGCACTTCGACTCTACATGACTGGACAACAGCCTCACCTGAAGTGTGAGTCCAGTGAATTTGCCATGTTGCTGTTGTACATCACTATTTCGGTGTGTCAGTTATCTTTCTTCATAGTCTCCGTGACTGTCTCACTAAGGTCATCCTTATGCCCCACTGTCTTTTTATTGTTCAGTTGAATGCGCCAAGATGGTAGAGAATTCATTAGCTGCTGTGTTGTAGGTGACAGGCAACTGATCCAAGAGGTTCTGTTTGATGCTGTAGTGACCGCCCCTCTGGAGAGTTACTGGACGCGCCTGGCATTGAACAAGTCTGAGTAAGTGGAATCAGTCCATTTCATCCTTTTGCTTACAGTGCAACTTGTTGAATTATTCCATCATTACAGCTATGTTCAGGGGCTGTGCTCTTCGATGGACAAGTGGCATTGGCGTGGCCACTGTAGGCCGCATCCTTCTCATAATCCCTGCACTTGAACCTTGGGATAGGCTGTAAAGAATCCATGGGGTAGAAATGGAGGATGCATTTTTATGCCGCATTTGAAGGAGCCTTCCAAATGAGATGGCCTTGTCATGCCTCTGTGACGCATTCGGTCTTCAAATCCAGGCCTTAGAAGACCGCAGCCCCTGAAATGGGACACAGCTTATGTATCTTATATATGGCTAGGCCTATGGGGGACGAAACGGGACTGAAAAACAAATAAATAATCCAATCAATTAATAAATCTTTGGTATAAATAAAGAAATACATTATTGGTAAAAATAAATCCTTGTCCTAAATAAATGAATAAATAAATTTTTCGAATAAATTAATAAATAACCAATATCAGTTTGTTTATTCACGCCAAAGATTATGTATTTCCAGATTTATTTATTGATTTATTTATTTCCTGATTTATTGAACTTTAGGTTTAAAGGGGCAGTTCAAAGGAACTATTTTCGTCTTTGGTGGCATATACCCATCATCCACTAAAAGCCCCTCTAAAACATAGATTTTTTCAGTTTTGGGATGAAATGTTCCTTTAATGTGGTGAGAATGTTTATATAGCACTAGTGGCCTGGCTGGCAAACCAGAATGAAGCAACAGTAATTGATCGACTAGTTGTCTTTACTTGCTGCTAGTCAGACAATGACTTCCACAAGGAAACTGCCATCTGCAGTGATAAGGGAAGCGGTTGGGCTGCGTTTATTCTACATATCTTGTTATTTATTCATGACATCCTCATCACTGCCTGGGACCGCTCTGATGCGTAGGCTGCTAACGAGATCTGAGACATCTCGATCCTGGGCCAGTTCTTCCAGTTGTCCACAGGAGATTCCCATTCACTTGATATCAGTCTTCGTCGTGACACCAAGTATTCCTTGGTCGGCCTCTTTATCTTTTACCCTGAGGGGTCCATGTGAGGGCTTGTATTGCTGTGCTGGATGTAGGTTTGCAAAGGGTATGGCCAGTCCACCTCAGGTGCCTTTGGAGGGTCTCTGCCTGTACCATTCGCTGGCAGAGCTTTTTCGTTGCTGATGGTGTCAGGCCAGTGTATGCGAAGGATCTTTCTCAGGTAGGTGTTGATGAAGCTTTGGATTCTTTTCATGTTTTCGGTGGTGGTTCTCCATGTGTCAGCTCTGTAGAGTAGCACAGGCTTTATAATGGTGTTGAAGATCCTGATCTTGATTTTGGTAGTTAGGCTTGTGGCATCCCAGATGTTCCCCTCTTCATTTGGATATTAGCAAGTCTCACAAGGTAGATGGGATCCTGACTTCCTCAAAATGTTGTATCATCTAAACTATCAACACAGATTTGACTGTAATGCTAATGAAGAGCATTTGATCAAATGCTTATCACACAGCATTTCAAAGGTGGTCAATTATAAAATTGTAAAAATAACTTCATAACATTGTCCTTCACATAAAAAGCAATATTTCCCTATTTGCTTGTTTTATTTTGTGTTTTTTTTTTGCATAGAAACTCAGACAAAGGAGTAGAAATTGCCTTTGTAGGAACACGGACTGGACTATTGAGAACCAACCTCTTTGTGGTTCCAGAGCAACTGACCAATCAGTGAGTGTGACCCCATGGCATAGTCCTGTGTTTAGCTATTTTAGGGTTCTCTTGGATTTTAGGTGAGAACAATGCAACTTCCAAAAAGCTTGCAATTATGATTATTTTTAAGAGATTCTTTGTACTTGTTAACAGTTTCCCCTTCAACACTCTTTTGTATATAAAGGGAAATTCTAACTCCTAAAGTGGACCAGGAGGGCGTTTTCAATGCTGACCATTTTCCCCTGTGGTACCAGAGAGCTGCTGAACACGTTCCTGGCACCTTTGTATACTCTGTTCCCTTCAGAAGAGGTACATTCCAACTCAACTGTCAAAAGTATACCTGTGCTCATCTCTGTGTGCTGTATTTAAGATTTATAGGAATATGGTGCTGTGAGCTGATTTATAAGCAAATACTCAACATGTCAGATACAAAATAAACAGCTAATTTCCATTTCCATCCAGCTGACAGATAGAGTACTAATGCATGATTTTTAGAGGAATAATTAATAACCCAGGCCAACCCTGAGTAGTTAACATTAATGTATCTTGGCCCTTTGAAAGAAGGTGTGGATAACATCACAATTAAATAAAAAAAAAATTAAAAAATGACATGGCAAAATGTTTTCAGCGAACAAACAGATGTTGTTTTTTCCAGGAATGGGCAATAACAGTGTTGTACTAGCCAGCACTGCCATCCAACTGCTTGACGACAGAAGGTCCCCCATTGTTGCTGGTAAGTTATGGAGTCAGAATGACTGAATAACTCTCTACACCTTCAGCTTAACCAATTTGGAAATGAAGGGTGGAGACAAACAGTCTTCGTTGAACTGTCAACAGACATGTCATAATATATCCTTGTGCCCGTTACTAAATATGCTTGTAAGACTATGCACTCTCCTCATTGATGTAGCAGTGGGAATTCAGATGAAGCTGGAGTTCTTCCAAAGAAAGTTCTGGACAGCCAGTCGACAGGTAAAAAGAACTGGTTGCCAGAGAATAAATCCAAGACATTTAAAGGGTGTGATAGGTAAACAGGGTACCCTTGTGAGAGTTACTTAGCAAGTAGAGAACACTGCTACCTATTGTAGCTGGATGGTTTCTTATTCTAACAAATGCTTCTAGAAAATGAGGGTTGGAGAAGGTTCTAATAAGGTCCTAATTGCTTTGTTTCAGTGTACTGCTCTGGATGGAAAGTGCCCCATTAATTGTGACAATGAGGTAATGTACTCCTGGACTAACTGGAGTTGGAAAACCTTTGTCTGCTTGACCAAATGTGTTTTGGTCAGTGGGAATCAATAGGGCTACTGCTGTATCTCCTGCTTCCCTCTCCTGCAGAGCATCAGCTGTTATCTAATCGACAATAATGGCTTTATCCTGGTATCAGAAGATTATTCCCAGGTAGGATCTTGGACTGCTCCAGAGATTATCAGCTTTGGATTCATAGTGTATGTTTGTCTCTAAACTAATTGGTGAAGAGAATTTCAGAGACTTCTTTGCATTAAAATTAGAAAACGTTCTAATTCTCCCCTATGCCTTGAATGAAATTCCACCAGAAAACAAAAGGTGATTTTTGACAGTTGAAAGACAGACATCTACAACCTTGTCCTAATCTCAGACAGACAGTCATATATAGAAGCCCGTCTTGGTTATATTTAGTTTTTCTTCTTTTCTACTTTGACTATGCATGGCTTTGCTCATACATAGACAGCCCTCTATCTGGACATGCTCTTCTGTAACTCTTGCTTTGTTTCCTTTTTCTAATTCCATCTTCAGACAGGGATGTTCTTTGGTGAGGTGGAAGCAGCTGTGATGAACCAGCTGCTCCTCATGGGCTCCTTTAAAAGGTGAAGAGAAACTCTACCTTGTATCCATACAGACCATTTGCTTAAATTCTGGCCATGAGGTATTCATTTTGTTGGCATAAAGGGCTTAAATGACTCCCTCTCCTTTCATTCCTCCAGCATTTGATTTCCTGTTAACTTATTTGCTTTATAGTGTAATGCAGGATGTCTGGGTGTACACCTGGCTTCAGCACTGGCTCCTGGATTCAGTTCCTTAACCCCACTGACTGCTACATTGACTTCCATTTTTGCATTATGCCACAGCTTGGTGTCTTAGGACTGCAGGTACCATAGTGGCTTATAACTCAAGGGGTTTTAGTTGATGTTCTATTTGGTGGTTTCCCCCACATGTCTTTTCGCCCCCATTTTTAAAAAAGCACTTGTTTTTTGTCCAGTCTCTAACTCTTGCTTTCTTTCATCTCTCTAACTCCATCTTCAGATAGGGATGTTCAGGATGTACTAAAATACAATACAATTCTTACTTGTGTGTCTTTTCACAGCCTGACAGTTAAGTGATAATAAGTACCAAGTAGCAGCAGTGAAGATGTGCATAAATAGACAATAAATAAACAAATAAATAAATGGCATCAGTGTAGCAGTAACATGATGATATAAATAATGATGTCAGCAGTATGTACAGACAGCAGCAGTGGGGATGTTGTGATAACACAACCCCGTTTCCAAAAAGGTTGGGACACTCTGCAAAATGTAAATAAAAACAGAATGCAATGACTCAGAAATTATATTATATAAACTCATTTTTTGAAAATAGAACAAAACATATCAAATGTTGAAACAGAAATGGTATTGTTTTATGGCAAATATATGCTCTATTTAAATTTGATGCCTGCAATAGGTTTCAAAAAGTGGGGACAGGGCAACAAAAGACTGGAAAAGCTGTATAGTTCCCCAATTCTTTGCGATATTACATTGAGGACCATTATTCTTAAATTGTTCCACTGTTTGCCCACGTAGTCTTTCACAGAGAGCTGAACCTCTCCCCATATTCACTGCACAGAGACACTGCCTCTCTGGGAACATCTTTTTATACCCAATTATCTTACTGGCCTGTTGCCAATTAACCTAATTAGTTGTGAGATATTCAACCAGGTGTTTTGTTTTAGCATTACACAACTTTTCCAGTCTTTTGTTGCCCCTGTCTCAACTTTTTTAAAACATGTTGCTGGCATCAAATTCAAACTGAGCATATGTTTGTAATTACAGAATAAAATTCCTATGTATGCTGTATGTTGTCTTTGTTATATTTTCAATTAAATATGAGTTTGTATGATTTTCAAATCATACAAATCTTCTGTTTTTATTTAGATTTTGTACAGTGTCACAACTTTTTTGGAAATGGGGTTGTACAATGTACAATGTGAATAAAATAAAAGTAATTGCAACAGTATAGACAGATACAGCAACAATACAGCATGAGACAATAGTGGCAGTGTGAGGAAATGTTAATATCATTGGCTGTTTAATTCACTTACTGCAATAGGGAAGAAACTGTCTCTAAATCTGGAAGTGCATGTATGGATGGACTTTAGGGAAAAGCGGCAGTGCAGGGTAACTGGAGGTATGCTGCTCGCTTTCCTGAGGCAGTTATGAAGATGTCCTGGACTGCCGGAAGCTGTGTGCCTGTGATCATCTGTGCTGTCTAAACCACCCTCTGCAGTATCTTTCGGTCCTGTGTTGAGCAGCTGCCATACCAGGATATGATACATCCTTTGAGGATAGACTCCACAGTGCCCCAGTAGAAGCAGGTCAGAACTGTGCATGACACCCTGGCCTTCCTCAGTTTCCTGAGAAAACAGAGGTGTTGGTGAGCCTTCTTAGTCACAGCTGCAGCGTGGTGTGATCATTTAAGGTCATCAGTGAGGGTGACTCAAGGAAACTTGAAGCTGCTGATGCGTTCCACAGTGTCCTCTCCGATGTAAATACAACTTTGGAAAGTCACCTGCTTGCAGAAGTCCAAGATCAGCTCCTTGGTTTTGCTGACGTTGAGGGCATGATTGTTGTCCTGACACCATCCTTCCAGGTCTCTCACCTCCTCCCTGTAGGCCATCTCATTGTTATTGAAGATCTAACTAATGACGGTGGTGTTGTCAGCAAACACTTCGCAGTCATGGGTGACGATGGAGTAGAGCAGGTGGCTTAGCACATTCCTCTTCGGTGTGCCCGTGTTGGTTGTCTTCTTGAAGCATGTGGGAATTGAAGATTCTCTCAGAGAGATATTAAATATGTCTGTATAGACAGTTGAGGTGGTCACAACAGGTCTTTAAAACGTGACCAGAGACTCCATCTGGATCAGCTGCCTAATGGGACTTGAGTTTTCCAAAGGTCCTCCTGATGTCATCCATGGAGACAGTCAGGCAGGACTCAAACAGCGCTGCACATGAACATTACGATTTTCGAGCTCGAAGTGAGCACAAAACTCGTTCAGCTCATTTGTCAGTGTGCAACTGTTGGTTGTGACTGTGTGTGATCAGGGTCTGTAATCTGTAAGCGGATCTCTGCCACATCCAGGGTGCGTCCTCTGTGCTGTCAAACTGGGAATCTGCTGTTTTTTATATACTTGCATGTTTCTGGAATGGAATGCACTACTGTGGGCTCAGATGTGCCTGCGGACTTCTGCTGCAATCCAAAGATTCTGTTTCGGGAATGAGCGGACTGTTTCATTCAACACACGTTGATAAAGTCTATTACAACTGTCACATACTTGACCAGATTGTCAGAGGACTCTGAACATAACCCAGTCTGCTGATTCCAAACAGTCCTGCCGCTTCTCCTCTCCGGGGTCCAACTCTGCACCACTTTCATCACTGGATCCACATGCTTCAGCAGCTGCTTGTAAATAGGAAGTTGCAGCACAGAGCAATGATCTGACTGGCCAAGGTGCAGTGGTGAAAGTGGGCCGTATGCTTCTTTGTTCAGTTTGTAACAGTAATCCAATGTGTTTGTGCCCATAGTGGGAAAGCAGACGTGCTGGTTGGACTTGGAGTAAACAGTCCTTAAGCTGGTCTTGTTAGCCACGTCTTTGGTGAGGTGGAAGCAGCTGTGATGAACAAGCTGCTTCTAAAGGGCTCGTAGTACAACATCGTGAGCATTGTTTATTTTGTACACCCTTTCTACAGGATTACTCTATACGACTATCAAGCCATATGTAAAATCTTTGTTGAAAGTAGCAACAGCCCACGGAGTTTATTAGATGTAAGTACTCTCCGAAAACATACATCCCCTAAGCGTGTTGCTCCATTATAATTTGTCAGTATTTTGTTGTGTTTTTCTTTGCTCCATCTATATTCATTTTTGTTGCATAAGACAATGACACAATGTGGTGACAAATGTTCTCATCATCTATACCTAGCATTTAGCTAAGACAGGGATGGCTCAGGGTTAGCATATGTAGTAAAATCCATGCAGCTCTTGTGTTTTCACATTAGCAGTGGTTTTAATGTCTGAGCTTGTTTTAGCTTAGATAAAGGCCTATAAGAGTGGACACAGGGTTTTTAATGGTTCTGTAACACTGACCTTTCCTCTTTTACAGCCTTATTTTGCTGTCTTTGCTACTATCAAGTGGCTTGTTACTGAATTGGTGATGTGAGGACAATTTAAATTTTTTTTTTGCATTAGAAAAATGAAGTTTTTATGAAGACAAATAAGTGATACTTCCATTAGGAGACTTCCAGTATGCGACTGATATGAAATTTCTGTATACAAGTAATTAGCTCCAAATTCTGAATTTTTGTAGTATTGTCGAGTTGTAATGATCACTATACATGAATGTACAGACTAGTAACTAAAACTTTTGAAGATAATTTGGTAACTCTGCAAGTCAGCCAGAGGAGTTTGTAGCTTTGTTTTTAACTACCAGCCATATGATGCTCTTATCGCTGATGACGGGCTTTACTTCCCCCTCAGATTTGTTCTGGAGTTCAACGTGTACAGCTGGTGGCATTCTGAGCTTACAGCTAAAGGTCAGGTGCCGTAAAGGGGAAGCCTTTTAGCAAGTCTATGACTGCAGGGGTGCGATTTGGATACCTAATCACGTGGGATTCTCATGAGGCATGGGTTGGATTTGCTGTATGAAAGACACACAAAAATTATAATTTTCACAAATCATTATTTTTTAATTTGTGAACAGATTTTGTGTATTTGCTTTTGTCTGAGTGCTTTTTCTTGTGCATCCTTGCCTATTTGTGTGCTTTGTTGTACGTTTGCATTTTTGTGACGTGTTATAAAGTAGATGCTATGCCTCCAGCACAAGACGTGGTGAGAGGAAAGACTGTCCAGATACCATGTGAAACAGAGTATCCAGCCTTTGTTTCCGAACGCATCATTAAAGAGACCTCAGGGATTGTTGACTGCAATGGTTGTGACAGGTACCTGAATTGTAATTGTGCAAACTGAATTTTTAAAAATGGCCCTGAAACATCCAGTTTTTATATAAATGAAGTGCATATATAAAGTTTTCCCTGAAATATTTCATACTGTCTGACAAACACTGACGTCACAGAAAACGAAATTAAACAAAAGCTATCCTTACCAATCTAATTTTCTTGAAATACTGAAAAACTGTTTGATCAGGATCTATTAGACAATTTTACCAAAGTGACTGGAAAATTCAATTTGCCTATATGGTCATAATAATCCATATTAAGTGGTGCTGGCTAAACTCATGCTGTTTTTTTTACAGCATAAATTTGTTGAACTAATTCATGGTAACAGAGGTACAACTTATACAATTCTTATGATTTCTACGGATCACACAGGTCTATTTTGTAACAGTCTCATCAGTATCTACTGTATAGTCTCTGTACCTCTTTCTGCCTTCAATAGTGCATTATAAGGCAGACAACCCTTGAGACTACAGTCTTAGCACACCTTGTATGACCTGTAACCTCATATACCTTATACTTGTAGAACTTTTATCTGCAGGCATTGTCATCTCATTGTTATTTGGCTGTTCTGGTGGGAATGTCATTCCTGAGGGATAGGATGTGAAAATCCAAGGTAATATGTTCAGCATAAGAAGACATGGGACACTGGCCCAAGTTCATTGAAATTCGTTTGTCCTTTTCTTGCAGGTCCTTTGTCATACAGCAAATCCCAAGCAGTAACTTGTTCATGGTGGTGGTCGATGACCAGTGTGACTGCAGCTCGGCACCACCAGTTACCATGGAACCCATCGAGATTATGTATATCCACCCAACATGCTGGAAACTGTGTTAATGTGTTTGTATGTGACTTTAGAGAGGGGTTAATGAGTCTCATTGGCCTTCGAGAAGAAGCTTTTTTTTTCTAAAACTGAACTAATAAGTACCCTGACACATAGTTGTTAACCCTTCTGGGTGAATGAATTGCTTCACAGAGCACTATATTGAATGCTGGAGATGGGCAGGTGGTCCTCTCTGGACTGCCCTGAGCACCAGTGAAGCAGTGATTAGCCTTTAAAACATCTGTGTAATTCTGCAGTTTTTCAGAAGATTGATACTTCTTCCATTACAAATCATAAATATAAAAACTCTGTGGTGTGCCATATGGTTGAAAATTTTTGAACATTTGTTGGGTCTAGAGATGGTGCAAGTTTGTTGAAGTCACCGGAATGGGGATGACAGTCGTGCTCTATGAATTAATCTATAAATTCATTAACTCCAATGAACACAACGAGTCCCTGACGTGCGAGCGCTTCAAATTTCAGAAGGACAGAAGACGGCCTGATTCCTGCCATCCGTTCCATCCTGAGGTACAGCTGGCCACACTGCCTGTATATGAAAGAGCACATACTTCTATACCTGTGTGTTTGCGGTTTATATTTCTATGATTGTGTGTATTCAAATCACACATCCTCCATTTTGAAATATAGCAAATGTAGCCAACAAGGGCAACATCTAGCAGACTGAATTTTGATGACACAGGTCTCAATGAGCTTTCTGGTAAGCCTTCAGTTTATTCAAAATAATATTCTATTGATGTGTAGTTCTGTGGGTTAGGGCTCTGTGACTGTAATCGGGAGGTTGCCAGTTCAAATCCTGGATGACAAAGTGATTTCACAGTTTCCCTTTCCTCCCAATCACTCCAGGGACTGGTTGGCCCTGTTCCCTGATCCTCACTTGTAGGTCACTTTAAGAACATAAGAAATTTACAAACGAGAGGAGGCCATTCGGCCCATCAAGCTCGTTTAAGGAGAACTTAACTAATAGCTCAGAGTTGATAAAATCTTATCTAGCTCTGATTTAAAGGAACCCAGGGTTTTAGCTTGCGCTACACTTGCAGGAAGACTATCCCATACTCTACCTACATGCTGTGTAAAGAAGTGCTTCCTCAAATTCATTTTAAAATGTTCTCCCGCTAATTTCATGGCCAGAGTTCTAGTATTTAATCTAATATTGAAATAGCTATTTGGCTGAACAGCATCCAGACCCGTTAGAATCTTATATACCTGGATCATATCCCCCCTTAGTCTCCTTTGCTCAAGGCTAAACAGATTCAGCTCAGCTAACCTCTCCTCATAAGACATTCCTCTAAGATCAGGAATCATTCTCGTACCTCTCCGTTGCACCCTTTCCAAGGCAGCAATGTCCTTCTTAAGGTATGGTGACCAAACCTGCACACAATATTCTAGGTGGGGTCTTACCAAGGAATTATATAATCATAGCATCACCTCCCTTGACTTAAACTTCACACACCTAGAGATGTAACCCAACATCCTATTGGCCCTTTTTATTGCTTCCCCACACTGGCGAGAGTGGGACAAGGAAGCATCAACATACACACAGAGGTCTTTCTCATAATCAGCTACCTTTATTTCAGTGGAACCCATAAAATATCTGTACTTTATATTTCTACTCCCTGCATGGATTACCTTACACTTATCTATGTTAAATTTCATCTGCCAGGTATCAGCCCATTCGCTAATTAAATCAAGATCCCATTGTAGCCTCTCTGCTGCTAGATCAGCATGACCTCCCTTGACTTAAACTCCGCACACATAGAGATGTAACCCAACATCCTATTGGCATTCAGCAAAATACTTGAATGATAAACTTCCCGTTATATATGTTTTTTGTAGTCCTTAGAATAAAACAATTTGCTTTTATTTTCACCATTATTTAATGCCAAAGCAGAGTGATAATCAGCTCATCTTGTTCCTTTTTCCTGTTCCTTTTCCCACTGTAGGAGGATGCCATGGAATGTGGGGGCTCCCTGGGTTTGATCCCCAAGCCCCAATTGACGCTCCTCACCGTTTTGCTGATGCTCATCACCAGGTGACCTGGGGACTCAGCAGAGGGTTAGCGTGACTCACCCTCGTTTGGCTTCAACAGACTCATGGCTGTCAACAGAAAGGGTGGCATGCATTGGGAAATAATTTCTTGCTTTATACTATACAATCTGATTGAAGTTTATGTTTAGAATGTTGTTTGAGGTAATTAAATATTGTCATCAATTAAGTTCATGTTATGAAATGGTCTGACTTGATGGAGCAGTGCATGAGAAGAACTTCTGTTAAAAAAAATCTTCACAATCTACATGGTGATCATCTTGCAACAAAATGAACCCTCACGTGCCTACATATGTGTAAACTACTATGTCTGCAAGCATCTGCGTACATCTGTGAACAAATCTGCATGCGTCTCTCTGCAACTGTGGTAACCACCTTTTAGAATCCACTGTTTTCTGATGTTAGAGGTTGGTGCTTTTTACATATATCACAGTGAATACAGCTAATAGAGCTATATTGACAGAATAACACATACATAACGCCCTAGATTTCAGATGTGGTTTCTATTGATCGTGCAGCCTACATGCTGCATGTCCCATTTTAACTCGCCAACACCCATATTTACTCCTTTAAGGAATGTCACCCCCCGAAGTCTAAGCCCTAATAAATGAAAACACTAAAGATTAAAAATCATGTACCACATCTAAGGTCCACACATTTCTACAGCTCTAAAAGCTCTTACAGTCTATGGAATCCCTACAGAACTATAGACTGTAGCTCCAACAGCTCTGACTCTACAGATCTTATAATTCTTATACCTCAAATAACCTCTACAGCTCCATCAGGTGACTTTTAACCACTATTGTACAATGCCTTCCAGATGGAGAAATAAAAGATTTTTTCAAATTTTTTTGTTCCATATGTTTGCCTTGTAGGAACAGGAGACCCATGAAATGCAACTTTATTATTACAAAAAACAGATTCTGACACAACACAGATAACAGTAATGTGGTTCCTGTGTAAGAACACATAGACTGTGCATGCTATTCTCAAGTCTAAATGTCTTATATGTGTTATGTAGACTTATTACCTTTGTAATACTTTTGCATATAGTCCTCAATAGAGTACAGACCACCAAGTAAACTCCAGGTAGAAACAGAGACACCAGTAATCATTGATAAGACTATAACATCACAACATCCCTGCATAAATGTTTACTGCAGTCTTCCACATGTAGTGCAGAAGCACATTTGTTACTGCATGACTTCAGCCACAGAACAACATTGCCCCCTGCTGGTGCCCATGAGTAACTGTGGTCAAAACTGACACTGCAGTAATAATGCACAGAAATCGTGTTTCATACCTGTTATATATGAAACATTACCCAAATATTTAATGTCATCAGAAGATGAACACTGACATGAAATTACCAATGTATACTAGTCAGCAACACTTTCATAAAAAATTTATAAGATTTTTTAAACCTGCATATCGAAACAGCAGAATTTTAACCTCATTCACCTTATACAATTGTCATTGTATTGCACTCAGGAAACTCATGAAAGAGCTATAATGGCCTTTGACAATGTGGCAAGTCCATCCTAGTAATATTGAGATGAATTTCCCAGCAGTCAGGTTTGAAGGTAAATATGTAGGATCTCTAACATATACATGACAATAACATGTTTCAGAGCCAACACAGATAAGTGAGCCATTCATATAAAAAAGCCATCTTTTATTTTATGAATAAACCCCTGCTGGCCAACACTCCAGATTCTGACACAACACAGACAACAGCAATTTAAGCTCTCTAACCTCATCGTATCACATGTCAATAAGAACCCGATTAACAGTTACTACGGTTACAGTCCATGACATGCTGCCATCCGTTCCACATGCTACATAAACATCAGCAGGAAGATGAGGGTACCGGCAGTAGCCACATACGGTCAGATACAACATCACAGAATCACCTCGCCTATGCACCAAACCGGTTGACATATCTGATAACACAGATGAAGCAGGGACATAAGCCCTATGTTACAGCTAGCCATTCACCTGTGATTAGCACAATACACCCATGTCCACAAAAACAGACATCTTAAAACAGTACTGTACAGCAAAACAAATACATATATACAAATACACACTGCATAACTGCAAACAGAATTTTACTCTGTGCAAATAATAGAAAGAAAATGACAGAAAAATTAAAATTTTAAAAAGTAATAATCATATTGTTTAATAAAAATGTTTCTTGCATTTCTCACAGTGTTTCTTTAGCCCAGTTTTGCATTGAACGACAAATACCCTAAGATAAACATTCTCATATATGACCATGATAAACAAAAGGATTCCTTTCACTTATTAGTGCCACCCTTGTGAGTCCACAGAACAGTTTAAAAATCTTATGAGAGTTGAATTCTACTCCCCCTATGCATAGAGAACAAGATCTATCCATTGACCATAAAATTGGCACTATACTCAAAAGGAGCTGGGATCAGCGAATTGCTTTGAATTTGATGGATTCATTACATATGTACTGGCATTCTGTGGTAGGAGACCCTACTTCAAGTATTATTGTTAAAGACCTGATATTATGCCACTCAAAATACCATGCCCTGACATGATATTCAAGTGATTAGCTTTTGTGCTCCTCAGTTAGCATTGACCACCATTTTGTTCTTTACTGACTTTGATGCTTTGTGAATATTTAATGTAGTAAGCTAAGCTATGGTTGGGATATTCTCTGACTCTAAGTAGAGGAGGGTGCCCATATTTGTCTAATTGCATTAAAGACACGCAGGAGAAAAGACACTATTCACATTCATCCTGATCTAACGGTAAACCTTAACAACTGCAGACAACAGTGACAATGACTACCACAACCACTATTGAGGACATACACAAGTTCAGTGGGTTGGTTTTAACGGAAATCCCTCCAGCACCGTGTGTACAAAATTCTCCACTGTATCAGACACATTGACAATAACAACAGTTACAAGACAGTGTCATTTTGAGACTTTTAAACTGCCACTCCAGTGGCAATGGTCTCTAGATATACATGAAAACACTGCAAGTCATTTTGGGCAACGTCTGCAACCGCCACACTCTCAAGAGCTGGCTGCAGACAGGAAATGGAAGTTGGATGTCCCAAAAATGGATTCCAGCTCCATCCTTATCCTTAAAGGTCTATTTGTCCTGAGGTCTGTGTGTACGGACATCTCAGTGCGATGCTGCTCCTTGTAGAGCAGATACTACAAAGCTCAAGCTTGAGAGCTCAGTGGTCATAATGGAGCCGAGGACAGTTTTTACATTTACAGGAGATTTGAAACCTCTCCTGATGTGATGTTTCATCCAGTGTCACTGGTCCCACATTAGAAATGTATTTCTATTTTCTTTGGGTGCACAAAAAAATTGTACACTTTAGTTTTCTCATGCCTATTCACATAACTAAATAAAAAACAACATTTTTTAATTCCTCCCAGTCTGCTCAGAGCAGGTGTGCCAGTCAGAGGAGTTCTGCGGATTTATAATCAGCTTCTGGAAGCTTGAAAGCTACAGCTGAGGGGTTATCTAGAATGGGGACTATCGAGGACAAAGCTTATCCACATCCAGGGGTGCGGTGTCATTCTGCTGTGCGGTCCACTATTTTGCAATTTGATCCACAGTAGTCAGGTTGTATATATTTTTTCCACATGAACAGTACTCTATGGGATTACACACACAAAGTACCTCCATCTTTTTTAGCTAAGGGATGACAGAATTACAATATGGCTTATTTTTCATCATATTCATAGAGACTGAACAGCACCACCATGATTAAGGTACCCTGAAACCACACTGGATGACATGCATGGGTCTTTTCCAGTGCATAGTCTTCTGAAAAATAAATGGTAGGTTAAATGAAAGACCCTATAACAGGGCACAGAAACAGTGGACTGGATGGCTTAGAAATGCATAAAACACCTTAAGAAATGTCAAAGGATAAACAGCAAAGGCATTCACAACAATATGGATACAGAACTGGACACAAAACAATGGTGATGAGGCTACCTCATTCTAGGATGGGATATTCTCCAACGGGCATATCTCCTGGGGGAGCCAAAAGACGAATACCAGGTGAGCCAGAAGTTTACTGGTCTACTCTTTTTCTGTAAATCCTGTGAGGATTTACAACATACGACATGCACAAGAGATGAGACCCCCTTTAAAATGTATTAAATGGAAAATACAGTTTAACATACAGAACAACAGATGAAAACAACACAAGGTGAAGGTGAAGCATCAGACTGACAGGTAGGATGACATGGCGTGAGATTCAGAATACAGAATATAGTCAGTCCTGCTACAACATGTGATATCACACATTTCGTTGTTGTGCATTGTATGCTGTGGTGTGTCAACAATGACAATTAATCTCTAAATTCTAATATATTAGTACCCAAATCCAATACAACGTGGAATCACATTTGTATGTGTGATTTTCAGATGGAGAGAACAACACTAAGCAAACTACACGTGATATGGTCTTAGTGAGAAACACCACACATGCAAAAACAACTATCCCAGTGATCGATAGTGACGTCCAGTTCATTCCAGTGAATGGGTTGAATTGTTTTTCAAATCTTAAAGAATCAAATTTCACAAATTACACAAGTCAAAGTCAAAGATTCTAAAAATCCAAAAATATTTGACTAATTAGCATATAAAAAAACACAGAAGCCTTTTAAAATTCAATTACTTTTCGTAGACTGTGTGTAGCCATGCTGCCTTCAGTGGCCCTCACAATACTGTAATCCATTGTGTTTGTGGAGAGTGTATGCCCGGCCGCCTGGTGGCTGTGACTCCTTGCTCCTGACTAATGATGGTCAATATGACACTACATAAACCATTTGCTATCTTTTCTGATCCCACTAGATGGAGATCTCTGTTCAAAAAAAGGATTCAAACATGCCCAAAGGTAAACCAACAGCACCATCTAGTGCAAGGTTTCTCAACCCAGTCCTCGGGGACCACCAGACGGTCCACGTTTTTGCTCTCTCCCAATTGGCAGGGAATTGGGAGAGAGCAAAAACATGGACCGTCTGGTGGTCCCCGAGGACCGGGTTGAGAAACCCTGATCTAGTGGGATGACAAAATAGAGCAAATGGTTCTTGAAGCATCTTTGTGACCATCACTTCTCCCAACTTTTGGCAATTGACAAGTTAGCCAGTTCAGCACGTTTGGTTGCAGGAGTTACTAAGCAATTCTCATGAGACTCAACGGGGATGTTTATGATATAATTTATTAATGTAGTGGTGTTATTTCTCATTTGAAATGCATGTACAGTTTGGGGGGCGGCATGGTGGTGCAGTGGTTAGCACTGTTTGTGTCACATGTGTGTGGAGTTTGCATGTTCTCCCCGTGTTGTCATGGGGTTTCCTCCGGGTACTCCAGTTTCCCCCCACAGTCCAAAGACATGCTGAGGCTGATTGGAGTTGCTAAATTGCTCTTAGGTGTGCATGTGTGAGTGAATGGTGTGTGAGTGTGCCCTGCAATGGGCTGGCACCCCATCCAGGGTTGTTCCCTGCCTCGTGCCCATTGCTTCCAGGATAGGCTCCGGACCCCCCGTGACCCAGTAGGATAAGCGGGTTGGACAATGGATGGATGGATGGTACAGTTTGGAACCTAACCAGTTTGGTACCTTTGAAACACAAACTTAATTTGTCCCAGACAGCTAGTCGAGTTGAGATTTGGCTGAGGTCCAAGTCGAATTTCCCCATAAGAAATAATGTAAATGATCTTAATCCATTCTAGACCCCCAAATGATTTCCTATTTGAACCTATCTGCCTACCTAACTAATGATAAAAACATTAACAATCAATATAAATCAATATGAAACTAATACACACATGAAAAAGCACACATACAAAAGCAAGGGGAGATGCGTCTCCCTCTGTACAAGTTTTAGCAGGTTTGTTTTATTTTGTAGTGTTTCAAGTTTTCGGTTGAGTTGCAGCTAAATTTTTCTCAACTGATCTAGTCGACTTGGTAGAGTTGAATGCATCTCAACACACACAAGGTTTAGGAGGAATGGTCAAGTTCTGAGATTTCGATCGAGGTACAAGTAGAAAAAAAAATTGACAGACTAGTTCGACGTCTGCCTTAGTCGTGTTAAGAGGCGTTCCAGTTCCAAGGTTCTACTGTAATTACATTATTGGCCACTATTATCACTGGTGTAAGTTACTAAGCTTCAGAGTTGCATTCCCCCAACCCCATTTTCCCCATTGGATATGTGTATTTCAGTACGTGACTTTAGTGAATGCAAGGTTTTTCAGGAATGTATTAGCTGCGTTGTAGCAGGACTGACTGCAGGTCCAACTCAAAGTTCCTAGTTTTACTGGTGCCTTTCAAAGTGCCATTTTCCAAATGATTAATAAGAAGGAGGAGGCTCTGTTTGCCTGTCCCTATCAAGGTGGATCTCTGTATGTGTTCTTACCAGACTGAAATGAAATTAGTGAAAAATCAGTTACGCTTGTTTGAGGGTCGCGAACGCAGGACATAAGTATGAATGATGCCAGTAAGTAAAGCTCTGATGGAGGGTGTGTGCCCCACCAAACTGCCCGTTATGACTGCAGTCTGTTCGTATGGACTTTTCTTGAAGAGATTTGTTCAAGAAGACATATATTTGTGGGTCTATACACTACAGCAACTGTGCTAATGCAAGCCTTTGTAATGGCATCTGTGTACAAGGCTGTCTATGTATGGACAAGTCCATCAATGAAAAATAGATGGGGCTGTTCTCAGCTTCTGAAGGACTTTTGCAAGCTTTAGGTCCCTTGTGATTCTTTACCTGTGGAAACAAACATATTTCCCTTGAAGGTATGTACTGTTCCTCACATGTTTTTTAAACTCAAAACTACTGCTCAAGTTCCTAGAATATATACTGCCGCACCAAGGCAAAGCACTGTAAATCTAAGTTAAGACCAAAATTAAATCTCAGGCTCTGTTTCATCTCATGACAAATACCTTAGTTCAACCATGTTCGGTTTTGAAGAAAACACTACTATTTACCTACCTACTAGACATACAGGTGGACAGTCAAAAAAGTCATTCACTATGTTTTGCCTGGCAGTATAGCAATGTCATGACTAAATAATTCAAAGTCTTAACTGATGTCCACATACAATCCACCACAGTGACTGATCACCTTATCAACTGGCTAACCTGCTGAATGTCCAACAACTGGATAAATTTCATAAAGCCCTATCTGAAAGGGAACTTAGAATCAGATCTCATGTGCAGATTGTATCAAAGCAGAGAGATTAAACGTATCTAAATGGTAATGACTGTGTTATATCTAAGACTACAAGGCCATTTATGATGCTTAGCATCACCAAATTAGGAATATGGTTCACATATTGATCTTCTGATATTTAACAAAATCTGATACAACATATACAGTATATACTGTAAATTTTATACAAATAATGCAGTATTTCTAAGTGATATCAAACTATGATAAACACAATCCCTAAGCAGGGCATCTGATGTGACATTTTATTTAAAAAGGAGAATAGAAAACATACTGTATTAAGGGCCTTTGTTTATTCTGCACCCTTTACATGGAATTTGCTGCAGAACAACTTAAAACTTAGTAAATTGATTCCTTTGAGTGTTTTCAAGTCAAAAATTAGATGTTTTGAGTTGGATTCCCTCACATGTCAATGTTTTAACTGAGATTTCATTGTAAAAATTGGTCCTCGAATTGTTTTTTCTTTATTTATTTGTTTTTATTTTGTTTTTGTATGTATGTACTGGCATACTGTTGTGATGTAACTTAGCTGCCTATCTTGGCCAGGTCTCCCTTGCAAAAGAGATTTTTAATCTCAATGGGCTTCTCCTGGTTAAATAAAGGATATAAATATAAATAAATAAATAAACTAACACTCACAATGAGAGGATGAAAAATGGACCAGGAGCAGGGATAAATAAAGAAAAGATGTCATCTCACCCCTCAGAGTTTTGGAGATCATGGAAGCGGTTATGCCCAAATTCCCTCCTCGTCATCCTATTAGGTGAAAGGTTACAAGGCATGAAATGACAGTATAGACCACAAATGCATGCAGGGATTAGGAGACAATGTTCAGGTAAAGAGAAGGACATGCATTAGGAAAAAAGGGAAAAGTGAGAAGTTTTGAGTCTTTAGGATTGTTATGCTCTTCAGAGGAACCTAGAAGAAGCAGCCGTGAGTGTAAGGAGCTAAAGGAATCACAGCCTCTTTACCGCATTTAGGCATAGCTTTGGGGAACATTCTGGTAACACTGACCTGATCGGGAGATGGCCGATGGCTGCCATGTGGAGGACCACGGCTGGGCCCACGATGAGTGGGGGGTGGCTGATGTGGGTGTGGGGCATGAGGGGGGTGTTGAGGATGGGGGTGCTGGGGCTGATGAGGTGGGGGGTGTTGCATTTGAACCTGGGGGTGCTGAGGGTGGTGAGGTGGAGGGTGCTGAGGGTGGTGAGGTGGAGGGTGCTGGGGGTGTGGTGGCTGGGGGTATTGGGGCTGGGGGTGTGTTGGCTGGGTGTATTGGGGCTGAGGGTGTGTTGGCTGGGTGTATTGCCCTTGGGGATGTTGTAGATGTGGAGTGGGTGGGTATTGGCTCGGTGGATGTTGGGGCTGTGGAGGGTAAGGTGGAGGGTGCTGAATTTGGGGGTGAGGTGGTTGGGGTTGGAGGTGAGGTGGCTGGGGTTGGGAGTGATGGAGTTGAGGCTGAGGATGATGTGCCTGTGGGTTGGGGTGTGGAGGCTGAGGATGAGGAGAGTGTTGGGGGTGAGGGTGTTGAGGTTGATGAGGGTGGGGGTGCTGGAGTGATGCATGGGGGTGTTGAGGACCAGGGCTGGGGTTTAGCTGGGGTGGAGGATAGGGGTGTTGGGGCTGAGGTTGAGGGTGTTGAAGTTGTGGGTGGGGGTGTTGAGGATTTGGGTTGAGATGGGCTTGAGGGTATGGATGCTGGGGCTGAGGATGGGGTTGTGGGGGGTGAGGTTGCGGAGGATGGTGATGGTCTTCTTCATAGTTGTCTGCAATAAGCTTCATTCTGCTCTGTGTCTGGAATGGGGAGGAAGACAATCCATACTTCTTATTTTGTGACTAATAACATTTGGCTTGTTAGAGTAGGAGTGTATTGATGAATAGATCAATAGGCTATGTGCAGGTAGATAAACATTTATTTTACATTTGCACAAGTATGAGAAAAAGGTACATTGAAATTCCTCTCTTTGCCTACCCCATCTTACTCTTCATTTCTGGGGAAATATGGGCCTTGCTCAAGGGCCCATGGACATGTAATGGTCCAGTAGTCTTCTGATCACAGGCACAGAGACTTAGCCCACTGAGCCACTCACCACCCACAAATAAATGGGATGCAATTGTGCAGATGCTAAAAAGTCCTCACTATCCCAGGAATACCTCTAATAGCCTTAAAAGCACTTAAAACAGGGGTGTCCAATCTTATCTGCAAAGGGCCAGTGTGTATGTAGGTTTTTATGATAACCTTTAGGCCAGCTGTTCAATACCAGGTGTGAGGACTCTTCAGTCAATCAGTCCTCTAATTAGTAGTCTAATTAAGGAGTTGCAGCAAAAACCTGCACACACAGTAACCCTTTCTGGATAATATTGGCCACCTATGACTTAAAAGCACACCTTAAAAGAATGCTCTTAGTGTTACATGGTTTGCTGATTTGAATATTTGTCATATTAGATTCTTGCTTTGTTGTGTATGTCATGCTCAGGTCGACCGATCCTCCCGTGTGCCACGCCCCCTCATCTACCTCATGTGGAATACCCGTGTTACCAGCTGTTTCTCATTGTTATTAATTAGTCTGGTGTATTTAAGTTCGCGTTAGAGTATGTTTCCCCAGTCCGGTTATTGTTGTCTGTCCTTTGTGTGTGCATGATTTGTCTGCTTTAAAATAAACCCTGTGTTCACCCGATCTCTTTGGATCCTGTGCTGCTTCCCCACTCCGAGTACAAGACAGTGTACAGTAGCTGTTGATCCTTTAGGGAGCACAAGTCTGACGTCATTCTGTAGTCGGTTTATTAGCATTTTTATATGTCCGGTACCCTCGACAAAAAGCCTAGGTGAAAACTGAATGGAAATTATGTCTGCGGTTAAAATGAGTATTAAAAAAAACTTCAAGGTTTGTCGTATGTGATAATTCCTTTTTTACTGGTGGTATTTTCATGAATTTCATATACTGTCACGTAAGAGAAATTAGTATGTTGCCATTGTTTCGCTAAAGGTAGTGAATGTTCATTCCTTCCATTATCTGCAGCTTATCCGGAGTCAGGTTTCCCAGACCTCCCTTTCACCACCCTCTTCCTCCAGCCCACCCAGAGGAATACCAAGGTGCTCCCAGGCCAGCTGAGAGATATAATCAATCCTACGTGTCCTGGGTCTGTCCTAGGGTATTCTCCTGGTTGGATATACCCAAAGCACCTCCCCAGGGAGGCGTCCAGGTGGCATACTAGACAGATGTCCAAATCACCTCAACTTGCTCCTTTTGATGTGGAGGAACAGTGATTCTACTTTGAGCTCCTCTTGAATGTCTGAGTTCCTCACCCTATCTCAAAGGCTGAACCCAGACACCCCATGAAAGAAACTCATTTCTGCTACTTGTAACAAACCATGCCAAATCTTTATCCACATGTCACATGCCCAACCAGGAGAGTTAACGCACTGGATCACTGTTACACCCCATACAAGCAGGGCTACAAAGCTGTTTCACAACCGGTGTTTGGGAGATCAGACCACAACACAATTTTCCTCATGCCGGAATATAAACAATAGTCTCTTAGGGAAACTCCGGTGACGAGGAAGGTATAGTGCTGGTCTGCCCAATCAGTAATTACACTACAGAACATGCTTGAGGATGTAGACTGGGACATGTTCCAGTAAAGCGCAGATGACATCAAATACTTTGCAGAAGTAGCGGATAGCTTTGTTAGCATGCTGCCTGACAAGGTTGTCCCCATGATCACATTAAAAACATTTGGCAATCAGAAACTGTGGGTTGACGGAACCAATGAATGCCCACATCATGGCTTATAATACAGGTCTCTCCATCAGCTATATGAATAAGTATAAAGTGGCTTCATATGGAGTACAGCGTGCTGTATGACACAAAGCATCAGTAACGGGGATACATGGAATTGCACTTCCACCAGGACAACACATGCCACATGCGGCACAAACTGCGCACTATCATGGACTTTAAAAACAAATCAACCATGACCGTGAATGCCGACTCTTCATTTGCCAACATGCTCAAATAGTTTTACATCAGTTTTGAGGGTAATCGTGCTAACACTAGAGCCATGTGGCTAGAGTTGGCTATGGTCTTCTTACAGGGAGCAGTGACATCACCAGGAATGAAAGGGTAATCACCATAGCAGTGCATAATGTGCGTAAGGCGCTGGTGAATGGCAGCAAAGTGCCTGGTCCACATGACATCTATGGGTGCCTAGTATGCTGTTGCACTGACCAGCTGGCTGGAATTTTCACCTCCACCTTCAACGAATCTCTGGCTCAGTCTGGGGTCCCCAGGTGTTTCCAAAGGTCCACCATCATCACTGAATTGGTGGATGGTTTCCAGAATATTTTTGAGGCTGACTGAAAGTCATTGTCCATGGTCACACCAAACTCCTCCCACACCCGAGTTTCTGCTTCAGCAACTACCAAAGCTGCACTGTACTTAGCCTGCCAGTACTTGACAGCTGTTTCAGGGGTCCCACTAGCTACCTAAGCTTGGAAGGCCTTTTCTTCACCCTGTCAGTTCTCTTTACCTCTGGTGCCCACCATTTGGTTTGGGCCATTGCAACAGGGACTAACAACCTTATGGCCAAACCTACACAACTGCTTTAACGATGGAGTCTCAGAACCTTGCCCATTTAGGTGACCAGCTGACAGCTCAGCTCTTCTTTTCACCCGAGTGTCCAAAACATGCAGACGCAGATCCGACAATACGATTTCAAAATTGATCATCGAGCTGTGGGCTAAGGTGCTCTGGTACCAGGTACAGTACACTTATGAACACCCTTATGCTCGAACATGGTGTTCATTATGGACAAACTGAGGTTGGCACAGAAGTCGAATAACAGAGCTTAAGACTGGGCAGGCCATTCCTCCCAATCCTATCCTTCCAGGTTTCACTGTTGCTGCCTACATGCATTGAAGTCCCCCTCAGAACAATGGAGTCACCATTGAAGGTCTTCTCAAAGGCTGGATACTCTGAACTGGTATTCATTGCATACACACAGACAACAGTCAGTGCCTATCCCCTGACTCAAATTCAAAGGAAGGCAAACCTTTTGTTCACTGGTGGTAAATTCCTACCTACAGTATAGGCACCAAACTGGGGGCCTATAAGTAGACCCACACCTGCCTGGCACCTCTTACAATGGGTCACTCCAGTGTGAAATGGAGTCCAGCCCCTCTCCAGGAGATTGGTTCCAGATCCAGAGCCTTGTGTTGAGGTGAGGGCTATGCCTGTTGCCATGGGTAGAGGCCCAGCTACCAGGCCCAAGCTCACAAACTCTCTCCCCAGTCCTGACTCCATGGCAGCACCCCAGTCTGGGTGGGGTCATATCTCCCTTTATGACAGTAGCTCCCCCTGCCAGAATGTTTTCATTTCAACCCACACCCTACCACATTCATTATTAGTCTATTAAGGACCATATAAGCCTGATGATGGTAGGGTTGGAAAAGCAGAATTGAGAACCACTGCTTTATGGAAATCCTTATGGGGGAGTTCTGAATTGCACTTAGTCCAGACTCTCACATAGGACCAATTTGCCGTGGGAGACCCTACCACCATCAATTGCCCCCAACAACATAGCTCCTAGAGTCACAGAGGCGCACAAACCTCTCTACCATGATAAGATGGCAATTTATGGAGGAAGTAAATAATAGAACTACAGTGTGGCAATTTCCTAACATCACTCTGTCCAATCGCTGATCTGAGACCAGTTTTTGCCAGACCTGTATTCTCCTGAAGGAAGAACTTCTTTAACCACATTGCTCTACATCTTGGTTTATCTTTGTAATATTAAAAAAATAATTTTGAACATATTTTAGTTTAGTGTACTCGCAGTTGTGTAATTTATTGAATGGGACTTCAAAATAAAATATGCCAAATGCTATTAATAATCATATGCTAATCTAAAGGACCCCTGCTGTCTATCTGCTATAACTCAATGAAATTTGGTACATTCTGACCCTCATGCTTGCTCTGACTGAACCTGCCAACAGCCCATTATAGTAGCTGTAGTCCTCTATATGGCCAGATTTGAAATGGTTTTCACCACTTTTTAAATTTTCTGATCATCTTAAAAGAATGACACAACAGCACAGAATGGAATTGCCATAAAGGATTGCTCACTAATTTATTAATTTTCAGTGGTGAGTCACTTGGGGGTGGCGAGGAAGATGGAGGATCTTTAAGTTAACAGCAGATCACCCACAAGTTAAAATACATTAATGTGGTAAATCAGTGGTTTATATTAAGTAATAATCAGTGCTGAAATACCTCAATTATGGTCACATATTGCACTACAGTTGTGAGAAATCATTCAAAGAAATATGTCAACGTCAAAGTACTTTGTGAATGCTGTTCACATGGCTACCAGGAAATAAGCCATACATGAGGCAGAGGGTGTAGTGGTCCCTTCCTTTCAAAACTCACCACAGTTGACCAAAAGTTTTGATAAGTTATTTCTTGAAATTGGCTAAATAAATGCTATGCTGCAGAATGTTGCAACAGATGTCTCAACTATTAAAGAAACAACCTTGGAGCTAAAGGCAACTGGGGCCACCATGCAGGAGAGACTGGAGGAGGCTGAAACACATGTTTCCCAAGAGAAGGAAGAATAGGAGTGGCTACGGACTGAGGTGGGCAATACTAGTACAAAAATGGAGGCCATGTGGGGTAGACTGCAAATCTTAATAAAAGGAATACTGTGAGATTGGTAGGCCTGAAAGAAACCTACTGTATGGATGTCACGCCCACAGGGGCGGGGCGTACCAACAGCAGGGATCATCTCTGATTGCCTCCACTTCCTAAGCGGTCACAAGCAACTGACGTTGCGAGGTATTGTTGTCATAGTTATGTGCCTTACTGAGCATTTCTTTGTTCATTGTCATCCCCGTTATCCCTACCTCATGTGTCTTGCCTGCTTGTTCCGCCTGCCTTGCCTGCCTGCCCGATCATGCCTGCCCTGCCTGCCTTGCCTGCACTGGCTATAGCCGTTACTTTTGTTCGTGCTTTTGTTCCTGCCTTTGTCTGTGCTCTTCTCCTGCAGGGTCTTGTCACACCCCAGTCCCTGTCCAGCAGTCCCTTTGTCTCCCTCCTGGTCCACAAACCACCTAACCTCCTCGGCTACTTCAACAGCTACCCTCGGTTACTGCCCTTCCACTTCCACCAGTCCCACAGTTCCCTCCAGTTCTGCCCACATCTCAGGACTCTCCAGACCGAAGGACTGCTCAACACTCCCCAGCCATGCCTGTCTAAGTAGGCGCATGACTCCTGTCCCCTTAAGGGGTCCTGTCTCTTCCGGAATCCAACCCTGGAGAACCTACTCTCCACTTCGGTTGTTTAGCCCTCTGTGATCTGGAGGACACCTGAGCCCTTACCAGTTTCATTGCTTGGCCCTGTGTTCCAGTCCCAGTGCCCTGTCCCACCAGTGTTCCCCATTCCATATTACCTTTGCTTCCCTGTCCTCTTTCCACTCCTGTCCCTGTGGCACTCTTGCCTGTCTGTCCTGTAAGACTTGTCTTGTTCAATCTGTCCATGTGTCACCCTTTGTCACTGCAATTTCCAGTTCCCTGTTAGCATGTGTGTTTGCCCACGGTTCATCCCTGTTTTGTGTTCTGTCCTGTTTACTCTCATGTGGCTGGCGTCCCTGTGTATTTCTGTCCGGTTGGGTTTTGTCCAGTCCAGTGTTTTGTCCCTTGCCCAGGGTTTAATTCTGTCTACACCCCTGACATATTGCCTAGTCCGTTCAGAGTTATATCCTGGTTGCTTGAGAGATGTGTACTAAAGTGAGTAAGCCTGTCTGAAAAGATGGGTTTTGAGTTTACTCTTAATATTGAGTTTGAGATAGTTGGATGAGAGCCATGATCCAATTTCCATAAGATAATTTGAGAGGGATGTGGGTGGAAGAGAGGAGCTGGGTTTAGAAGAAATGTAGAGCTGGGTGTCATCAGCATAACAATGAAAGTTAACATTGTATTTACGAAATATATAGCCGAGAGGAAGCATGTAAATAATGAACAGTAGGGGCCCCAATACTGAACCCTGGGGCACACCAGCTGAGATGGAAAATGAACGTGAGGAATAGGATTTGAGGTGGATAAATTGGGAGCGACCTGACAGATAAGAGGTGAACCAAGCGAGGGGAATTTGACGAATACCAATTGATGCTATTCGATTCAAAAGAGTGTGATGAGAAATGGTGTCAAAGGCTGCACTCAGATCCAGGAGGATAAGGATAGTTAGCAGGCCAGTACCTTGGTGTACCTTAGGAGATCTTCTGTCTTAGCCCCTCGTGTCAATCTATTAGGTCCTCACCTGTCCTGCTTCACTCCCTCTGTTTCTCCTGGTGTTCCTGTTAGTCCATCTCATGCCTGCCTTTAGGACTGACCTTACTGACTTCCTACCCACTGCCCGAGCCCATCTGGTCACTGTCTTTTGCCTGCTAACTCAGATTTGTTTGCTGCCGATCCCCACAATAAAACCTTGGGTCTCCTGCAACTGGGTCTTGTGCAGCATTGTTCCGCCAGGGTGTAACAGAATACTTCTCCGAAAGACCATGGACCCCTTGGAGACACAGCAGCAACTCCAGAAACAGGTGAGCCAACTTACCACCCTGGATAACCAGCTGCTTAAAGGACAAGCGGTTCACACTTCTCTGCCTGATTAACCCTCCTAGAGTCATAGCCTCAGTTCACATCACCTGAGAAGTATGATGGGAACCCCGACACCTGATGCAGTGCAAGCTTCCGCGGTGAAACAGCCCGGGTCTGATCTGTCATCTCCCTGCTGACCAGAAGAGTGAGAGAGTGAGCCACAGGACTCTGGATAGAGGATAAGCTGCTCCTCAATTCTGCTCAGGAGTTTCAACATGCCTTCCGTAAGGTATTTGATCATCCAGCCCTGGGACGAAGTTTGGGAGACCAGCTGTTTGACCTCTGACAGGGTATGAAGACAGTGGCCAACTTCTCATTGGAGTTTCGGACCATTGCTGCGGGAATAAGGTGGCCAGATGACTTCCTGAAGGTCCTTTATTGATGTGCTTTGAACCCTAATCTCTGGGATGAGCTCTCCTTTCACAGAGAGGCCCATTCTTTCAAGGATTATGTTTGCCTGTTGGCTCTTGCCTGTATGCCAACGGCCATCTCAGTCTGAGACCAACAGCGCCATCATCAAGGTCCATACCACTCCCTCAATCTACGCAGAGAAACCGGAACCCATGCAGGTGGGAAGTTTGCCACTGACCGCTGTTGAGAGGCAACACCGGTATGACCAGCAGTTGTGCCTGTATTGTGGAGAACCTTGACACACAGTCCGAAGCTGCCCCATCTGTCCTGCTGGCCAAGAAGACTCCATCCATACTCTTTACCTTCCAACACCAACTGAACTGGAGTCATGCTTCAGTCCCATGGAGGGGTGACATCACAAATGGGTCCTGCAAACTGTATCATCATGGGTGCAGCCTTCAGTGCCACCCTACACAGGCTAACGTGAAGAAAGGACTCATTGATGGACTTTGTCTTGATCCTTAATCACAACTTATGTATAGGTTTTAGCAAGCACGTCCACTCTTTTCTGTTTTCAGTAATGTTAGTATGCCCAGGGGAGTTAGGCAGCCAGGTGACCTTGGACCCCCAGAGGTTCCTGTCCTCAATTGTCATCTGGCTTTCTTCATTTAATTTCTTTTCTTCCTTTTTCTCCATTCTGTATTACTCTCTCTAATGGTGTTGTCATCTATCACATCCATGTAAAGTGCCTTGGGACGACTCTGTTGTGAAATGGGCTATATAAAAATAAAGAAATTAATTGAATATAGTATCTATCTATACTTTGTTGGATTCCGAGGCAGCCGGGGATTTTATTGACCTGTGTTTTGAGATGCGGCTTCAGTTGGTACTAGAGGAGCTCCATTTCCCTCTCATGGTGCAAGGAGTGGATGACCCTTAGAGATGGGTAGAATCACACACGTTTTACAGTGCAAGTAGGTCTGTTACATCGCGAATGGATTTGGTTTCTGGTGCTCACCTCCACCCACGATGCAGTAATTCTGGGGCATCCTTGGCTGTAAAAGCATAATCCCCAAATTGACTGGCAGACAGAAGAGCTAGCCGCATGGTCCCCCTCTTGTATGTCCAACTGAGTTTCTGTGCTTTGCAAGGTGTCATCCATGGAAAGCCTGAAGCCGGAGGACCTGTCAGTGATCCTGGAGGAATACCATGACTTCCTGGATGTGTTCAGCAAATCACAGGCATTCCAGCTTCCCCTGCATTGACTGTGATTACTCCATCAACCTCCTTGAGGAGGCCACTATTTCCAAAGGTCGCTTGCATTCCCTTTCACAGCCAGAAGAGGAGGCACTTGAGGAATACATACAAGATGGATTGAAGCAAGGTATTATCCGTCCATGTACCTCTCCGGTGACCTCTGGATTCTTTTTTGTAAAGAGAAAGGATTGTGGTCTCCATCCATGCATCAACCGCGTCCTCAAAGCCATCACGTTGAAGAAAAGAAAGTGATCCCCTCGGCCCTCAAGGAGTTGCAGGAGGCAGTGATCTTCACCAAACTGGCTCTCACCAAATGCCGAAACAGGCTGGAGGGGGCTAGGCATCCGTTTGTGGTCTTCACTGACCACTGTAACCTGGAGTACCAGCAAAATGCAAAACGGCTTAATGCTCAGCAAGCTCATTGGTCCCTGTTTTTCATTCGCTTTGATTTCAAGGTATCCTCCATCCATCATCTTCCGCTGGATCTGAGGTCGGGTCGCGGGGGCAGCAGTCTCAGCAGGGAAACCCAGACTTCCCTCTCCCCGGCCACTTCATCCAGCTCCTCTGGGGGAATCCTGAGGCATTCCCAGGCCAGCCGAAAGACATAGTCCCTCCAGCATGTCCTGGGTCTTCCCCGGGGTCTCCTCCCAGTGGGACATGCCTGGAACACCTCAACAGGGAGGCGTCCTGACCAGATGCCCGAGCCACCTCATCTGGCTCCTCTCAATGCGGAGGAGCAGCGGCTCTACTTCGAGTCTCTCCCGAATGACCGAGCTCCTCACCCTATCTCTAAGGGAAAGCCCAGCCACCCTGCGGAGAAAACTCATTTCGGCCGCTTGTACTCGCGATCTCGTTCTTTCGGTCACTACCCACAGCTCGTGATCATAGGTGAGGGTAGGAACGTAGATCGACTGGTAAATCGAGAGCTTTGCCTTTTGGCTCAGCTCCTTCTTCACCATGACAGACCGATGCAGTGCCCGCATCACTGCTGACGCCGCACCGATCCACCTGTTGATCTCCCACTCCATCCTTCCCTCACTCGTGAACAAGACCCCGAGATACTTAAACTCTTCCACTTGGGGAAGGACCTCCTCCCTGACCCGGAGAGAGCACTCCACCCTGTTCTGGCTGAGGACCATGGTCTCGGATTTGGAGGTGCTGATTTTCATCCCAGCCGCTTCACACTCGGCTGCGAACTGCTCCAGTGAGAGCTGAAGGTCACGGTCTGATGAGGCCAACAGAACCACATCATCTGCAAAAAGCAGAGACCTAATCCTGAGGTCACCAAACTGGACACCCTCAAGAGGAGGAGCCCTAGTGGAGACCAACACTCACCGGAAACGAGTCCGACTTACTGCCGACAATGCGGACCAAGCTCTGGCACCGGTCGTACAGGGACCGAACAGCCCTTATAAGGCAGCCCGGTACCCCATACTCCCGGAGCACTCCCCACAGGACTCCCCGAGGGACGCGGTCGAATGCCTTCTCCAAGTCCACAAAACACATGTAGACTGGTTGGGCAAACTCCCACGCACCCTCCAGGACCCTGCCGAGAGTATAGAGCTGGTCCACTGTTCCACGGCAAGGGCAAAAACCACACTGCTCCTCCTGAATCTGAGGTTCGACTATCCGACGGACCCTCCTCTCCAGCACCCCCGAATAGACCTTATCAGGGATGCTGAGAAGTGTGATCCCCCTATAGTTGGAACACACTCTCCGGTCCCCCTTCTTGAAGAGAGGGACCACCACCCCGGTCTGCCAATCCAGAGGCACCACCCCCGATGTCCACGTGATGCTGCAGATGCGTGTCAACCACGACAGCCCTGCAACATCCAGAGCCTTGAGGAACTCTGGGCGGATCTCATCCACCCCCGGGGCTCGGCCACCGCAGAGCTTTTTAACCACCTCAGCGACCTCTGCCCCAGAGATAGGTGAGCCCACCCCTAAGTCCCCAGACTCTGCTTCCTCATTGGAAGGCATGTCGGTGGGATTGAGGAGGTCTTCGAAGTACTTCTTCCACCGACCCACAACATCCCGAGCTGAGGTCAGCAGCGCACCATCCCCACCATAAACCTCTCTCACCTCATGTAATCGTTTTCTCTGTTCTTCCTATGCCCGGGTCGCTGCTCGTGCGGTCGCCTGGCTGGCTTGTAGAGCGGCTGTCTCCTGACCTGTCTTCCCCTACTGTTTGTATGTATAGTCAGGTTGATCTCAACACTGCTCTATGTGCCCTTTAATTGCCCCTCGGGGACAAATAAAGTGTTTGAAATGAAATGAAATGAAAATAAACAGTGTTGAAGCTGCACTGCTTTCCTGCCCTGAGACGCCGGATGGTGGACCAGAATCTCCTCGAAGCTGTCCAGAAGTCGTTCTCCATGGCCTCGCCCAACTCCTCCCATACCCAAGTTCTTGCCTCAGCGACTGCCGAAGCAGCGTTCCGCTTGGCCCGCCGGTACTCATCAGCTGACTCCGAAGTCCCACAGGCTAAAAAAGCCTGATAGGACTCCTTCTCCAGCTTGACGGCATCCCTCACCGCCGGTGTCCACCAGCAGGTTCGGGGATTGCCGCCGCGACAAGCACCGACCACCTTACGGCCACAGCTCCGGTCAGCCGCCTCCACAATGGAGGCGCAGAACATGGCCCATTCAGACTCAATGTCCCCCGCCTCCCCGGGACATGGGCGAAGTTCTGCCGGAGGTAGGAGTTGAAGCTCCTCCTGACAGGGGATTCTGCCAGGCGTTCCCAGCAGACCCTCACTATACTCTTGGGTCTGCTAGGTCTGACCGGCTTCCTCCCCCACCATCGGAGCCAACCCACCACCAGGTGGTGATCGGTTGACAGCTCCGCCCCTCTCCTCACCCGAGTGTCCAATACATGTGGCCGCAAGTCCGATGACATGACCATAAAGTCGATCAATTCGATCATCGAACTGCGGCCTAGGGTGTCCTGGTGCCAAGTGCACATATGAACACCATTATGCTTGAACATGGTGTTCATTATGGACAATCCATGATGAGCACAGAAGTCCAATAACAAAACACCACTCCCAATCACACCCCTCCAGGTTTCACTGTCATTGCCCACGTGAGCATTGAAGTCCCCCAATAGAACAAGAGAGTCCCCAGGAGGAGCGCTCTCCAACACCCCTTCCAAGGACTCCAAAAAGGGTGGGTATTCTGAATTGCTGTTTTCACTCGTCATAAGGGGTCTTTTTGAGCCGCACCCAGGACCTGTTTGCCTTGGGTGACCCTACCAGGGGCATAAAGCCCCAGACAACTTAGCTCCTGGGATCACTGGAACACGCAAACCCCTCCACCACGATAAGGTCTCGGCTCCAGGAGGGGAAGGTATCCTACCTTCCCGAAAAGAAGAATGTGAAAGCTAATGCCCTGTCCTGACAACATGGCTTGTTGGAGGCAGAAGACCTGGATCACCCCATTCTGCCTCAGTCCTGTTTTGCAGGTCCCATCGTTTGGACCCTCGATGAGTCCATCCACACCGCTCATGATCAAGATCCACCTCCTCCCGAGCACTCCGCTATTTACGTACCTCCACGACTGTGCTCTGCCACCCATCAATGGGTACATACCTCCCGAAGGTCTGAGCATCCTGGGGTCTTCGCCACTTCGCGCATGGTCTCCTGTCAGTATTGGTTGCCCAGATGGAGAAATGATGTGGAAGAGTACGTTGTGTCCTGTCCCGAGTTTTCCCAGTTGAAGTCATCCATTCAGCCACCCTCCAGATTGTTCCAGCCTTTGCCTGTTCCATCCCGAACCTGGTCCCACATCGCCCGGGAATTCATCACCGATCTCCCTGCATCCCGAGGTAACACAGTAATACTTGCTATCGTTGATCGCTTCTTGCAAATGTGCAGTCTCATAGCCTTGCCAAAGTTACCCATAGCTAAAGGATAGCAGACCTCCTGATAGACTGGGTGTATCAAATTTACAGGATCCCTGAAGGTATAGTAGCAGTTTGCGGACCTTAGTTTGTTTCCTAAGTGTTCTGGGCATTTTGCAACAAACTCAAAATAACCCTGATTGTCTCCTTGAGTTATCATCCCCAGACCAATGGAATGGCTGAGCGGATGAATCAGGAGGTCTCGAAAGCTCCTGTACCTGTTATGTCAGGCCTCCAGAATGGGCTCTCCATCTCCCTTGGGCTGAATACGCACGCAACACGTGACTTAACTGTCTCCCTTCCAGTGTGTGCTGAGTTATCAACCACCACGTTTCCCCTGGGATGCACCCCCCAGCAATGTCCCACATGTGGAGGAGTGGTTCCGGAATTGTTAGCATATGTAGTCCCCCTTGCAACTGCTTCTACAGCAACAAGCTGAGCGTCAGAAAGTTTTTGCAGATCACCAACATCATCCATCCCCTGAGGTGTGACCCAGACAATGCGTGTGGCTCTCCATCTGGAACCTGAGACTCCGCACCTGTCATAAGCTTGCGCCTCGATATATCAGACCATTCAAGATGATACGTAAGGTTGGTCTTACCACCTGCAGCTCCCCAGTGTTTATAGGATCTCCTTGACTTTCGATGTTTCTCTGTTGAAGCTGGTTTGTTATAAGTAAGTAAAATTTTATTTGTAACACACATTTCAAGAACACTGCATGTTCACCAAAGTGCTGTACATGTCACACAACAGGTAAGTGAAAAGACAAAATACACATTACACATACATTACGCATATAATAAACAGAAAGAAAAAATACCAGTCAATATGCCTCTAGAATAGGTTTAGTACAATTATCCAGTGTAGTCACTCAAATGCCAGCAAGAAAAAATACGTTTTGAGTCTTTTTTTAAATACTGGAATAGAAGGCAAGCATTTAATGCTTGCTGGTAAAGAGTTCCATAACCTGGATCCAATTTCTGCAAAAGCCCTATCACCCCTTGTTTTCAGTTGGGTGCGAGGAACAGCTAGAAGAAGCTCATTGGATGACCTGAGTGTTCTAGAGGTGGACTGAAACTGACCAAATCATGCTATGTATAGAGGGGCCTGCCCATTTATTGCATTAAAATCAAAAAGCAGAATCTTAAACTTAATCCTAAAATCAATTGGGAGCCAGTGAAGTAATGCTAAAATCGGTGTAATGTGCTTCCTCTTCCTAGTGCCAGCCAATAGCATGCTAAACATGCTATGGAAGACTAATTGATGCCCATGTACAAAGCATTACGGTAATCCAAATGTGGGGAAATGAGGGCATGAATAACTTTTTACAGATTAGGGAAAGAAAGATTGTCTATAATTTTCTAAATGAGTCTTAGATGAGTTTATCTGCTTATCAAATGTAAGTTCAGTGTGACAGATTACCCCAAGGTTCCTGCCATGGCGTCATACTTGTTATAGCACAGTGCACCGCCGAGTGGAAGCCACTCCAGGATGAAGAAAGGGTTACGCTATCAGAGCCCTTCTGGACTCTTGTTGATGTTGAGGAGTCCTCCAATACCTTTTGGACTGGGAGGGATATGGCCCAGAAAAGCGTTCCTGGGTACCCACCAAAGACATGTTGGACCCCGCCCTCAAGACTGCCTTTCACCACGTTCATCCCCCGAGACCAGCACCATGTCCCCTGGGCTGCCCCCGGGATCCCTCTCGGCCAGGAGGTGGCCATTGGGGGTGGGGATGGTACTGCCGGGTGGGGCAGGCCAATTGAATAGAGACCTCTCTCACCTGCTGGCACTATTTACCTGGCAGAGCAGGGAATGGCTAGTGTGAAGTATCGTTGCAGCTAATGCATCACACCGAACGTTCTAACCTCCTTGCTTTGTGTGTCCCGTTTCCTGCCTTGCTTCCTGTCTGCCCTCCTCACCTTACCTGCTTCACTCCCTCTGTGTCTCCTGGTGTTCCTGTTGCCCTGTCTTGTGCCTGATTGTAGGACTGATCTCAACAGTTTCTGACCCACTGCCCAAACCCATTCTGGTTACTGTCTTTTGCCTGCTGACTCAGATTGTTTGCTGCCAATCCCCACAATAAAACCTTGGCTCTCCTGCAACTGGCTCTTGTGCAGTTTGTTCTGCCGGGGTGTGACAGACAGACTCTGTGACATATCTGGCTAATTTAATGGACACTATACACTCCATTTCTAGGTTTTCAGGATATACTTTAAACTGGAACAAATTGGAGGCCATGCCCCTTTCAAAGTCTTGCTTTCCATAAATGTTGGACAAGTTTAACTTCAAATGGGACCCTGAGGGAATGAGGTATTTGGGCATTAAATTAAGTCAGGATCTTGAGAGAATGCCACTAAGCAATATTAATCCATTATTTCTTAAGATTAAAACCAATCTGGACAAATGGGAGAAGATGAATTTGACTTCGTGGGGAAAAATTAACATAAAATGACTGTAGCACCTCGTTAGAATAATATAGCCTTGATGCTGCCAATCACAATAACAAAAATAGTTTTCAAAAATATGAGAATAAAATTAAGCAGTTTTTATGGGAAGGTAAAAGGCCAATAATTAAATTAAATACATTTTATGCACTTTAAGAGAAAGGAGGTCTGGGCCAGCCAAATCTTATATTACACAGCTTATCATTTGGTATGTCTAAGCTAGCTAAATATTTTAACACAACTGATCAAGTAAATTGGTTGGATATTGAGTTCGATTTGTGTTTACTATTTCATCCCATTGATGCTCTTTCCCAGGGCTCCGGGAATTCAGAAAACCCAATTCTTGGCTGTTCTAGAGAAGTATGGGTCAAAACTCATAGAATGTACAAGCTGTCACCCCAAATACAAAAATACCCTTTGCTATGGCATAATCCTGAAATTCATAACAGGAAAACAGCAGTGCATTGGAGTGGGTAGCATTGCTGTGGCATACATACAGTACTGTATGGGACATGTATGAGGATGGAGTGTTTGTGCCTTATGGGAAATGAGTTGAATAATTTGGAATTAAGAGTTTGGAGATATTTACAGACGAGGAACTTTTAAAATTCTGAGTTTAAAGAGGTTGATGATGATTTGTTTAGATACTTGTATTTGCAGCAAGAATGCTGTACTGCTTCCCTTTTTGATAACTCTATTAGTAATTTTTCCCAATATATTGGTGCTCTGACAGGCATAGATATTGAACAAGGGAAGTGGCTGAACATCCTGGCAGATTGTGTGCAAACTCTTGGGGGAAGCAAGAGGAAAGTTCATGCAGTATAAAATACTTCACAGGTACTATCATACACCATTACGACTTTACAGAATGAAGGTTTTGAATGATAATAGGTGTTTGAAGTGTCGAATGGAGACCTTAACTTTTTTTCATTGTATATAGGAATTCCCCATGATCAGGCCTTTCTGGGTTGAAGTTTTAAAGATATTGAGTAGTTGGTATGGATCAGATGTTCCTCTATACCCAGAATGTGTTTGCTGGGGCACAGATCTCAGATGCCAAATATATCAAGGAACTTAATTTCATTTATAATTGCTGCTTTAGTCAATGCATCCCCAATAATTTTGAGGCACTGGAAAATTACTAGAGCCCTGTATGTGAAAGAATGGATGTGGGCCATGGTGGAAACATCGTCGTATGCTCATTGGATCGAAAGGAGATAAAAATGAAACTGATACAACTTTGCTATGGCTTAGACTTTGGACTCGTACGAAAACAACAGTTTGTGCTGTGTAGGTTCCCCCCTCCACCCATAATATACTTAATATCTTAATTTGAGAACCAATGTATTACATATGTATGGGTATAAGGGTGTGTGTATATATATATGTGTGTGTATTTTTGTGGATGTATTCAATTCAATTCAATTCAATTCTTTATTGTCATGTGTACAAGTACAAGTACTGTGTACAATGAAATGCTTACTTGCATGAGCTCCTGCAGACAGTGAACATAGACAGCAAGACAGACAACAGGATGACAAGAGATGACATGAATGATAAAGTGAATTTTAAATAAGTAGAATAAATAAGACCAAGTAAAATAAATAAGACCAAGAGACAGAGAGAAGTATATGTATGGGTAGCAGTGGAGGTGACACAGGTTACTGATTGTTCATGAGTCTGATTGCAGTTGGGTAGAAACTGTTCCTAAACCTGGAGGTACGCGTCCGAATGGACTTCAGTCGCTCCCCAGATGGGAGGAGGGTGAAAAGTGACAGTGCAGGGTGGCTGGGGTCTTGCCTGATACGGTTCACTTTCCTGAGACAGCGTGTAGTGTGGATATCGCGGATCGCAGGGAGCTGTGTGCCCGTGATCTTCTGTGCTGAGTGCACCAGCCGCTGCAGAGCTCTGTGGTCCTGAACTGAGCAGCTGCTGTACCAGGATGTGATGCATCCTGTCAGGATGGATTCCACAGTACACCTGTAGAATCTGCACAGGGTTGTGGGGGACATCCGGGCTTTCCTCAGTCTCCTGAGGAAGTAGAGGCGTTGTTGTGCTCTCTTGACTATTGCCGCAGTGTGACTTGACCATTTGAGGTCATCAGTGAGGGTGACTCCGAGGAACCTAAAGCTGCTGACCTGCTCCACAGCCTCACCTCCAATGTAGATGGGGCTGTGCTCTGTTGCCTGTTTGCGGAAATCCACAATCATCTCCTTAGTTTTCTTGACGTTGAGGGAGAGGTTGTTGTTCTGACACCAATCTTCCAGGTCTGACCTCCTCCCTATAGGCCGTCTCATTGTCCTCGCTGATCAGACCTATTACCGTGGTATCGTCAGCAAACTTAAAGATGGAGTTGGAGCTGTACTTAGCTACACAGTCATGGGTGTAGAGAGAGTAAAGTAGGGGGCTCAGCACACTTCCCTGCGGGGTGCCAGTGCTGATGGTGATGATGGAGGAGGTTTTTCCACCCATGCGCACTTGCTGAGGTCTGTCGGTGAGGAAATCCAGTACCCAGTTGCACAGTGAAGAGCTAAGCCCCAGATCCAGGAGTTTAGTGATGAGCTGGGATGGAATGACGGTGTTAAATGCAGAGCTGTAGTCCACAAACAGCAGCCTGGCATAACAGTTCTTGTTTTCCAGATGGGACAGGGTGGTATGGAGTGTGATGGAGATGGCATCCTCTGTGGACATATTGCTACGGTAGGCAAACTGGAAGGGGTCCAGACTGTCAGGGATGGTGTCTTTGATGTGTTCTAGCACCAGCCTCTCGAAGCACTTCATGACTATGGGAGTAAGTGCTACTGGGCGGTAATCATTAAGGCAGTCTATTTTATTTTTATTTGGGACAGGGATGATGGCTGAATGCTTGAAGCAGGTGGGGACAGATGAAACTTTCAGAGATGTATTAAAAATGACCGTAAAGACTGCAGCTAGTTGATCGCAACATGTCTTTAAGACGCGACCTGAGACTCTGTCTGGGCCGGGTGCTTTCCGGATGTTGAGTCGGGAAAAAGACCTTCTCACATTATCCTCGGAGAGCCTCAGGCTGGAATCTTGCGGCACTGCGGGGGGGACGCACAGGCTTGTTCGAGTTAGTAAGCTCAAAGCGAGCGAAAAACTCGTTCAGCTCATCCGGGAGTGAAGCGGCGGTAACTGTGTCTGCGTGTGTCCGGGGTTTGTAGTCCGTGATCGAATGAATGCCCTGCCACATCCGACGAGCGTCTGCTGTGTTGTTAAACTGAGAGTCTAATTTGTGGGCGTACTGACGCTTTGCGTATGTAATGGCTTTTCGGAGATCGTACCGGCTCTTTTTGTATGCCTGAGTATCTCCGGAGTGAAACGCACTGCTGCGCTCCTGGATGTGCCAGCGAACTTCAGCACACATCCAGGGCTTGTGGTTGGGAAATACGCGTACAGACTTTGTGGGTATGCAGTCTTCCACACATTTCCCGATGAAGCCCGTGACCACTGTGGCATACTCATCCAGATTTCCGGAGGACTCTTTGAAAACATCCCAGTCCACAAATTCAAAGCAGTCCCTAAGCGTCTCCTCCGCTTCCGGAGTCCAGCAGTGCACCTCTCGCACGGTCGGTTCTACGCGCTTCAATTGCTGCTTGTAAACAGGGAGGAGCAGCACAGAGCGATGATCAGACTGCCCGAGGTTCGGCCGTGGGAGCGAGCGGTACGCGTTTTTGTGTGCGGTGTAGCAATGGTCCAACGTATTAGCACCCCTGGTGGGGCAGGAGACATGTTGGTAGTATTTGGGGTAAACCGACCTGAGGCTTGCTTTGTTGAAGTCTCCGGCGATGATAACCAGACCTTCGGGGTGTGTATTTTCGCAGTCCGTAATGAGGCGGTATAGTTCCTTAAGTGCATTGCTGGTGTTTGCTTGCGGGGGGATGTAAACAGCCGCCATGTGCACAGCTGTAAACTCCCTAGGCAGGTAAAACGGCCGGCACTTGATGATCAGACACTCCAGGTCCGGAGAACAGCTTTGTGAGATAACTTCCACATCCGTACACCAAGCGTTGTTGATGAGGAAGCATACCCCGCCACCTCTCTTTTTCCCGGAGGAGACCGACCGATCAGCGCGGTAGACAGAGAAGCCGTCTGGCTGGACAGCCGAATCCGGTGTGCAGGCGGTGAGCCATGTTTCTGTTAGGCAGAAAACACAACAACCACGCAGATCTCGCTGAAGACGTAGTCTACCACGGAGATCGTCCAGTTTGTTGTCCAGAGACTGGACATTAGCCAGGAAAATGCTAGGCAGTGAAAGTCGTAGTCCACGGCGTTTCGCCCTCGCTTGGATCCCGCCACACCGTCCGTGTTTTGTCCTCCGCGTCCGCCGGGCATGATCGGGTGAGTCACGTCCGCCACCTTGGTTACGAGTTATTGTGGCGAGCAGCCCCTGGTCGATAACTTCAAAAGTCGCGACTTGTGCATTTGTTGCTCCTATGTGTATCAGTGTTGAACGGTCATACTTGATGAAACAGCGAACAGGCAGTACAAACAGGGACAATAACAAAAATACAGACACAAAAACGAAAAGTCTACTTGGAGCAGCACGCAACACGTCACCTCTCTCCGGCGCCATCTTAACTTGGATGTATGTCATGTACCAGGAATTAAATGCAAAAATGGCTAATGAACTGGCTATGATAAAGCACATTCAGGGGGTGGGTGTCTGACCAAACTGGTTTCCAATCAGCAATACTACTCAGCCCTGTGTGTGTGAAGTCAGGTAAGCGACTGTTGTAGTTCATTTTTCACTCCTGTTAGCAATATGGCCACAACATATTCATTTAAGGGACATAAAATGTCAAAATTTGGTGAAATACCACCAGTAACAAAGGATTTATCTCATATGACAAAACATGAAGGTTTTTTAAAACTCGTTTTAACCACAAACGTTTCCATTCACTTTTCTAATAGGATTTTTGCAGAGGGAACCAGATGTTCGAAAATACTAACAAGCCGCCTAGATAACGACGACATGAATTGTGCCCTCTACACTGGGGTAAACTCCACACAGGAAGGACCAGGGATTGAACCCAGGACCCTCTTGCTGTGAGGCAGCCGTGCTAACCACTGCCCCTTAGCAAATTCATAATAACTGTAATTATAACAATTATTATAATCACAAAGTTATTATTATGAAACATGTTCATATTGTCTAGATATATTTTGTACAAAAAAAATAAAAAAAGATTTCCAAACAAGCTTTTGTTAAGGCAGCGGTAAGATCCCCTCAACCATTAGGGTAATGCACACAGCACTAGCTGCAGAAGTGTACGTGACTGGTGAGAGAGGGAAGGTCTGCACAAAGCCAAACAGTTTTATTGATTATAAATGGGTTTATTTTAAGTCAGTTGCTAAAACCTGCCATTGGAAACGAAAAAAAAAAACATACTGTTGACGCCATTTAGTTGAACTTAGAGAAGAATTATTGGATGGATCCGTTTATTTAATTTTATTTTTGGTTTTGATTACACTCCTTTTTGTGCATAGACTATGAGAGGTTTATACCAAGACGGTGAGCCACCCAGTTGCTAGGAATGAATGAAATAGCCACAAAAATCTCTTCTTCTGTGAGAATTCTTGAAAATTCCAAAGAACACCCACCGGTGTGGTAGGAACTAAATCGTTGTATTTTTTTTTGGCATCAGGACTATCGTCTGACTATATTTTTTTGTCTGACTTGATTGCTTTTTGGGATTTGTGGACTCTGAATCAGATTTAGTAGAAACAGTATAGTAGTGAGCAATTGCCTTGTATTTTAAGTTAATTTACCACTGCTTGATAGTTAAATCTTGTGACACTAATTATATTGCTTGATCAATGTGATTTTCTGTATGATCTGTAAAGGGTATATTCTTTGTTTGCTTGTGGTACTGCATTGAATTGCAGAGGGATGTTTTTTCTTGCTTGTGGTATGGCATACTTGCCATTTAATTAAATAGAACTAGTTTTACAGTGTCGTTCTGTGACAGTTTAAGTTAACTTAATGCAAATTAAAATAAACCTTAGCTTGATATAATATTTAAATTTGTTGAGTTCAATTAATATTAGCACCTAATAAATATTTGGCATTCTCTGTTCATATTAATTTTGGTTAATAAATTTGGTTAATAATCCTTTTGCTTTGTTGCTTACCCAATACTTATTGTAATTGGAATATCTACAAATTAAAAAATATCTTGACTGAAATTCACCTCTGGTCTCTGATCTCATTATTACTGTCATATACACCACTCCCACGAACCTAGCCTACTGTAATGCCAGTACAGGGTTACATAAATGTAAGGAAAAACATGGAAGGTGTAGGTAATAGTGTGGATTGCAGAACAGTGTCACATTACTGGTGAAAGTCATGGTATATAGAGAGTTTGACAGCCCCTCCACTCACCTGTTGTTTGAGTTGGTGCACCAGCCTATCCTTCTCCCTTTTCAGGGCCATCACCTCCTCCTGTGTCTTCTTCCTGTTGGAGGTAGACAGCTCCAGCAGGGCAATGTTGGCATCTTTCTCACTGATGGCCGCCAGAAGGGCTTGTTGCCTGTTGAGGCCAGGGTAATGATTTGCGAGTTTATGATCTGAACAAGTTGGCACAGTGAAACACTAGCGAGACAACTGCATGACTGCAGAAACACTGCAAGTAATGATTATGAGAAAAAGGAGGGATAGAAAATAGAAGAAACTTACTTCATTTCCAGGATCTCCTCCAGCTGCTTCCTGCGTTCCTGCCTCAGGTTAGTCAGGTGACTGTCCCGCTCAGCGAGAGACTGCTGCGTGGAGCTCAGCCTCTGCTTCGTTGAATCCAGCTCCTGCCTGGTCTTCTCAAGTGTGGCTGCAAGCTCTTCCAGCTTTTTAGAGCATTGCCATTAGCTACTGCGCATGCAGTGTATTTATACCACTACTACATACACACTACACTACCTTGCCAATATCTATAGGGCCACTATCTACATTACCACATAACTAATCATACCATACCTTTACATTTTGTGAGCTGTCTGGCAGATTGTCCTTGCGGGCCACTTGCATGAGCTGTGCATTGCTCTTCTTTTCCTCCTGCTGGTTGTGCTTAAGGTTGGGCCCTTTCTTTGTTTGGTCCTTCACTGTTCTGCTCAAACAAGGAATCAAATGCTGTCTGTTAAGGCTCTGGAAAGATTATTCAAAGAAAAATAAATACAGATCTTTGCAGGGACAGTGTGGACACAGAATCTATATACTCAGACAATATACATGCACAGAGAATATATAGGAACAATAACAATTATAGAAATTTCAGAATTGTTATGAAAAATATTACAGAATGGTAACACTCTGGGTTGCAGAAGTTTGCCTTTTTCTTAATTCCATTTTTATTCCACTAACAGGGTGAATATAACAAAGGGAAAGGCTGTAAGAGCCCTACTAACCTTGGAGCCAGACTGTATTTCAGCAAAAGAGGAGTGAAGCAGAGAAGAGAAACAAGGAATAGAAACAAACACATAAACCAATAAGCCAATTACCATACATCCCTGTAGTCATAAGAGGCAGAAAGGGAAGAGCATTTGATGATAACCAGTGCCTAATACCCTTCTGTATGCATTCCCAAGCTTGGGCGGAACGGGAAGGTACGGGGGCCGGTTCCTGTGACTGAACATGCAGCGGGGACGGCAGCCTCCAGTGTGGGGCATGCAGTCACTCTGGGACACCAGCAGCAGAAACAGCTCCCTCATGTGACTGGAGGAGCAAATGCCTCCATAGAACCTCAAGCACCGCATAAACTGTGTGGAAAGGCCAACAGGCTGAGCTTTATGCCCTTAAAAGCAGGATATCGAGTTGGCAAGACAAAAGCTTCTTAGCACAGGTGGGACATAATGCAAACAGAACTGGGGACAAGGGGAAGATGAAAAAGCAAGTAAAGCAAGTATACATTTTCAGGTTAATGGAAACGAACAGCGCTTGACGTGAAGTATTCACAGACAATGGTTTTGGAGATGAAACCAAGTGAGGGCCATTCAGTGGAGGACTGAAGGAAGGTATGGATGATATGGAATGGAGATGGATAAGGTAAGGGACACAGTCCATGACATGTGAAAACCGGATGAAGAATGATTGGAATGAAGGTGGATAAGGTAAGGGATACAGACCACGACATGTGAAAACAGGATGAAGAATGATTGGAATGCCACAGAGGCAGACACAGATGCAGAAGCATATGAGCAGCAGACAGAAATACAGTTTGCTTTTAGTCAAAAGTGAACATACTTATTGATGCACACATTTTGGAGATGAATATTGAGAAGGTAACCCCAAGTCATGAATGCAGCCACAGATCCCAAAAGAACTATGAAAGCAGTTGTAGATATGGTAACAGAGTAATGTATCCAGAAGCAGTTTTGAAAAAAAGGTATTAATGCCGGTCAAATCAAGAAATACTTATCGAGATCTTAAAAGACTCAAACGTGTAGATGTGTATGTAAAACAGGCACGGGTATACACATAAATGCTATAACAGGCTTCAAAGCGGAAGTAGACACTGGGTAATACAGAGTAAGTGCATGGGTCTAGAGAGAAGATTTATCAGTGAATGCAGGCATAAGTGCAGACTCCAACGGCAACACAATGTAGCACAGAGTCATACATACGGATGTGCATGACATCAGTCGTCAATGTAAATGCAGGAGTAAACACATATTCTGAGAGAGTCATAGATGCAGATCCGGACTTATGCAAATGCAGGTAAACTGTGCAGCCAACTGGATGTGCCAGGGCAGAGCACTCACTTTCCCAAGAAATCCCACATCATCCCCCCTATCTGCTGCGGGGATGCTGACACAGAGGCGTGCCGCTCAGGGGGGGGTCTGCCACTGGAGCGGGGACCGGGGGGTGGGGGACTGGGGTAAAGAACACAGTTAAGTGAGCACACACTAGTAATCAGTTCAGAAGTGTTCAATGGACAATGGCAGAGTGTCCCCTTGTAGGGTATTGAAGCTCTGAGGGTCTTTCATTTCATGTCGTTGACCGTAATTCACTAGTCAATGGGAAATTATTTCTAGATCACTTCTAGGTTAACTCCAAGACCATTAACACCATAAACACCAACTAGGAATCATTAAAAACGTGAGATCCTAACATCTTACACATTTTCCAAAGCCATTCATTCATATTCCTAATGTGTTTCCCCATAAAGCAGGACCTCCAAATCTACTCGAGCTTCAATCATTAACTCCATTTGCCAGTAACATTTCACATTAGTACAAAAATTATGTAAAAATAATAAGCTCTTGAACTACAGTGGTACCTCGGTTCTCGAACTCACTAGAACTCGAATTTCTTGAAAGTCGAACAAACCAGTTTGACCTAGAACTCAATCTGAATATCAGAAGTCGAACCGTGAACGCTGACCTAATATAAATTGTACGCGCCAGGAAATGAGTCATATTAAAATGCAATTCTTACTTGAATGCCTTCTTCACAGACTGGACGATTAACCAAATAAAGCAGTGCAACATTACAGTAACTAACAATAAATAAACCACTAACTTACGTGTACTATTAGAGCATTTATGTCATTTATTTAAACTTTATTTTACCAGGTAAATTAACTGAAAACCACTTCTCACTGCTTTACGTGATATTCGGGAGAAATAGCAAATTAAGCATCGGAACTTCCTGGGATACAAACGTCATGCGTGTAACTAAACTCTTCAGCCAATAAGGGCAAAGGTGTGTCGTCATGGAGACGGTTCCAGTTTGTGCAGCCGGGTGAGAGGTTGCAATGCATCTAACCATAATGCATTGCGTCAGGATCAGAATGCGTTGCTTTAAGCCAGTGCTGTAAGCAAGACGAACGCACCCAATGACCGGACTGGGGAAACAAACTGAAACACGGACTTAATACAGAGGATTAATGACAACAACCAGAAACTGCTGATCACATAGGGATCCCACACGAGGTTAACGAGGGGGCGTGGCACACGGAAGGAGCGGACGATCGGGGCCGGACAGGGGTAATGTTGGGATAAGATCTTTATCGTTTTGGAAGCCATTAAGAAAAAAATGCTCTTCTTGTTTTATCCTGTTCATTTTGTGTTTAATTGCTACAAAAAAAAAAACAAAAAAAAAACATATTTTGGGGGCCGGGAACCAATTAATTGGTTTTCCATTATTTCTTATAGGAGAAATTCGATCTGGAGTCCGGAACGGATTAAGTTAGAGAACCAAGGTACCACTGTATTACTTTTAAACTCAGAGAAATAAATAAATCAGCAAATCCACTACTAACCTAAGTCTTTGACTTAATATTTATGCTAACGTCTGTTTGTCCCTTGTTCACCAATTGCAGACATCACTTTGCACAAAATCAAGCTCAATAGTTCAGTGCATCGGTACTGATTTGTTTCAGCTACAAATAAACAAAATTGGGAAACAGGCACAACTAAGAGTGTGTATGTGAGAGTTAAATTGATAAAAGACAGACTACAGACAGACCAGAACCAGCAGAAGGTTGACTGTGTTTTATGTTTCTGTAGAGGACAGACTGTAATTGCTGGAACCCCAGGCCGCCAGCCTGACCTGTCAATCAAAATTCTCCAATGCACAGCACCCATAGTAATTCAGGGGAAGAGCAAGTGCTGTTTTACTACAAAATGCAGGCTTCATTTAGGGAAAGATCAGGTTTGACTGCTACCTCACAAAATTCATCACCAACCTCATCCAGCAAAGGAATCGGTGCTATGAGTTCCAGTGGTAGGGCCACTCGTACTCAGCACAAAGGTGACAACCAGAGAGAAGCCATCATGAAATAAAACAACAGAGAAAGCACAAAATTACAGTTTTTCCTAGGTGGAACCTTTTTCCCTCTGAGGATTAAGGCATGGAGGAGAAAGGGGATTTTTTAAAATCAATATTTGTGTTTAGGGTTTTAGGCTAATGTGTAGATTATACTTAACTTAAAAATAATTGCATGAGTACAGAATGTGGTTTTCTTTTTATTATATCGGAACTGGGCTTCTCCACACACAAAACCAGCCAGAAAACAGAAGAAGCAGAAAATATAAAGGTTACAGACACAGAATGTAACCTGGAGACTGCTAGTTTAAGCCCCAGAATGGGATGTGTGGTCATACTTTTATGGAAAGGCACCTCACACCAGGATTTCCATTAGCAACATCCAGCGGGATAAATGCGAAAAATTATTCGCTCCTGTTAAGGGATTACATAAAATGAACAGAGATTTTACCTTTCCAGGTCAGTGATTTTTTTGTCCTTATCGGTCTTCTCTGTCTCCACCTCTCTTAGGATTTCAAGCAGACGTTCCACTTCAGCCTGGGCCTTGTGCGACTCTTCTTTGTAGTAGGACACTTCCTGCTCTAACTGCTTGGCCTTGTCCACCAATTCGGGGTGGCTTCGGCCTTGATCTGTCTCCAGGGCCTGCTCCAAATACAGAAAAGCAAAATCAGGCTTAACAGTAATATCATAATTATACCTGTTACTACTCTGTGCTATGTAGCTATTTAGCAAGACATGCACAACACACAAAGAGCTAGACAAATCATACACAAAATATACAGATATGCAGCACAAGAATGCTAGCAAAGGCTAAATGTGGATCATGTATTACAGAACAGGCAAAAATTAGGACACGGCCAACACAGCCAAACAAATGAAGACCAGAGATAAGTGAGCACATTTGGTGTAGGAAAAAATCCACACTAGGCTATACTGGGGTATGGACAACAGGGAAAAGCTAACACAGGTTAACAGAAAAGCACTAAGATGTTCCAAATGGAACAAAAGGCTGCATGGTTATAATATCTGCAGCTTGGGCTTCATTGTTAGCCAAATGGTGTGAAAAAATTCAAATAGTGAAACAAATTATTTACATTGCATATACATAATTTTAACTGCTTGTTTTCCAATAAGTTTAAATATTAATATTTTAGATGTTTAAGTGTTTTAATTTGATAACTGGTTAATCCTTTATAAAAAGGGTCTTAAATATTAATATTCTGGCTTTTCAGCTTTAATAAGATATGAAGATTATTTTCAAAACATTGGAAATTATATATCTGAGACTATGGCCATTTACTTTCATATGGCTTTTGCAGAAAATCAGAATTGTCTGGATGGTGAATAAGTTAAAGAAAACAAGGAAACAATGTGGAGGACGTGATTATAAAACAAAATGTAAATGTCCGATGTGTAGAGTCTGGGGAGACATGATTTTCCAGTTGATTTAGTATAACTTGAGTGGAGTTATGATGGTACCAGAACAGCGTACCACTTAGGACTTACACTGCTGTTGATTTGGCTGAAGAGCTGCTCTGCTTGCTACAGTAGCGTGATGGGAGCAGGGATTTAGGAGGCATAAGGCGTGCATGGAGGAGGGAAGACAGAGAAATGGAGAGAGAGGCGAAAGGACAGTGTTATCCAGACATATCCACACTGTCACCAGTAAACACCAGCCATTCTGATTGTTTCACAAGGACAGGTACACAGCCAGACCATCCAAAACAAGCCAGAAGTGAGTGTTTGACTGGTGCCACTAATGAATGCAGTGTTATGCTGGTTACACACCTTTTTGAATTAACAGGAGGCTATAATCTAGCCAGGTGATCCCCTAGTCATAACATTCTTAGACTGCAGAAGTTTCTCTACAAGGATTATTTACCTGCAACAAACACTGAGAATATAACCTGACAAGTAAATTTTGCAGACTGATTTAATTAATTTGTTTTTTTCTTTACCATTATCTGTAACTAGATAAGAAACCATGGTGTAAGTATGTGACACATAATCCTGGGTACTTCTCTGGTCAGACCCTAGAGGGCAGTAGCAAGCAGAGCAGAATGGTGCACCACTAGCTTGGATAATGAATAGCCAGACAACAAGGTCCGGACAAGGCTTTGCCCCTGATCTGATCACTGAGCTTGAAATATTGACCGACATAATGCCCCTATATCTACAGTACACCAAGAAAATATGTTTGCTTTTATAATGATATTTTATTTTGCTATTTGAACATATGTTCTGTTCATGAAAGTAAGCCTTTTAAAAATTCTTTATTGTTAAAAAGAACACTCTTAGTGTTAATCACGTGACTCTTTTCCGAAAGTCTTACTAATTCATGAATATATCAAAAACCTTTCAAAATGATGACCTGTAATGCGTCTGGTAAATACTGGAATGTGATAACTTTTGTAATTTATGTTTACAAAAAATGTAATGTGTAATCATGACAGTAATATTTCATGCCAATAGGATTTGGTTGAACTCCCAAATTTTATTTGACATCAGTGTGAATACAACTAGCTTATTGCAAATGTCAAATTGTACAGTTTCTCTGGGGTGATACAGGACTTGCATGATAAAGCAGACATATAACAGAACTACTCATGCTAACAAACATAATTATGTAGCAAAGTATTAATCACTCAGGAAATCATCTAAGTACAGGGATATACTTCTTGAGTATTTGACCCATGTAGTGTAAAGCTTATTTAATATTAGAAAAATACTCCCAGAGCCAAGAGTTGCAGTGGTTTGGAGAGACAGTGGCTGACAGACAGAGTGACAAGAATCAAAAAAGCAAGGATGACAGAAACAATGAAAAATGGCAGCATAAGAAAGCAGGGATATACAGAATAGGGATGCTGGTGGGAGGCAGGCATAGTAAATAGGGCTGTGGCATGAATAGAGATGAAACGGGCATGATGCAGAGAATACAGGAGACATAGCAAGCAGACATAGCACAGCTATACAATGAAGAGTAGAAACTGGAAGACCTGTATAGATTAGTACAACAAAAGGAACGGAAACAATACAGCAGGGTTTTGACGTGAGGAAGAGGCAAAATCAGTCAACAGCGAGACACTGTGAGTCATTCTAAAGACATATTGGGCAGTATGTTTCTATATATATTTCAAAAGAACAGAATTTAAATATTTAAAGAGAAGTAATTTTATTTTAATTCAGGTTCCACTAATCTGTCTTTCTCGTATTCCTCCGATCACAGATGCTTGTCTTAAGCAAAGTTTCCAGTCATTGGTAATAATTTGCAAAGTGGAAGCATTTTTTGAGACTTCAGTATCAACATCTGGCTCACTCATGTGGGATTTCAGCCCACATTATCCTGGCCATTCCCGCTGAGGCAATGTAATGTCAATCAAAGGAGATAATCAGGTAATTGTACAAAACTGCTTTCTGAGAAATTTTCTTTATTGCCTGAAAGTCTTTCAACATTACAGATATTTTTAGTACTTAGCTTGTTTGGCTGCTTAAGAAGCGAGACAAACTGGAATTTCATTGCAACACTGATATGAATTACCTAATAAAATTGCGTTTTTTTGCCTCAGTTCAACAACAACAAAAAAGAGCTGCTCAATGGTTACAGGAGCAAACTGAGCAGATGAACGGTACAACAGCTGAGAGAGTAAGCGTGCTCACGTTTGTTAATTCACACCAGCACTATGAATATGGACAATTAGGGTTCGGGTAAAGTCAGTTAGGGTAAAGCTTGAATGTTCAAAGCTAAACAGCACCACTGGAGTTAAGGATTGGTGTGGGTGTTTACACTAATATGACAGCAGGTCCCAAGGGCCCTACCGAAGTGTGTGTGGGGCCCGAGCTCGGGCCCTGGGCTGCCACCCTACATACCTTCTGTAACTGTGTCTCCAGCTTACTGCACTCCTCCTTCTTCTGCTCTATCGCTATCTCCAGCGACTTCAGGCGGGAGTCCTTTTTCAGGCTAGCTGAAGCCAAGGATGAAGCATGCTCCTTCAAGTCTATTAAACTGGTCTGAAAAGATACAGAATGACTAGTAAGACTAACCTGGTATAAATTCATTTACAAGACAGGGAACGGAAAACATCTCAAAGCTGTTTTTCATTTTGAAAAAAAACTAGACTGTTAAGTCCCACGATAATTTAGCTTATCAGCCTGCAACAGGCCTGAAACCCATAAACTTATGTTTATTTCATATCCAGTCTAAAAGTCTTAAATATAAAATTGTAATCATGGTTTTTAAGAGGAAAAACAGAAATTAATGAACAACCTCTATTGCACAACCAGCTGTCTGTGCGCCCAAAAAATAAATGTAATGCAAGGTATACACAATACATTTCAAAACAACACATTAAAATGGCTCTAAAATACTGCAAAGCCTTCTTATTAGAGTGTACAATACAGCTTTAATTTTTTACCTTTCTCATGTACAGATGTCTAAATGTTGAAAGGAACTAGCTTTATTTTAACACTGGATGCTGCTGTATTAGTAGGCAAAAACAATGAATGTTACTCAGTCAAATATTAATTATATGTATTTACATACATAAAATATACAATTTGAATATTCTTGTGTGATTGCCGTGTATTAAACTTTTTTAAAACCTTTGCCAGGCAGTTGCAATGTGATTGTATATTTGGTATTATGGTACTTGTGCATTTGAACTTAAGATATTTAGTAGCAAAGAATGCTGTCAAGTGCACTGTACATTTCCTCAGACAAAGATATTTGCCATCTGTGGTCATAGGAACCAGTTTGGGGACAGTAGCTTTTCAGTTATTAATAAACGTCTCAAAATAAATTGTCTTGTTTTGTCAATTGTTGCCACACAACTGAAAGACAATGCAAATTATGCGTGACACTCGTGTGAATTGCATCTTTGAATTTGTGCTACAATGATGAATAAAACTGAATCTGTTACTGTCTCTTTTGAAATGAGGCTTCATGTTACCCTTCCTCATCATTTAGTTTTTTACTTTATTCAGTAAAAATAAACGCATACAAAATGTTATTATGAATCGTTTGTTAGTTAACACTTCAGTTTTTTTGTTAAATGAACATCCAGTTTTAGATGAATATCCAACATTCATGCAAATATCAAAATAACATTTCAATATGCCTACAGTGGAAACCTACCTGTGATTCTGTTAATACTATAAGATGTAAAATGTATTCATTATAAGAAATTATTTGTATCAAAGCTGCATTTTTAGAACATGCATATGAACAGAACAAAGCTGAAATGAAAATCTGGAGAACAAGCAAGGGCAGAGTGACTGATAAACATGATGTTAAAGATACACCCCACCCTTGCTAACTGACAGACACACCCCTCCCCTTGCTAACTGACAGACACACCCCTCCCCTTGCTAACTGACAGACACAACCCCCCTTGCTAACTGACAGATACACCCCACCCCTTGCTAACTGACAGCCACACCCCTCCCCTTGCTAACTGACAGACACACCCCTCCCCTTGCTAACTGACAGACACACCCCTCCCCTTGCTAACTGACAGACACAACCCCCCTTGCTAACTGACAGATACACCCCACCCCTTGCTAACTAACAGACACACCCCTCCCCTTGCTAACTGACAGACACACCCCTCCCCTTGCTAACTGACAGACACACCCCACCCCTTGCTAACTGACAGACACACCCCACCCCTTGCTAACTGACAGACACAACCCCCCTTGCTAACTGACAGACACACCCCTCCCCTTGCTAACTGACAGACACACCCCACCCCTTGCTAACTGACAGACACACCCCTCCCCTTGCTAACTGACAGACACACCCCTCCCCTTGCTAACTGACAGACACAACCCCCCTTGCTAACTGACAGACACACCCCTCCCCTTGCTAACTGACAGACACAACCCCCCTTGCTAACTGACAGACACAACCCCCCTTGCTAACTAACAGACACACCCCTCCCCTTGCTAACTGACAGAAATACCCCTCCCCTTGCTGACAGATACACCCCTCCCCATGAAAACTAAGATATAACCCTCCCCATGCAGACTGACAGACACACCCCTCCCCTTGCTAACTGACAGTAACACCACCCCTCCCCATGCAGACTGACAGACACAACCCTCCCCTGGCAGACTAACAGATACACTCTGCCACATGCATATTTGAACTTCCCCATGCAAACATAAACTTCTGCATGCTGACTGACCTCCTTCTCTGTCAGCTCTACCTGCAGAGAATTAACCTTCTCCTTCAGATCCTTGTTTTCCTGCCTGTATGACTCTGACTCTTCTAGTCTCTCCCGATCCTCTCGCTCCCGCTGCTCTTTCAGCCGCTCGATGATTCGTTCCTGATGCAGAATGCAGGCTTCAGCCCTCCCAGTCAGCTGCAATCTGTCTGCAGTGCTACCCAAACACCAGGCTACCCAGAAGAAGATTTTTCATCCCACTCGAACATCACACTGTGATCCTTCCAGAATGCCAGGCTAGCTGGAAAATAATTTTACCAAGCTACCCAAACATCAACCCAGAAGGAGAAAAGCTGTGGTTTTCCAAATTACCTGACACAGAGCAGGCAGCACATACACAGCCCATCGTGTCTCAGACTGCTGAACTCCAACTTCCTAGTCATCTCTTTAACTCTATTTTAGGGATTATACATTCTACCTTTTCACCTTTTATCTAGCTTTAGTTTTTTCTCTTTTGTCTAAATTTTATACATTATTCATAATACCACTTGTTGTTAAGAGGGAAGTGATTAGACTAGCCAATGATTTATGGCGCTCAATAATCATAGTCACCAGGGGTCTCCAACCCTAATAGTCTCTTATTACTTCCTGTTTCCCCCATAAAGGGAACATGACCCATTATCCGGTGACCTTTCTTGTCACTGAGGTGCTGCTGAGATGCATTTTATTGGGCCTCTTAGGTCTGAAATTTGCATAGATACTTATGAGCAGCATATGCTACTACAATTCTTCTTTATGTACGGTGCAGCTCAGCAAGTTAGGGCTCATGTCCAGCAGAGTGTGAGTTTAAATCCCATGACTGGCAGTATAATTGACTTATGTAAGTTGCTCTGGCTAAGTGGGTCTGCCAAGTATCATAAATGTAATTGTAGTACAGCTGGGTTCTTATGCTCCAGAAATGCTGGCTGACCAACTTCTCTGACCCAACAACATTCCTCACTTTAGATGACAGCATTTGTCAAATAAGTGATTATATTGGTGATGTTTCAGCTTTCCATTCAATCTTCTGAATTCAGAAAATGAAGGTGGATTGATGCTGCCTACATGTAACATGTAACCCCAAGACACTAAAAACCAGAACATGAAAGAGGCACTAACTGCATTGATACAGTCATCTCATCATCCTGATATTTCCATGTGACTGTACCTTCTGTGCCAAGGCCTCCTCTAGCGTGGCCAATGCAGTGTCAGTGTTGCTGGAGTCAGTCTGCAGAGATTTCACACGGTCCTTCAGGTTGGTCAACTGCTTGTCTTTGTCCCGAAGCTGTTCCTGGAGATTCTCAATCTGGGAGGGAACCAATAGAGAAGATACAACAGAAGAATTGAGAAGTCAGATTAATAATAGATTCAACACCTAAATTAATGTTAAACATGTACAATTTGGTTTAGGATTGATATCAATATTTTGCTATGTAAATAAACAAGTTCACAGCTTAAATGAAAGCATCATATCAGGATACCAGGGCTTTAGATAGCTCGCAGTGGTGACAGAAGGGGGGGGGCATTAGGGGTGCAATGTATATCATGACATCGCAATGGGCACACCTGCAATAGTCACATTTTGAAATGACACAATATAAAAAGAAAATTGATCATTAAAAAAATCCATCATATAAAATAAGATTAACACCATTTAAGGTACAGTTTCGAGAAAGAAAAACAGCAAAAAAATAACTGATCCATATGAGAAATTGTTTGTCTGAAACAAGACTACAGTCTTCGTTACATTTCATCCCCGTGCTCTGCATGCACAATGAATTGGCTTCATTAATGCACAAAGTCATAATAAAAGATAAGGAATAATGGTGTGATGTTCACAGACGATTTGTTCATGGGAAACCAATTCCTTACAGGAACTAATCACTCACATTCACTTGTGCTTGTCCTCAGTCAAATTTAACAAAATTTTGACCTACGACTGGTATGTGTGCACATATATCATTCAAATAATTCATTGTATTTATACATGAATACAAATCTGTTGGAGTTTTTTGAGGAAGCTACTCAGGAAGTTGATGATAAGAAGGCCTATGATGTCATCTATTTAGATTTCCAAAAGGCTTTTGATGTTGTTCCCCACAAGAGGCTCTCACTTAAACTCAAAGCGACAGGTATTTTAGGAACTGTAGCGACTTGGATTGATAACTGGTTAACGGATAGGAAGCAGCGAGTAGTTATAAGAGGCTCGATGTCACAGTGGGCCTGCGTTCATAGTGGGGTACCGCAGGGTTCAATTTTAGGACCACTTTTGTTCCTAATTTACATAAATGATATAGACACCAATATATACAGTAAACTGGTGAAATTTGCAGATGACACCAAGGTGGGTGGTGTAGCAGATACTGAACTAGCGGCTCAGCAGCTACAGCGGGATCTTAATTTAATTAGTGACTGGGCTGACACCTGGCAGATGAAATTTAACATAGACAAATGTAAGGTACTCCATGTAGGGAGCAGAAATATAAAGTACAGGTATTTTATGGGACCTACTGAAATAAAGGTAGCTGATTATGAGAAAGACCTTGGTGTGTATGTTGATGCTTCCATGTCTCATTCTCGCCAGTGTGGGGAAGCAATAAAAAAGGCCAATAGGATGTTGGGGTACATCTCCAGGTGTGTGGAGTTTAAGTCAAGGGAGGTAATGCTAAGATTATACAATTCCTTGGTGAGACCTCACCTAGAATATTGTGTACAGGTTTGGTCACCATATCTTAAAAAGGACATAGCGGCCTTAGAAAAGGTGCAGCGTAGGGCCACAAGAATGATTCCTGGTCTTAGAGGAATGTCATACGAGGAAAGGTTATTTGAGCTAAATCTGTTCAGCCTCAAGCAAAGGAGACTGAGGGGGGACATGATCCAGGTCTATAAGATTCTAACAGGTTTGGATGCTGTTCAACCGAATAGTTACTTCAGCATTAGTTCAAATACAAGAACTCGTGGCCATAGGTGGAAATTAGCGGGAGAACATTTCAAACTGGATTTAAGGAAGCACTTCTTTACACAGCGTGTAGTCAGAGTTTGGAATAGTCTTCCTGATAACGTAGTGCAAGCTGAATCCTTGGGTTCCTTTAAATCAGAGCTAGATAAGATTTTAACAACTCTGAGCTATTAGTTAAGTTCTCCCCAAGCGAGCTCGATGGGCCGAATGGCCTCCTCTCGTTTGTATAGTTCTTATGTTCTTATGTTCTTATGTTCTTACATTTATAATGTATTTGTACCATGCAGCTGAAAGGGTCCAGCTATGTAAGTTACTAGCTTATGAGAAATGCACCCCAGAACGAGAACAAGAGACCCAAAGGAGGTAGCAAGTGAGTCAATAAACAAGAGTCTCTCCACTCCTTTGGGTCTCTCATTCTCATTCTGAACTTGAGACCTGAAGGAATGAACAAGGCTACTAAATGAGAGAGCCGTATCTCGGTTGTGACTGAAAAACACCATCTACTGGTGTAGTATATAGTCTACATATTGAGTGACATCCTGTATGCTGTAATTGCATTTTAGAGATGCAACATTTTCACGATTTAAAATGAACCAAGGTTTGTTAGTGATTTTAACCAAGGTTAGTTTGTACTTGTTAGCTGACTATGTGATGAGCTGTTAGGTTTCCGTTTTTAACAAACCTGAGTAGCTAAGGTACAATGTTGAAAGACTTTTAATTCAAGATTATAATTCAATGACATATTATTTTTCTCATATGACTTATTGGTGGCATTTAGCCTACTCCTTAGCACTAGTCAGTCTAAATAATAGGCAATTTTTTGACATATCAGAACACTAATGTTTCAGATGTATTTTATGTAAAAAAGTGCTACTGAATGAATTAGTTTCCGAATTAGGAATACTGAATCAAACAAACAGTGTCCCAAAACAGAGTCATTTCGGCATCACTAATAAGAAACACGCAATTACTTATTAATTTATATGGGGGGGACGGACGGATCCCCCCTATTTCCAACCCCCCAATTACTGTATGCTCCAGTTCTCCAGGATTACAAGAAAGTAAGCATGAACCAGTGCAATTAATCCATCCATTCATCCATCCATCTTCTATTGCTTTTCCATGTCAGGTCACGGGGGCAGCAGTCTTAGCAGGGAAATCCAGACTTCCCTCTCCCCGGCCACTTCATCCAGCTCCTCCGGGGGGGTCCCATGGCATTCCTAGGCCAGCCAAGAGACATGGGTCTCCAGCGTCTTCCCCAGGGCCTCCTCCAAGTGGGACATGCCCGGAACACCTCACCAGGGAGGCATTCAGGGGGCATCCTGACCAGAGGCCCGAGCCACCTCATCTGGCTCCTCTCAATGCGGAGGAGCAGCGGCTCTACTCTTGAGTCCCTCCCGAATGACCAAGTTTCTCACCCTATCTCTAAGGGAGAGCCCAGTCACCCTGCAGAGGAAACTCATTTTGGCTGCTTGTATTCGCGATCTCGTCCTTTTGGTCACTACCCACAGCTCATGACCATAGATGAGGGTAGGAACATAGATCGACTGGTAAACTGAGAGCTTCGCCTTTTAGCTCAGCTCCTTCTTCACCATGAAAGACCGATGAAGTGCCCGTATCACTACTGATGCTGCACTGATCCGCCTGTCGATCTCCCGCTTCATCCTTCCCTCACTCGTGAACAAGACCCCGATATACTTAAACTCCTCCACTTGGGGAAGGACCCCCCTCCATGACCCGGAGAGAGAACTCCACCCTTTTCCAGCTGAGGACCATGGTCTCGGATTTGGAGATGCTGATTCTCATCCCAGCCACTTCACACTCAGCTGCGAACTGCTCCAGCGAGAGCCAAACATCACGGTCCAATGAAGCCAACAGAACCACATCATCTGCAAAAAACAGAGACCTAATCCTGAGGTCACCAAACCGGACACCCTCAACGCCCTGGCTGAGCCTAGAAATTCTGTCCATAAAAGTTATGAACAGAATCGGTGACAAAGGGCAGCCCTGGCGGAGGCCAACCCTCACCGGAAACGAGTCCGACTTATTGCCGACATTACGGACCAAGCTCTGACACCGGTCGTACAGGGACTGAACAGCCCTTATAAGGAAGCCCGGCACCCCATACTCCTGGAGCACCCCCCACAGGACTCCCCAGGGGGCAATTAGTATGCCCACTCCTGCTCAGTGCCTCTCCCCGCGAGCAAATCCAGAGTGGAAGAGGGTACAATCCCACTCAAGGAGATCCAGAGCCCAAGCCATGCATCGAGGTGAGCCTGAATACATCTTGTTGGAACTTCACAACCTCGCACACCAGCTCAGTCTCCTTCCTCACCAGAGAGGTGACATTCCATGTCCCTAGAGCTAGCTTCTGTAGCCGAGGATCGGACTATTAAGGTCCCCGCCTTCGGCCACCACCCAACTCACACTGCACCCAACCCCCTTGGCCCCTTCTACAGGTGGTGAGCCCATTGGAGGGGGGACCCATGTTCCTTCTTTGGGCTGAGCCAGGCCAGGCCCCATGGGGCCCCTTATCGAGCTCCACCCCCATGTCTGGCTCCGGGGGGAGGGGCCCCGGTGACCCACGTCCGGGCTAGGGAAAATGTGACTATATTATTACTCATGATAAGGGGTCTAATGAACCGTACTTCGACTGGCTCCTCACCCAGGACCTGTCTGCCTTGGGTGACCCTACCAGGGGCATAAAGCCCCGGGCAACTTAGCTCCTGGGATCGTTGGAACACGAAAACCCCTCCACCATGATAAGGTGTCGGCTCCAGGAGAGGCAGTGCAATTAATTATAAATATATATATGCATTTTTATTATAATAAATAATATGTGTAATTAGAGTATATTTATAGTATGTTTATTATTTAGATAGATAGATAGATAGATAGATAAAATGAGCAGGCTGAGAAACCAAGGAAATGAGATGATACCAGATGTTCTAAGACCCACCTTCTTCTGAAGGACGTTGATCTTCCTTTCCTTGACTTCATGCATGTCTTTCATGTCCCGGATCTCTCCAGCCAATGTGCCTTTCTCCTCTGTGAGGTCCTGAAGCTGTTTTGTCTTCTTGTTGAGGAAGGCTTCTTTCTCCTCCAATCTCAGCCTCAAAGCATCCACCTCGGTAGGAATCAACAGTATTACTTAATGGCTATTACATATAACATAAATAATGTACTACAGCTACCTACTTAAAATCAGCTAGACAGAGCATCTGTCTTTTCGTAAAATTTTAATTCCCTGGTGACGGTTTTAAGAGAATGTGTAAATGAAGATAGACTTAACATAAAACGAAATGTAGCTATATAAGAATCAGATACGTTACAGTATCCCAGCACAAACAAACAGCATTCAGTACTTATTATGGATAATACTACTGACACTGTTTGTGTAATGAAGAGAAACCTGTAAAGTTAGCGTGTAACTTTCTTCAGCAGTTACGTATAATTTATTCTGCCAAAATTTAGTTTTGTTTGTTTGACAATTTTTATTAGAAGGATTTAGAAGGATTTCCTCAGATAAAGATTAATAACCTTAGTGACCTGATTTATTCCTTCAGTAATATGGCATTTCCATTTCATTAGAATTGCTAATTTTTTACTATACTTCATGCTTTCATGCCACAATTATTATTTAAACTATTCATCTCAAAAGCAGAGTCAGAAGTCGTGGGTAGCCTGGCAATGTAATGGTTTCCTACAGATATTTTTTCCTATGGTTGGTGAACTCAAAACTCTATATGGTGCTTAAGAAGCATGAACCCCCATTAAGTCAATTATAATTTCTAAATAGGGTGAATAAGTGGGATACTTTCTGATCATTTACGGTTCATATGGATTTAAAATATGTTCCAAATGCAGCACTCATGAACAGGACTCAAATGGTGGTCTGGCCATGGTGATGAGGAACATTCTACTATGCTCTACAATAGTACTGTACACATGCACCACCATGGTACTTGTGCAAAGGACTCAGATTGTGTTCTGGCAGTGCTGATAAAGAACATTCTGCTATGCCCTACTACAGTACAGTGCACACACATCACCACAGTACTCGTGCACAGGACTCAAATGGCACATCCTGTCGTATCTAATTCATTGTTAAAGTCAAACTTTTTTATATATCACAGTAGATGGAATCCGCTTCTTCACTACATAAATTATGTTTTCATTGCAGGTTACTCAAGCCTTCTAAATTAAATAAATGCCATGTGGTCTGTGAAAAAGTAGTATTGTCACGGCAATATTTGCAATATTGACAGCTGCGGCCATGCCTGTCAGACAGACACAATCACTTTCTTGTACTGTATTGCTTGCTGTGAGCGTTGAATGCCATGTCAAACTGGAATACCATAAGTTGGTTAATATACAGTAAAGTGTTTCTTTGAAAGGGTTAAGAGTCATAAGTCTCACTTACACACCAGCAAATATGCAATACAGTAATACTTACTAGTTTATTTAAAGAGTTACTTGGGATTACATTTCTGATACCCTCACTTCTTGTGTTGCACTTTGCTAAAATGGTTTGAGTAGCTACTTTAGTCTAACTAAAAGCATAAGTAAATCTATCCCAAATAGTGAGAAGCAGCTGCTTAATCTATTGTATTTATTTTTCTCATTCAGAGTGAAATAATTATCTGAAATTCATGCCTTGCACTGGCTCAGTGGGCGGCACTGCGGCTTTGTAGATCGCAGGCCAGGGGTCTCTGCTCTGAAAAGGCACACTGCACTGTCATGGCGGGCTCGGTGGGTGGCACTGCGGCCTCGTAGATCGCAGGCCAGGGGTCTCTGCTCTGAGAGGGCGTACTGCACTGTCATGGCGGGCTCGGTGGGTGTCACTGCGGCCTCGTAGACCGCAGGCCGGGGATTTCTGCTCTGAGAGGGCACACTGCACTGTCATGGCGTGCTTTGGTGGGTGGCACTGCGGCTTCGTAGATCACAGGCCAGGGGTCTCTGCTCTGAGAGGGCACACTGCACTGTCATGGCGGGCTCGGTGGGTGTCACTGCGGCCTCGTAGATCACAGGCCGGGGATTTCTGCTCTGAGAGGGCACACTGCACTGTCATGGCGGGCTTGGTGGGTGGCACTGCGGCTTCGTAGATCGCAGGCCAGGGGTTTCTGCTCTGAGAGGGCGTACTGCACTGTCATGGTGGGCTCGTTGGGTGTCACTGCGGCCTCGTAGATCACAGGCCGGAGATTTCTGCTCTGAGAGGGCACACTGCACTGTCATGGCGGGCTCGGTGGGTAGCACTGCGGCTTCGTAGATCGCAGGCCAGGGGTCTCTGCTCTGAGAGGGCACACTGCACTGTCATGGCGGGCTCGGTGGGTGGCACTGCGGCTTCGTAGATCGCAGGCCAGGGGTCTCTGCTCTGAGAGGGCACACTGCACTGTCATGGCGGGCTCGGTGGGTGGCACTGCGGCTTCGTAGATCGCAGGCCAGGGGTCTCTGCTCTGAGAGGGCACACTGCACTGTCATGGCGGGCTCGGTGGGTGTCACTGCGGCCTCGTAGATCACAGGCCGGGGATTTCTGCTCTGAGAGGGCACACTGCACTGTCATGGTGGGCTCGGTGGGTGTCACTGCGGCCTCGTAGATCGCAAGCCGGGGATTTCTGCTCTGAGAGGGCACACTGCACTGTCATGGCGGGCTAGTTGGGTGTCACTGCGGCCTCGTAGATCACAGGCCGGGGATTTCTGCTCTGAGAGGGCACACTGCACTGTCATGGCGGGCTCGGTGGGTGGCACTGCGGCTTCGTAGATCGCAGGCCAGGGGTCTCTGCTCTGAGAGGGCACACTGCACTGTCATGGCGGGCTCGGTGGTGGCACTGCGGCTTCGTAGATCGCAGGCCAGGGGTCTCTGCTCTGAGAGGGCGCACTGATTATCATTAACGCTGAGAACACAGTAGTATAATAGTGTTCCAGAAAGTTCCCTCATGAACGCAACAAGGAGATTTATGTAAAGACATATGAACTGCAGCTTATAGCTAGGCCAAAATATGACTGACAATTGAGTTACATTTTTCACAGAAATATTAGAATATTAGAATTAGAACTGAGAATTAGAAAATTCTTAATGAAGTTATATAAGAACACTGTTTCTATAATGCTAATCCTACTGGGAACAAGTAAAAATCAAGTAATCCCACAGGGATTAAATCAATCTTGCTTCATCTCAAATTGCATCACATGGTGTACTATGGCATTTTGTTTAACACATCACACTTTTATGGATATTAAGCAAGATAATTAAGCAGGTCTCGTCTTATATTTCCAATTAACAGATAGCTGCATAATGATAGAAGCATTTCTTGGGACGAATCAAAAAGCCAATGATGTGTCATCTGCATTCTCACACTACCATAAAGGTATTGCAGTGTAATTGGAGTCACTTTTAAAAAGTGATATAACTCAAAAAAGAAGCATTTTCCAAAGGCAATCCTTCCATCTGTGCAGTCCAGGACCTCACCACTGCTTAAAATGACTTGATCACTAATTAATATAAGTTTTGATCCCTTTATGGAAAGCAACATTCAAAATGTTGAGATGCAAGCCTTAACTAACTAGTAAACCACACTGCACATTTAAGACAAAAATGCTAACGAGTAGAGACACACTCTCCATTTTTACAGGAAGATATCCTTTCATCAACATATGACAGCCATGTCATTCACTGTGTATTTACAAGTGTCCTTCAATGGGAGATACATTTGTCTTTGACTTTCAACAAGCTCCAGCTACTGCTTTCTCATGCTTATCAATATGCCTATATATAGGTTTTTATACAGGTTAAGCTGTTAACAGCAGAATCATTAGTGGCTAGAGGCTTGTATTCTATACAATGTTAGCAGCTGTTATAGTGAGGTTTATGAGGGAAGCTTACTTCAGTTTGAAGAATAGCAGCCCGCTGTTCTTTGGCAGTCAGAGATTCCTTTAGCACCTCGATGTGTTGCTTGCAGTCCGAGTTTTGATTGTTCAGCGTCTCAAGTTTCGTTTGTAAGGCAAGGAGCTCAGACTCCTTCTTCGACACCTCGAGCTTCAATTGATCGATCTGCAAGTTACAGAGGAAGCTCCAAAGAGGCAATCGAGAGACGACTCTGCTGGATGGCTAACAGTGAAAGTGGGGGAGAATGGCCGCCTCTTGACCTAACCAAAGTGCTGAGTGGCGACAATTACCAGAGGCAGGGCTGCCAATTCACCACAGACGTGGTCAAAGCACTCTGAACATCATTATCAGCAATTTATGGCCTTAAAGCAAACTACACATAACTACAATTTATAATCTATCCATCCATCCATCTATCAATCAATCCATCCATTTTCTATACCCACTTGTCCTAGTTTTACAATACACCACAAAAACAAAACCTTGTAATTCGTAACACCCAGCATTTTCACTGCAAAAATCACCATCACTGATGGCATTACAGTCCTACTGAACAAACAGGTTGAAAAAACAGCAGGTTAAATAACAACCAGTTCAAGCAGTGAAACCAGCTGAGCACTGGTGAACAAACCAGCATGGAAGGCAATTTATCTTCTAGAGTAATACAAGCTGCCTCGTTAATTAAAATAGATTTTCTGCCACTAAACCCTGAAAAAGCACAATATATTAAAACCTATGAAAGTAAAAGCTACAAGGTTTGTCTTAAAAAAAAATCACCCCCAAACCACGAAAACAGAAAACTTACAAATTGCATTCTTTCTCCCACCTTAACTAATAATGGACTGACTCAATAGTTGTAGCTGCTGTTTTTTGGACTGTAAGAAATAATTCAATGGCACAGGGTATGAATATTCTTTAACACAGAGATAGAACTTATTGATTGTAGATCAACTTTCTGCAATTTATACAAAAAACGATAAATGTCAAGTAAATTCTGTAACAGCTCTTCTCTATAAAGATTATTGTGCACCAAAATAACATTGCCAGGGTTCAGAAAAGGGAGTAATGTACCTTGCTCTTCATGAACTTGGAATGGTTCTTGTAGACCTCCATCTGTTTGATCTCTTCCTCCCGATCCTCTGTGTTCAGGAGCCCATTCGCCTTCAGCAACTGGATCTCATCCTCCAGGTCACGGATATTCCTCTCCAAAGAGGCAATCTTAGTATCCTACATGGGAAAGTCACAAATCGAAAACTACCAAACATACCACAAACAAATCCTGTAAAAGATATTAAACTTAAAACAAAGTGCAATAATAATTATAATTATAAAGCATACAACAGTGACACATTTCTTCAAACATATAACCTGGAGTCAAAAAGACACAGCAATCATGTACGTAACATATGACGCAACATACCATACAACACAGCTCTAATTCCCATTTGGTGGATGAACCCTCATAATGAGACTGGAGGCACAGTTAGATGCACAGACGGTGATGCTCTGTGTGAGAGCGCAGCGTCCGCTCAGCCATGAGCTCTGCCTCCAGCGAGCTCTTTAAATAAGTAATAGCACGTCTCATGGATTTGGCATGCTACATCTCCCGGTCCTGAGAAGCTCGACGTCTCCCTCATTCTCCAGAGAGCATAGCTGGGTCATCGCTAAAGGCAGCTTAAAACACGACAAGCTCAACAGGTCTGAGAAAGCCTCAGTACCAGGCAATGGATAAGCATGTGGAGACTCTGATCCTTAAACAAGAGTCCCTTTGTGATTTTGCTTCCTTAATCGTTACGACGTGGTATATAGTACTCGATTGCATCAGCCCTGTATTTAATTCATGCTAATGACCTCTCTTTTAGATATGCACTTACTGCATTACTTGCATTTGCCAATTTGAAAATGCAATATTGTTGTCTGCTCTCAGCTTCAGTTCCTGGCAGAGTTCCTGGACAGAAGGGTCAGTTTATTGATTAACTGTGCTTCTCTGCTGGCTCCACTTCCCCCAAGACTTGAGAAAACTCCAAGAAACACGTGAAGGAAAACACTGCTTTCCTGCACATTCTTAGGAATAGATGGTTTACTTGCGATGAGTTTCCTTGGATTAGATATACAGATGGATTTTGGGCTTCTTTATTGGACTACATTTAGCATCCGGCTAATTTGTTTGTATGCAGCACAAAAGATTTGCTATGCCTGTTAGCATCTTTCTATTCCATTTGCACAGTTTTCAGAAGGGAAGGTTTGTCCCTCGTGAATGTTACAGAATGCATTACATCATTCATCTGAGACCTGAGCCTTAGCTGGAGGTGAAGTCATGCTCTTCTTTCTGAAGGTTTAACGCATACTCAGCTGGCTATACTCAAAGCTAGTTCTATTAACAGTTTTTTACTTAGGATAACCAATAATTTATACAAATAAGTAAGCATTACACAGGCCATGATACAAATCATATTCTTTAGCTGTTAACAAATTGACTAATTAAATGTTAATACAATGGTAGCAAATTAAAGTCAAACCAACACAAAAACAAATTACAAATATTATAAATTTAAATTAAAAAGAGAACTGTGGTATTTTACAGTTGTAAGTGACATATGTACACTGCTTTCAGATTTATGTATCAGTGTCTTGTGATAGAAGTGACATTTGGCCTGTCTTCTCAATATGATGAAAAACAAACGGTAATTTCCATTAATTCAAGACAAATGCTTGACAACCATAATACATTTTTGTAACATTTCCTTAAACCTGCCAACAATGTGGTCTTGTTATAAGCTAAACGAAAATGACAGAAAAGCTGTAATACCAAGTCCTGGGGCCTGTACTACAAAGCGGGGTTACTGGCTTATCGGGGTAACTTGGTAGCCTGGGCAAAATGTAAGTGAATGAATATGAAGTCCATTTAAACTATGTAACCTTAAATCCGACAAGTTACCCCGATAAGCCAGTAACCCCACTTCGTAGTACAGGCCACTGGGGTCACTTAGCTTGCATATGAAGTACTCACCCAATTATTTTAAAACCCATCTTCTCCTTAAATACAAGACCACAGACTTATCTTGAGAACTTCTACATATATTACCCTGTGACTAATACAGTAATATAGCACTATTTGGCTGCTTCCAAAATAGCAAAAACAACATGTGAAGCCAGAGACTTTTGTTCAACAACTAAACAAGTTCACCGTTCAAAAGAAAAACATTGTGGCTACAGGACGTTCTAGGTATAACCATCAGCCCTTACCATCACTGCACTTGCAGTCAGCATCAGTGTCGTCCGCCTGTTCGCAGGGAGGGGTAGCTTTGAACTGCTTTCGGAGCCATGTGATCTGCCCTTGTTTCTCACCCCTTTTGCTGCCGCTGGTGCTGTATTTCTGCTGAGGCTAAAAGTCTACCTCCCCCTCGCTTTTTCTCTCTGGTAATTTGTCTTGGGCCCAATACTGAGCCATCACTCTTCCTTCCGTCTGTCAGCCACACTAACTTACACAAGACATCCGAGCATCCCCCTCTTTGGCTCCCACTAGAGTCCTAACATTGCATTACATTGGTGGGTATAAAAATTTCATATTCATAGAAATTAACTTCTACTTTATTCCTTATACTGTAGGCTTCTGTTTCCAGGTTTCTCTGGGTATCTCTGGGTTTTACTGAAAACCACAGTTCATTGACAGCCTGGGTCCTTACCTTCATCTCCAGAACAGTCTGCAGGGCTTTGGTTTTGGCAGGATCCTGATGGAGTTGATTTCGCCGATGCAGCTCCTATAAAAGACCCCAGCAGCACACTAAAATATCCAGTGAAATGTGATCATATTCTTCCCCGTGTTCACCACAACAATAATTGTTTGAGTTAGCAATAATATTAGCATTTACATTTCCTGATATGCGAGTCATGGCTGGATCATTAGCAATGCCATTCTTTATCTACTCACCCTTTCACCAACAACTACACAGCTACTCCTGACCACTTTGTAGCACCAAGTGTTGATGTGGATAATTAGAAAGGAGACCTTCCCTATAAATGTGCATGACAAACAGGAAACACCTAATATGGAGCCAGAATAACTACTGTTTCTGTTCAGACCATCAATGCCTTATCCCTCCTACCTACTTTCTGATCTATCAGAACTTTAGCCAGATATCCACCTCTGTACATCCAATCTCTGTCAAAATAACACCCATAGACTTCTTTAAAACAGCATAATCTTAGCATTCCAGGGAGAATTGGGCACTCACATACCAAGGTCTCCTACACCCATTTTCAAATGAAAATTTTATCTTGGATATTAGTGTGTTACTAGATTTCTAAACTAATGCAGGCAACAATGTTAGGAAAGGTAGAAAAATAAACTGAATTCAAATGCGGACTGTTTTATAGCTTCTAAAACAATATCTAACCTGACAGCAGTGAACCATATTCTGAAATACATTCCTAAGCATTATTTGACTGTTCTGTAATGAGCAGATGGATGACACAGTGACTCACTGGTCCACACCCTAGGGATTGAAGTTTAATTCCCATCCTCGGTTCTGTGTGTGTGGAGTTTGCATGTTGCCCACATACTTTCCAATGTTAGCGAATACGACCATTTCCTCCCACAATCCAGAAACCACTAATCAGGTGAAATGAACTGGTGAATCTAAATTTCCGATCCGCAGTGTCCTCTGCCTTGGGTTAGGCTCCAGGATGACTGTGACCCTACAGCTGACATGCCATTATGGAAAACTGATTAATGGATGAATGTTAGAATAGAATCTAATCTCAGTATTTGGTATGTATTTCACCATTTAGGTAATAGTGATAATTTGACAATTCTAGCCCACTGTGAGCTGAGCTACTGTACATCTGGCTCACATCTCCTCATGTGGACAGTTATTCCCAGGCCCCATTTCATGCACTGGTGCTTAGTGAGAAGCCCAAGGGCTGTGCCCAGCACAAGCGGCGCCCTTTGACACGCAGAGAGGGTGCTGATGTGCAGCTGGCCACTGGTGTGTTGAAAGACTAAAATATTTCACTCCTGTGATAAAAATGCATACACAGGGCACTGCGAGCAAATGATACCCAAGGACAGAAACACTATTTGATATGAAACTTATCCTGAGCATAACTGCATGCTAATTAACATGCATGTTTTTGGAGGAGGTATGAGGCCACAGTATCAATCACAATAAGCTATTTTATTCCATTTCAATTTAAACTATATAATATTCCCCTGTTTCAACAACAGTTGAAAGTTTAGGTGAAGGCATTGCATAGAATCCCAAAATTCTGAGCTAAAATCAAAACATTCACTTAGTGTCTCTCGGGGAAGCTGATGTTACCTGTTTTATTTCATTTCACAAAACTGCCAGGCGCAGCTATACATGGGATAAGAAGAGAATAATTGGCAATATTTGTTTGATTTTATTGAAGATTTATACCTATAGCTATTTTATTCCATTTTAATTTAAACTATATAATATTCCCACCTGTTTCAACAACAGTTGAAAGTTTAGGTCAAGGCATTGCATAGAATCCCAAAATTCAGAGCTAAAATCAAAACGTTCACTTAGTGTCTCTCGGGGAAGCTGATGTTACCAGTTTTATTTCATTTCACAAAACTGCCAGGCGCAGCTATACATGGGATAAGAAGAGCATAATTTGCAATATTTGTTTGATTTTATTGAAGATTTATACCTTAAAATCTTAAGATCAGTCATGCGATTGGAATCAAATAGTGTTTCAATCCTCCTGCAATTATATGTACGTGTGGTATATGCTATATGTTAATGTGTGATAAAAAAAAATTATCGTTTAACATTTCTTATAATATTCAATTCAATTTCATTTGTATAGCGAATTTTCACAACATTACATTACACACGTTGCTTTACATTATCCCGGTTAGCAATGAACAATCCAGAGGCGACAGTGGAAAGGATTATTACATGTAACCTACAGCAAACAATCAATGTGTATGATAAGATGTATATTTCTGCTCAGGTTTGTTTTTGCATTTCTTTTTGTTTATTATAGAAATAAATGGCAACATAAAAAACTGAGTAACCCAGAGGCAAAATTGGCAGCATAAACAATGAAGCTGTGCAATTTGAGTTTAACTTCAAATTCATTTAAAAAATCAGACAAAACTGAGGTTATGGTATTGAGGTCATAATGGTGACCTACATACTCCCCCTTGTGTTAAATACTACTGTTATGAGTTTTATTATTAGTTAGGTACGATTAATCCTGATTATGACAGAAAACTGTGTGATTAATTAGTTTTTTTGTAGACCCATCGCCATGACCTCAGTAGTAAAGAAGTCATTTGAGTGCTTTGTACTGTTTCATCTCAGATCTATCACCAACTCTCTCCTGGACCCAATGCATTTACATTTACATTTACAAAATTTAGCAGATGCTCTTTTCCATAGTGACTTACAACCAGTGCTTTGTAGTCCATGACTGTTCTTTGATCTATAAGCTAGACACTTGGATTCTCCCACCAAGTAATCCCCCCAATCCCCCCCCAACTCCACCTGCAGGTAGATCACCGACTTCCTGTTCAACAGGAAGCAACATGTTAAGCTGGGGAAGCACATCTCTGACCACCTGACCTTAAACATTGGTTCCCCTTAAGACTGCGTCCTGTCACGCCTGTTGTTCTCCCTGTATACTAACAGCTGCACCTCCAGTCACAAGTCCGTCAAGCTACTGAAGTTCATGGACAACACCACCCTCATTGGACTCATCTCTGGTGGGGATGAATCCATCTACAGGAGGGAAATTCATCATCTGGTAGCCAGAAAAACTTGGAGCCCAACACTCTACAGACAGTGGAGATGGTAGATGACTTCAAACGCAACCAAGTTCCACCACACCTCCCCTGCACCATAACCTTTTGTGAATCTCTGGTCAACACAGTTGAGTATTTGCATTCCCTGGGCATCATCATCTCCCAGGACCTCAGATGGGAGCTGATCAAAAAAGCCAACAAAGGATGTACTTTCTACAGGAGCTGAAATTGTTCAGTCTGCCAAGATCAATGATGGTGCACTTTTACACAGCCATCGCTGAGTCCATCCTCACCTGCTCCATCACCATCTGGGACGCCAAGGACAAGGACAGACTGCAGCGTATCATCTGCTCTGCAGAGAAGGTGATTGGCTGCAACCTGCCATCTCTACAGGAACTATACTCCTCCTGAACCCTGATGCAGGCAAGAAAGATCACAGCGGGAGTGTTCATACAACGACTCTCCGGCAAAAGAATCAGGACTACCGAGAGAAGAACTACATGCCACAAAAGTAGCAGCTAAACTCATCAACATACTGACGCTATCAAATGTAGAGTACAGAAATATAAAAATATACCTGAAACCAACAAGAATTGGTCACCAAAAGACATTAGCATTCCACTGCATGGAACACCACGGGAACACCAGCTCACGGGAACACAGGTAATAAGTTCTATTTCGCTATATTTTATTTTGGGTAACTTTTGAATTCCTTTTTTGCTTTAAAAATATTCCAATATTTATCCCAAAAAATTCACATCACGATATTTCAAATTTTTCCAATATCGAGTGGCCCAACTAAGGAGCATATTTATAACTAAAAAACTGATATAATCAAAATAATTTTTCTTGTATTTAACCTGTAACTTCACTGGCATGTTCAATAAAATGGATGAAAAGGACCAATTTAAATCCATGTAATCCCATTACAGGAAGCTTGGAAACACCCAAGAGACTCGTACTGGCTTTCATACATAATAGCAAATGGGAAATGGTGTATTATATTGTATTTATATTAAATATTTATGACTTCAGAGTTTAGGAATTGACATTTAAGTTATTAGATATTTTTATGGTTTTATATTTTATAAATTCTTATGTATCGTTTATGTATATGTTATTGCATTTCTTTATCAAGAATACAAAGACGCATTACTAGGTGGGATCTTTCTTGGTTCGTGAGCACACACCTCTCGGAGTTGCATGTTCTCCTTCTCCTTCTGGTCCAGCACCACCTCTAGGTGGCAGAGTTGTGAGTCGGCATCGGCCAGCCTCCGTGAGCGCTCACTGGCATCACCGCCCAGCCCCTTGCTTTGCAGCATTTCCAGCAGCTTCTTGATGGACTCGTCTCGCGCTCCCAGCGTCTGCTTCTGTGTCTCGATGCGCAGCTCCATCTCCTCCAATGTCTTGCGCAGCAGGAAGAGCTCCTTGGCCTGCCGCTCGTGCTCGGCCTGCAGCCGGCGGAAGTTGTCCTCAGTGAGCTCGATGGTGGCATGCTCTGCGCTGCGGCCTGCGCTCTCCTGTTGCAGCAGCAGGTTCAGGTCCCTCTGGGTGCGCAGCTCATCCTGCAGGGCCTGGATAGTCATCTGGAGGTGCTGTAGGGAGAGGACTGAGTATCAAGGTCCACAACACTAACCCAGACCATAAACCTACAACATGGGAACAGGGCCTGAACACATTCCAATGCCCTGCAATTAATTCCTGAAGGGTCCCACATTAGAAGACGCATCCCTCTACTTTTTTTCTTTTTATTTTATTTTTTTTTTATTGCCCACCACCACCCCCCCTCTTCGGAGGACAACTTTATTTTACATTACATTCAAGAGCATAGAGTGTGGCCGCTCCGAACTCACCAGTACCGTGGAAAGAGGAAAAAAAAAAAAAAGAAAAACAGGGGGGGATACAGAAACAACAAGCGTAACAATAACAGACATCAATCAACATGGGGAGAGGGGGAGAGAAAAAAAAAAAGGTATACAGAAATAATAACACTAATAATGTAGGTGGGATGGAAAAAAATTAAGTATAGGGGAATACAGAATACAAACAACCATAAGAAACATAACACTCGTCAAACAACAAGAATTATAACAACATCAGTGATACTAATAATAATTAATAATGTGACAAATCGGTATTATATATATGTAGCATACACACACGTGATCGTACCCTTATATATGTATATTTCAATTCCTAAATCTATAACATACCCTAAAAAGTAATAATAATATTACTACTAATAATAATAATAATCTCTCAACCATTCTTGTATGCATGTGCAAGTGTAGGTGTGACCTGATTTGTCATTGGATGTGCTGGCATTTAATGCCGTCAGGGGAGGTGACAGCACCCCCCCACCAGGCCCAAGGCGAAGGCAGGAGAACCAGGCAACCGAGGCCACCCTACCGCCCCCCCGGCACAAGGGCCCACAGTCACGCATCCCCGAGACAACCACCCGCCCAACCCGAGAGGTAGCCCGCGAGGGACTAAGGGGGCGCCAACCCCCGCACAGGGAGGCCCGCAGAGGGAGGACGGAACGGGAGCGTTGATTGTGCACCTACACCTTTCTAAAACGTGCAGCTTAAATATTGTTTAATAATACACCACTGACTTTAGACGGGTTTTTTGCTGATAATGTGCCCAGCCACACCTCATTTAAACGACAAGACTCCTATGAGTCAGAAATACTAAATTATTTGTTATTTTGAAAATGTGCACGCTGGGTGTGCAAATGAGGAATGACCTAGTATGAAACTAGCAAAACGACTTTGCGTTGCGCTTTTTGCCAGTGCAAAATAGGGCCTTCCATGAGACACACAGAAACATGTACAGGTGGAGTTAGGGCGCTGTGATTGCAAGGCTGCAGGTTCAAATCCTGTATTCAACAGGGTGATTCCACCTTGAGCAAGGCCATTAATTCCCACTTAGTCCAGAGACAACCTGACCCTGATTCCTCAAAAAAAATGAATGTTGCTTTGGATAAAAACCTACAATTAAACTAGAAAAGATGCTATTGAAACAACAACCAGCCCAAGCAGCCCTGTTACCCCCTCACCCCACCAAATCCCTGCTCCTCCCACATCCCCAACCTCTACAATTTCTAGTATTACTGGATGGATCAGCTGGAAATGTAACAGCCCATAAAAGTGCTTTTACCTCTATGCCGAGAGCCCTCACATACTGTACCAGCACCATCTCCCCCACCAATAAAGCGGTTAACTGTATTTCATTGTCTTTATTTTGTTTTAATGTCCATGTCTTCAAATATCATTTATATTCTTTATACCTCTGAATATTTGCATTCTATTTATTACTTTCTCATTTGCACTGTGATCAATGTTTTGACATATCAGTAAGAAAAGACACAGAATGGTATAATTGAGTAAGTAAAATGTAATAACAAAAATACGCGCACATACAGGCACAAACAGACCCCACTGTGTTTTTCTTCTGAAATCTAATGTTATTTCTATCTAAATTGTTGTTGACTATAAACTCAAGACTCAACAGTTCTTTAGTATCAGCACATCTGTGCACACTGAGATACCATGGGCCCCAATGGTGCTGCACATAAATACAAATACGTAAATAAATGCACAATACAATACAATAAATATAATATACATATATATAAACTATGTTTTTGTGTGTGGTGTGTGTGTGCAGTGTAGTGCAAATAAACAACGTGCAAATTTAATTAAAAAGACAGAAAGACAATAGCAGTAGCCATTGACGTTCAAGGGACACTAAGCAGCCTAGTTTTTCCTTAAGTCATCAACCATCTCTTTTGTCTTTGCAATGTTTTGAGATAAGTTGTTGTCCTGACAGCAGTCTGCTAGATGCCTGACCTCTGCTCTGTTTGCAAACTCATTGTTGTTGCTACCTGTGACGTCTTTCTGGCCTGCTCGCTCTTCTACCTCTGACGTCGCTCATGCATGCCCTGCTGCTGTACCACTGCTGTACCATCAGAGGCAGCACCAGTACCTGCCTGAGACTCAAATCTTCAAATTTGGACAGTGTGAACTGGGACTTGCATCTTGCTCATTTGACTTCCGCTGCTGGCCCTTGGAGGATGGGCTCCCCTTTGACTTTGATTCCTCCCAAGGTTTCTTCCTTCTAGGGTGTTTGTGCCTGCTACTGTCGCCCCAGGCTTGCTCACTGGGGGCTTTGGGCAGGGATAATGTAAAGCACTTTGAGACAAAGTAATGTTATGAAAATGCGCTATACAAATAAAGTTGAATTGAACTGAACTGAATTGCTGATGAGCTCCACCAGTGTTGTGTCATCTGCAGACTTGATGATGTGGTTTGAGCTGTGTGTGTATATGTATGTGTGTGCGTGTATATGTACTGTATGTGTGTGTGTGTGTATGTGTGTATGTATGTGTGTGTGTGTGTATGTATGTGTGTGTATGTGTGTGTATGTATGTGTGTGTGTGTGTGTGTATGTGTGTGTATGTATGTGTGTGTGTGTGTGTGTATGTGTGTGTGTGTGTGTGTGTGTATGTGTGTGTTCCCCTCAATGTGATAAAAACCTGTTATTTTGATGTTGGCACCATTGTTTTGGTCCAAGGGGTAATTCAATCTCATAAAATCTGTGAATGCAATCAAAAAAGTAAAAGTGTCAAAAGTCTTGTATTTTGTTTGGCTACTTATGGTTAAGGTTAGGGCTGGGTAGGGGTTAAGGGTGTCGTGATTGGGATTAGGGTTTTCCCCATAGAAATGAATGGAAGGTCCCCATTAAGATAGGTAAGCCAACATGTGTGTGTGTGTGTGTGTGTTTTGTGTGTGTGTGTGTGTATGTGTGTGTATTGTGTGTGTGTGTATACACATTACCATCATACTTCACACACTTCATGGGCAATTCTGAGATGCAAGTTCACAAAAGCACATGTTTTTAGAATGTAGGAATAATCCTGAGAAATACAAAAAGAGCCTGGGGCTGGTGTTTAGCCCCCAGCTCTGGAGGTGTAGGGCCATCATACCGCTGTACACTGTGCAGCCCTTAGACCTATACATGGGAAATTAGCGGTGTGCTGTGACACTGGTCCCATGGCACAATCTTCCTTTGTACTGGTCAGAGAACACAAAATGCACAAGAGCTTTCAAAACTTTTCCAGCAAACCTGTCAAGGGTAAATTGCAACTTTAAGGAGAGAGAGAGAAAAAGCAGGAACAGATACAAACAGAAGTCAATAGCCCTAAATCCGTACCCACCGGTTCTGTCCAAAATCAATCCTGCATTTCCGTCAGGACATCAAGCAGAAAGCTTTCAACCCTGGCAATGAGCCTGAATGTAAATCAAACGGCCTTAGTGGAAAGCACAACTTTTTAGTTAAAGTATGGATGATTTACAGAAGAAAATTTGAAATATTTAAACTGTTAACCAAAAATGGTTACAGTTTCATGGCCCCTTGAAGCACAAATGTAATTCATTCCTCAAAATCGTTCGAAAAGTGAAAACCCATAATTCAAAAACACTGTTCCCATTATACACTGAGAAAAATTACTATACATACCAGACAAATAAAATACACATAAATATATGCACCCATTTTTCTATGCTGATTGGGGACCATTGAAAGTAGCTAAGCCATGCTGTAGTTAACTAGGTGAATTGTGCCGACAACAGGTTAGATTATCAGTGATTTGTCAGTGTGCCGGTAGTGTTGACCATGCTTATGCAAAAAATATTAAACATAAAAGTCTCATATTCAACTGAATAAAGAAAATAAATTGAGTATAAGGGCGATTCCTGTTTTGGACCACATATTTGGCACATACATGTCTGTTTTCTGAAAATTTGAATGATTGTATTTTATGGTTTAAACATTTTATGAGGACTATACCATACTTAGCTATGAGGAATGAATGTTTGCCAAGCTCAGGGGTTGAAAATATTATAATTATGGGATGTTTTTTGTATATATTTCTCCAGATGTTTTCCACCCTGTTAGGGACATGTACATGGTACTCACAGAGTTTAAATAAAGTACAAGTCAAACAATACTGAACTTTTCTGGGATACAATGTGTACCTTTTGCTATGATAAAAGTTTCATTCTTGTAGCATTAACAGTTTTAATTTTATGAGGAGTACAATGTCAGAATAATGGAATCTGTGCATTTTTTGTCCTCATTTTGTTGTCTTGTATGAAGAATTTTATTAATTAGAAATAAAAGTATATGTAGATGCATTATATGTACCCCATTTAACAAAACAATATACAAATATACCAAACACTTACTGTTGTGATTAGAATATTTTTTAAAATCATTGCCTAAAAGGGTGGAATAGAATATAACAGGATGGAACAGAGTCGGCCTCTTAACAAGTAGATTCAGATTCACAACAACAATACTACTACTACAACTAGAAATAATAATAATAATACCACTGTAGTAACAAATAATTAAGAAATACACTCATAAAATAATAATAATACTTTTTGATTATACCATTATTATTCATTATCATACAGAAGAAATACACTCAAATAATAAATCTACAGGTCATTTTAATGAGAATAATAAATATTCTTGTACAATTTCTACTCAGTAGGCTGCATATCCCATACATAGCCTAACAGGGTGGAACCTAACAGGGTGGAATATTTCTAGCTAATTTAGCTCTAGCTCTTTGAGTGAGCAGCATTTAGCTAGCACACACTCTACAGCTGATCAGCATTTAAATAGCTATTTTTAACATGTTTTAAAAAATATTTTTTCCAATAAATATTTCCCATAATATATACTAACAGGGTGGAATTTTAAGGGTGCCTCAAACCGGTTTGTAATATAAAATTGAGAAGGATACAGAAGAGAGTGACAGTTAAAGCTTACCTTAGTCTTCCAGTTGAATTTCCCCCCAAAACAAATGATGTCACTTCGTGGAAATGGCTGTATGGATTTGTAATCTTTTTAGGGAGCCAAGAAACTAGAGGCTCACAGGGTGGAAAACGAATGTGGGGACATATATTATATAATTACAGAAAACAAAATAAGTTTCACAAGATTTGTTTCTTTCTCTAAAGGTACTGTAGTATACCCTAGTCTATCTAAATAGTAAAGAATAAGTTTTGGTTTTTATAATTTTATAGTTTATATTTACTGAGGAAGTCGAATACATTGCATTTGGGACATGCTAAAATGAGCGCATATTCCAGAGAAATGGCGCTTTAAAGAGATGTAAAAAGATAAAAAATAGTCATTTATGTTTGTTAGAGCAATAGAAAACACCTAAACACATAATAAAATAGGTTTGTTATAAAGATTTGTCTAATTTTATAAAAGAATAAGAGCCAGTTAAACACGAGGACATGAATATGTGGCCCAAAACAGGATTCACCCATAAGATACATTGCTGGAACTCATTCTGTCTAACATAAATGAAAGGACTACAAGTGGACAAGCATCGGTGAATGTCAAGGTCACAGAATTTCCTTTGTAGATAATTTCCATCACACCTTTTAACCGTCATGTTCAAGCGCACTTTCCAGAGCCGGTGTCTGTCTGACAAAATTATGCTGAAATTGCTTACATAATGATCCATCCATCCATCTACAGTGAATATGTAAATCACCAAGTTTGGGGTTTTTAGTTTGTTATGTCTGTATATATCTCACAATTAGTGAATATCTCACATGTTCCAACCATGTAAACACACAAACGTTGAGTCTTTTTATTATGATTCAACACACAATAGCATATGACTTTTCTCTCCCCTCAAAAATGGGCCCAATTAATGCTTGACCTATGAGTAAAGCAACAATGCTAACATCCTACAACACACACCCTGATGGATGAAGTCTACAAGCTAGCTTGAGCAGAAAGCCAGTGGAACTGAAACCTGACACCCCCAGACGCTCCTTGGGGAGGATTTGTGTTTAGCACTTAAGGCAAAGTCAGAGGGAGTAAGACTGGGTAGTTTATGGACAGACATGGTCTCTCAGGAGAGAAGCAAGACAAAAGGAGCAGAGCTCACAGTCAGAGAGACTGGACTCCAAAGGAGATGGATCATGTGACCCTGAATGACGAAGCATAGAACAGGCTGGTTTATTTCAAACTGGATGTGATTTCAGGAGACTTACAAACGCTGCAGAACATTTACATACATTATTCTTTCATTATACTGATAAGCTCCATTTTTGCTGCATGTCCTTTGAGCTGCATGTTGATGAGAGGTTACCATGGCATTCGTATTGTTTAGTGAACCAACACAATGGCTGCCATATTGATTCATATACTTTAGGTTTAGTATGAAAATATGTGACTGACCTGAAACTTGAGATTCTTGTGGTTGTTCTCATTTAATGCCATAGTTTTAAATGAATAAAGCACTACACTGGTATGTGGAAGCAAAAAACACCATGGTTTAAACCATCAAGCATTTTTAATGTTGTAATTTAATTGCCTTGTGGTGGCCATATTGTTTTACATGGCAACTTTCATTTAATTTAAGTTCTACAGATGCAGATATACAGCTCTGGAAAAAATTAACAGACCACAGCAAAATCTTTAGTTTCACTCATTTCTCAACTTATGGGTATGCGCCTGTGTAAAATATACATTCTGTTTTTTTGCAAACTCCAGCCTGGCTCTTCCCTGCATGTCATTGATGAAGCTCTTCTTCCATGCTTTATGAGTCTTCAGTAATGTTTCTAGGAACCTGTTATGAATTGCCCTAGCAGTGTAGTTCACACCACTTAATGTTTCCCATTCTTTTTGAAGGTCACTTGAGGTTATCTCCCGTTTCATGTGGCACTGCCAGATAAGTTGATGCTCATCTCTGGCATTAGAAAGTCGCTTCTGCCCTCTACTTGGTGGTTTCTGGTTGTTCCAAGTGTCTCTTGCTTCACTTTGTTCTTGTGTCCTGCTGTTTTAGAAACTTTGAGCCTGGAAGCAGATGCTTTGCAATGTAGCCTTTTGGCAGCAGAACTAGAATTAAACCATGATTTAAAAATGCAGATTTTTTAAAAATATAGAGTGGTATCTTTCCAGAGTTGTATGTTGTTGAGACAACTGTTAATAATAACGTATAATTAGAAGCATTACTCCATACATATAAACAGCTAATGATTTGAGCTTACATGCTATGTGTTTAATATATGAAACTAGTTTGCCAGGAATGACAGAAGTCACATCAAGCATTAAATCATGACAAGTAAAGTCATGTCTCACAGTAGGAGAATGTAGGTGAGATATTCCAACTTAGCTTTGTTCTGTTCCAGTGGTTATAAAATAAGATGCAGATACAGACGAAGAAGGTAATTAGGTAGGGAAGCGTAAAGAGAAGTGACTGGTGACCCAAATCAGAAACCCATGAGAATATAGACCATCTCTACCACAATGCAACTTCATCTGAGAACAAGTCATTGGTTTCCAGCTCAACTGGGACACTGCTTTAATGGCCTTGAGCAAAGCACTTTGTCCGGTAGACTTTCGGATGAGAATATCTGACACTACAAGTCGCTTTGGTGATGCTTTCTTATGAATGATTTGTCCTCATAAATTCATGACAAATGGTTGTTGTCTTCTCTAGTGTGCCAGGGACATTTCTATCAGTGTTTCTGTGACAGCTTCAGTGACAGTTTTCACCTCAGGGTGATGCCCAGAAAAGCTGTCAATACATATGTACCCGAAAAGACACAAACAGAATCGGCAAACACAGATGCACGGAAATTCACAAACACGCACACATACACATCAAATGTCAAAACAGGGAGCGTAAAGGGAGAAAACGGAGCTCTGAGCTTCTGTCATTAAACCTACTAAACACTGCTCTATCCTACAACCCTAAATTAAAATTATCCAACAGAGAAAGACATTCATGGCCTGAGACACTGTTTCCAGTGCTATTCTATAAGCTATTAGATTAGAGCCTACTAGACCTGAAAAACAGACTCTGCATTTACAGAGTAGCTCAGGTCCAAGCAGCAGTTATTTTAGTAAATGATTTTCCTTCCCAGGACTTTGGCTAATAAGGCTGTGTTTGATTACTGTCATGTTATCTAGGCGATGCTCTTACCTGAAGTGCTTTACTTTCCAATACTGGAATGTTTTTGCATGCTCAGGGAAACTAAGTATACCTACAAAAATGCAATATCATGTTTATTTTTGATGTTGGATGACAGATACCCTGTACCACTGACAAGGATGGATGGAAGGATGGAGGGATGGATGGATGGAAGGGTGGATAGATGGATGGGATAGCTATGAAAAATTAATGTTTTCTGTCATATTCTTTTTTTAAGCATTCCATTCATTCTTATTACCAGAAGTAATTTTTTTTTGCAAATGTACACAAAACAATGACAAATTTTAGTCAAATCTACATTTATGTTTTTCATCTTCTTCAGAATCATTATAATAAAATGTAAAGTAGAACATTAAATCATTCCTACAATTGCATGCTGTCCTTAAAGTGAAACCCTTCAATACCAGCAATCACAGTACAGCAGCAATATCCTTCTAGAAGAGAATGACAGGCAGTACTGCAGGTAAGATAGCAGCTCACTTCACGCCCTCAGCATTCTGGAGTATCCTATGGGGCTTTCGAATTGGAACACAATGGCATGATAAAGATGTGGAGGCATATTTGTCATCCATCCCTCCATCCATCCATCCATCCATCCATCCATCCATCCATCTGTCTTCCAACTGCTTGTCCTGGTCAGTGTGACAGGGATATTATTATTAATATTATTATTATTATTATTGTTGTTGTTGTTATTGTTGTTTGGAACAGCCAATTATTTAAACAGCTTGTCAAATCTGCTTAATTAATATAACACTTTTTCAAAAAGAATTTTTAAAGAAGATTTTTCAAGAACCCAGAAATCCAATCCAAAATATGAAGAACATAATTTCCTCACACCTTCATAGGCCATGATCACATAATACTCTTACAAATGTCAATGGCATTGTCACGCAAAACTGGCAAATCCAATTGGGTGGAACACAGAGTGGTTGTTTAATAGCAGCTGACAGCAATCACAGACAGCAGGAGGAAGGAGACTCAGACGTGGTCTCTGAAGATGGCTACATCAGTTAGGAGCATCACGCTTCCTGGACCTTTCCATAAAGCAGAGGTATTCCTGTTATTGCCCGGGGCAGAGCTATGGGTGTACACTCTCAAACGTTTCTGATTTAAATCGCATGTTAAGTATTGGTGGTTTTGCCCAGCACATAATATTATTCTACTTTTTAAAGTCTTTTAACTCTTTTGCTATTATACCGATAACCTGTAACAGACATATGCCTACATCAACATAAAACAAACAGGCCAAGGTATAATTAGTCTTTAGCTGGAAGTTCTGGTTCCACATATTAGCTAGTCAGCTATTTTTAGATCTTTATAAATCCTTAATGATTCCTATAATAGGACTGCTACAGCCTGTTAATAATAACTGTCATCTCCTTTATAATGTTACAAAAATATCATTAGGCCATTAACTAAACCCCTTTCCTTAATGACATCCAGATCTACTAATATTAGACTATGCAAAAGCAGAACGTACAATAATCTAGGGTGCTTTATATGTTCTCACAGTAAACACAATTTTTAGGGTATTATTACTTTTTAAGTGTTTTTTTTATTAAAGAACTTACTGTATTTGTCAGGTAAAACCTTCTTATAAGCATATAAATGGTGTTTATATGAATCAGGCATTTAAATTACATCTATGAACAGAACAATTAAATACAAATTTGTCTGGAACACTTCATGTCTTGCACACTCATCATGTTTCATTCAGTTATTGTATTCTCTGATCAAAATCAAAACAGTGCTATCTTGCACTGCTTAATGAAAAGAAATTTATTAAGTATGCAAACATATGTACAAGGTACCTGTCGGTTGCACCAACATATATAAATAATCTTACTATAAAATGTATGCAAAAAAAAACTGTGGGTTAAGGAATTTAACTTGTGAGCTAAAGAAAGAGAGCTTTAGTTCTAGAAGGGACCGTAAGTATCCATTACTACAGTCATATGCAATTCATACAAGAATAGGCCCTCGTCCCAGAATTCTACCTATGCAGCATTTGATGTACCAGCTACTGAACTGTATTTATTGGCTGATTGATCTGATGCTTGTACTGATTAACTATCTAATACACTGTGTGACTAGCTAATACTGTCAGTTTGTTCTGCTGATGTGTGCTGTTCTTTGACACTTAATGTACTGAATTTCCTATAACAGGCATGCAAGTTGTTCTAGATGCGATCATTACAAAAAATAAAGTATAATGTAAATGTCTGAAGGCCCTGACAAGCAATCACACTAAAGCATGGGATCATTTACAGAGATGCCTGACAGAGTGGCTGTATTGTCCTGGAACATGTTACACACACTTCACACTGCCTGTAGTATACCAGAACTTATTGTCAGAGGAATATTTTTCAACATGGATCTCCTGACTTCATGGGCACCCGTATTCATACTCTGCAAACATCCATCTTGGCTATCAGTACTAGTATAGTTCTAGTACAATCAAAATGTATGGTCATATGTATGGTTTGTTTATAAATACTTTTCTACGTTAATCTATTATTTTTCACCTGCATAAAAAATACTTGTTTTATTTCTAGAAAATATTCTGAACATTTAAAGTACACTTTAAGTAGTATTTAGAAACTGCAAGAAACAGGCCAACTGATGCTAGAATGATTTGCTGTTTTTATAATCTATTGCTAACTGTAACTATTGTGCTGATGACCAAGAAATGCCATGGAGTTTCCCTTAAAGCCGGCTGTACGTTGCTGCTTCTCAGTTACCCGCGTTCGGTCTCCTTTTACCCGCCGTGACTGCCCTGTGGCGCCAGGGAAGGCATCCACGCTAACTCAGCTGTGGCGAGTATCGACATCACACAGCATACCAATGACTAACGCACTGCTGTTTCATCCAATATGTTCACACAGTCTGCAAGAACAACACATACAAATATGAGGGGCCTACGGATGCCTACGTGGGAAGGACGAGGGGGCCACAGCTGCCGTGTCTCAGTAGGATGAGGGAGTGCGACAGCTGGTAATTTTGTAATACAGACGGGGGTGGTAGTAGAGACCTTGAATGAGAATGGCAGTAAGATGGCTCACCTGATTCTCCTCATGGGCCACTCTCATCTGCTCCCTCAGCAAGGAGGCACGAGCCACCTCCTCCTTGCGTACTCCCCTCTCCCTCTTCAACTCCGGGCTCCAGAAGCCACGGGTGCCAGTTCCAGAAGCTGAGATGAGCTTCCCCTCCCTTGCTTCCAGCTCTCGGCGCAGGAGCTCGTTGTCTCTCTGTAGCTCCCTGAGCTGAGTTTGGAGGTCAAGCACGCCGCTATCGCGGGCCGGCCTCAGACCTGCCGGCACCCCCTGGTGGTGGTGATGGTGCTGAAGCATGGAGAGGGAGCCCAGGTCACCATAAGACATGGGATCGGCGTGAGGCAGCCCCATGGTGGCGATGTTGGGACTGCTGCCCATGGCAGTGACACGCGAACCATGAAGAGCGCGACTCGAGGCACGACCCAAACCCACCATGGCTTTGGGGTATGTGGTGGAACCAAGGCCCTCATGGTCACTCAGGTACGTGGGCCCAGAGGTCGCATAAGCTGCATTCAAGGACTGGATATTCTCCATAGATAGCGTCTTACCACCCCCACCCCCACTACTAGCAGCCCGCCGATGGCCCAGGCGTGGTGACCTCGGCAGGCGGGGGGACCGTGAGGGACTGCCTTCCACGTGCCCCATGGTCCTAGTGCTCCCATACATCTCCAAGACTGGGAAAAATCCTTTGAGAGCAGAACAGTATTCAGACTGGAGGGTTGTGCTTTATTTCACTTTTCAGCAGACCTGCTTAGAGCATCTTAGCCCTTGGAAAGAGGAGAGTGATGCATATAGACCTGGAAAGGAAAAAAGTCTTTAAAAACACAAGCAAAAAAGACAAGGACACTGGACTTTACACAACCAAACTGAAGCCTACTGAAGATATACCAAGGGGAGACATCACATTTAACAGTATAGCAGCAGACTGTGGTTAGTCACTGTATTCCAGCACTCATTACCTTTATTAAAGTATGTTTGTACAGGAATCAACATCAGCTGACTATGATGAATTCAAACTAGGCTTTTTTAAATCATCTCGATACCAGTATCGAGATGGTATGTACTTCACAGGCATGTGTATAATAGTAGTGATATTGTTCCATATCTGTCAGTGGAGGTAGCTTGCCACCAATACTGTGGCTTTCACCTGCACAAATGCTAGTCAGATAAACATATGTGCTTGGACAAAGAACTTAATCACTGTACCACATGTATTTTAGGTTAGTGATGTTCTGAGCTCATCTTATTGCTGATTAGACAATGATAAGAAGAAGCCACACATTTCAAAATAATCCATATAATTCGCAGACAACTTACTCTGCAAAAAAAAGAGCCAATTCAGGGAGGTGTAAAGACAATTTCCCCATGGGGATCAATAAAGTATCGATTATTAACACACAATACAACATTGTTAATGAGATTATGTGGATTGAATTGCTTATTCCCTTAATTTAAGTCGCTGAGCTCCACACTACGTTTCTTGAAAATCTAAAACATCATGAGGTACTTTAATTTGCCATGAACAAATTTTGGTCTAATTAATTTTGACTAAGCACACCAAATGAATGGAAAACATAGATCTGACAGCTTATAGCGTCGAATTTAGTTCGACTTTGTAAAAAAAGAAAATAGAGCTTCAAATGATAGACACCCAATTAAGAAAACAGCCATCGACCCTAAGGTTACTCCCTAGTTCAGACTATGTGCAAATCAAAAGCTGCAACTGATGCTGTGATTAGAAATGCAATGCTGAAAATAAAGACACCAAACAGACGTCATGTACAGGAAATAATGCCAGGTTCGTTTGCAGTAAGTAGGCTAGTAACTGAAGAACATACAGTGTAGTAAAATTGCTAGAGGAACGTGTCAGTTGCTCTGTTTGTATCAGACAAAATGAAATTTCGACGCTGCTTCGAAAATCCCCTCAGTAAATCTACGGTTCCCTCAGTAAACCAAATAGTCGAGAGAGCTATTTAACTGGAGTACAGGCTGATCAATATTATTTTACTATAGTCGTGGTTAGGTTAGTTTGGGTTTAAACAATAAAAAGACTGGGTGAGGTGCATATTTCACAACCTCGAACTACCCTTATAATTAAATAATAATAAATAATAAAACAAATACGTCAATGCAATAAGTAATGTCACCATATGGATACCGAGGCTTTTTATTGGCTAATTGTTATACCATTTTGCCGACAATTCATCAGGTAGCACCAGCTAGCCGACCATCGGAAATATACCGTAAATTAAATTTCTTGCGATCGAATACGAGCTTTCGTAAAATAATATATTCCCTATATGACCAATTGTTACAGTACATCCTACCGCCCTTGCTGCAGTGATTTTTAGATCGTTGTTGGATAACCTTTCATTCAAAAGTGGCTTCACGTTTTATCGTAGTGAAAGCGCAGTCACTTGTATCAGAAGTAAATGCAAGGGAATTGATTTTTTACGACTCTAAGGCACGTAACGAGGATTTCAGTCAGCCACTTTTAGTTAATTTGCTAGTGTGCTATGATTTTTGTCTCAGCGGTTATAGCCTACTCATGGAAGTAGCTGCATGATTCACGTTTACCACCAATCCACCAATTTATGTCCGAGCTCCAAAGCCAAGAACATCCAACATTAAATCGGACATGCCATCGTTTACGCGATCAAATTTTGAATTCATCTTCTAAGCTATAGTAATAATTCCCAATAATTAAATTGCAAATCATTGCCAATATTACATTATATATCAAACAGTGGATTTGTTTTTATTAAGCACTTAGACAAGGTCGACAGCGTACTATTAGAATATTTTTGGAATAAGCCACTGACATTTTATACTTGGTAGCAATAAACAGCTTACAGGATACGACTGTTGAGATCCCGTTTCCATGTTATATATATATATATATATATATATATATATGTGTGTGTGTGTGTGTGTGTGTGTGTGTGTGTGTATTCCACATTTCTATGACTAAATCTATACAATGCATAATCACTAATCACTACGTTGCGTTCAACGTATGTTTTGGTATTTTGTTTTCTGGTTTTTCAGAAACACATATCATACATATAAACCATTAATTTCTACATCGATGCTTCTTACAGATATGACATACAGCTCCACTACGGGGGCACCTAAACGTTACATTTCAATGGTGTGGATAGTTGCCCGGGAGATAATAAAAGCCGCAATTCACTTAATTATAGTTTCTGTCAATGTAATTTTTGATAAATTTACATACAACGCAAGACATTGCGTTTAATATGAATTAACAGCAAATCAGCAGAAATACAGCGTTTTGGATGGGCGAAAAAGGAAACGAATGCTAATTTCAGTCATACGTCCTCCACTGTGGGACTCTACGACCACAGAAAGGAAGATGATTTTTGCAAGCATATATGTATTTATTAAGCCTTTCCACAATTAAGCATCAAACGATCGATATCAATCGAAACATCGTTTGGGTATGATCTGCAGATATCGTTTGATTAAAGCACGCCTCAAGAAAATGAATTATAGGTACCTTACGAACGGTAATTCCCCTTCAGCACCAGCTCAATCCAGCATCCAGGCTTCCCCCCGCTTACCGTTCCCAGCATCCTCGACCTCCCGTTTCATTGGGCTGCACATTCGCTCACGAGGGGGCCGGAGCTTGGTAGTTAAAGGGGCGGCTGGATCGCGGTAAGTGAATGTCACCATTGAACATCGCATGTCTGAGAGGTCAGCGGTGAACCATGGCTCTCATCCTGAATCATAAGAGTTTGATGTTTGCGCTGGGGGCGAGGGGGGAGGGGGGGGGAGCAAAAAAACTGCATATTGCTTACTTTACATGTTAACGCAACCATCTAACTCACACATATCCATGTTCTGAAGTCATCACCTAGCCCAGGATGCACAGGTCGCCTGCAAGCAATCTTTAAATGGTATTTTCGTCAAACTGCGCAGATCGTCGTTTTATTTGTAATTGCAATAAAATGGAATTTAATCTATTTCGACTGTAAACAGGCTCTTTATTTTATTCGTTGCAACCTGGTTGAACCAAGATTAGACACAGAAAAGCAGCAAGATTCAAAAACAGCTTCAAATGAGTTCTAAACTGTCGTGGCAGGCAGGGGGGGGGGGGGGGGGTTTACCCATTTGGAGGTCAGACCTCTCCATTCCGCGTCCACAGCGTGCGATACAGTACGATACAGCGATTGTGTCTGACAGGTATGTGTGCGCTTACATATATCAATCACGATTCCCACGCCCCATAACCGCTGCCTGTAGCCCCCTACACTAGGTTTGGGCAGAATTTTATCTTTCATACCGGTCATATGTTTTACCGCAGTTTACAGTATTTAGATGATATTTTTAAAAGCAACACATCACATCAGTGCCTGTTTAGTAATCACTTAATTGAGCTAGCAGGATCTGGGCTGGTGGCAAGTGGAGCCCAATCTTATTTAACCCTCAATGGGTCCTTGTCAGAAAGTTACGTTCCAGGTCCTTGGGGTTCAAGTTGCACCCCTATCCATTGGCATATATAATTCAATGGTACCAAGCTCAAATTCAATTAACTAAAGTTAAGATACATTTATTAGTTAACTGCATGATGCTTGCACAGCTTACGCAGTGAGATAGTGCAGTTAAAGGGGTTGCGGCAGTGGGGGGGGGGGGGGCAGCAGAGGGGACTGGTCATATAATGCACATTCCGACTGTATCCTCTTGCAGAATGTGTCGAAGAGCTTCAGCTGTGGAATACCTAGCCATGGTGTTATATCTTTTCTAACAGTTGAAATGTAAATAAAACAAAATGGCTGACTTTTTTTAATATCCGAAAATGTTCTAGAATATAATAACATAAAAAATTATAGTAGCAATTATCACTAATTAACTGAATTTGTCGATCATATCAATGTCATAAATTAACCCTAAAAAGGGTTATGTAATAGCAACTGGACTTTGTTTTTCATAGAAGACGTTTTGCACTCCATCCAGAGTGCTTTCTCAATTCTGACTGACTGGCATAGCAGGTTGATGAACCCTGTGGAATCCTCAAGTTGTTAGCACTAGATGGTCACCTGTGGGTTGTTGTTGTTCCTCCTGGCTTTCATGTGTTTCACTGATACCACCTGAGGCCGAGCGTGAACGACTTTGGAAGCGTCTTGGCAAAGTTGAAAGAACTGCATTGTAGGTGGACCGGGAGGACAACTGCTTCAAATGAACGACCGTCGTTGAACAGAGGAGGTGGCCTAAGACGTCTATCACCTACCTACAATGCAGTTCTTTCAACTTTGCCCAGACGCTTCCACAGTCGTTCACGCTCAGCCTCAGGTGGTATCAGTGAAACACATGAAAGCCAGGGGGAACAACAACAACCCACAGGTGACCATCTAGTGCTAACGACTTGAGGATTCTACAGGGTTCATCAACCTGCTATGCCAACCAGTCAGTCAGAATTGAGAAAGCACTCTGGATGGAGTGCAACACTTCTTCTATGAAAAACAAAGTCCAGTTGCTATTGCATAACCCTTTTTTAGGATAACCATGACCTGGATAACTGAGAATCTCCACAGACATCTGTCATAAATTAAGTTTTTTTTGGGGTGCATTTTGCACCCCCGAAGAAAGTATGCCAGCGATAATTGACGTCAACACTTTTTCTATCATTTTCTGCATGACCGTATGTAAAACTGGTGCACTTACAATGTCTTGGAGCATAAGGGTTAGTGGCAAAGGTTTGATTCATTGGGCTGGATGGTGTAGGTCTGTTTCCTCTGCCTGTCAGTGGTCAGGAGGTACTGGCTTGGTGGTTAAGGTGGCTTGAGGGCCATGGTCCTTCTTGATAGGCATTTGTGCTTTGGGCTTCTGGTTGGCCAGTTTCTAGTTTAGGGATTCATGGTCCCAAGTAGCCAGCATCCCACAGTTGGTGTGCTGTGCCTCTGGTGCGCTGTGCCGCTGGTGTCCTGTCTTTAAGCCTTTAAGCTTTTCTACAGTATGTTTGCGTGTCCTGGTTTTTGTGTATTTGCCCCATTTAGGTTTCCGTAGATTCTGGTTTGCATTCTCCAGTCCTCTGCAACTGAATCTACCTTCGGGTCCACCTCAGCCTGGAGTCAGGGGCCAAGTCCCCCCTGGTTCCTTGTTGCCAGCAGTGTTGGTACTGTTGGTCTCAGGGGCCAGGGGGCAGAAGACCTGGCATGACGGATGGGCAGCCCAGGTTGAGGTTCTCTGTCACAGACCTTGTTTTCTGCAGGATAACAAATCTAATAACCCAGAACCACTGAGTCACATTCATTACACAATGCCTTTTCAGCATCTTGGTGCAGGGGGGGAGATCCCCCACAATAAACTACATTGAGCATGTGAAGGTGGGGGTTCCCTTATGAAAAATTTCACTGAACGAAAATACCACAGTATGCTATAAATATTGCCATGATATCGCCGAAGCCAGGAGTGCTACTAGTGATTTTGGGCCCCATGAAGGCATCACACTGGGCCTCCAACACAGATCAGTCCAATTATATTATATTTTAGCAATAACATACGAGAAGGAGTGTTGTTATACTCCAACATATCATGGCTTTGATTTGGTCGTAGGCATGAGGCTGCAGGCCGAGTGCCGAAGATAATCACAGCCATGATATATTGTAGTACAACCACACTCCTTCTCATATGTTATTGCTTTTATACAGTATTGCTTCACCTACACATGTTCCCTTGCAGGTAACCATGGTTAACAAAGGAAGAACAATGATTTCAAGCATCACCATCCTTTTAAAGCTTCCAGTCTGCTATTCTAACTAAATCAGCATGACAGAGTGATCTCCAGTCTTGTCCTTGTCAAGTCTTACCTGTGTTAACGAGAGATGCACTGAAATTATGTCAGCAGGTCGTTTTGTGGCAGGGCTGAAATGCAGTGAAATGGGTTTTTTTGGGATTTTTCATGGCAAAGAGGAACTTGTGCATGCAATTAATTGGAATAAAAAAAAATATTATTAACTGACTAATTCTCAATATGCATCCCCACTAGATTAAGCTAACCCTTCAAAATATACATAGATTGGCACTCACTTTCATGCCCTGCTCGTCCAACCCTCCTGTGTGCCACACCTCCTTGTTAACCTCGTGTGGAATCCCTATGTTTCCAGCTGTTTTCAATCCTGTGTATTTTAATCTCTGCATTTAAGTCCACGTTCAAGTATGTTTCCTGTCATTGAAGTTACTTATGTTAGCATCTGTGAGAAGTCTTCGCGAAGCCCTGTATTCCTCTCTGTTACCCATTAAAATCCTATTCCCCGAACCTACGTCTCCTGCTCCTGCATCCCCGTTCCGCACCCGACTTACCCAACGTGACAGAATGAAAGAACTCGACAATAAACGCTAACCGAGGAGGAGTACCTCAACATGGCGAATGAGGTGATCCACTGGCTAACCCAGCCTGAGGTCCAGGAGGATCCCACGGCTCGAACGTTAGCCCACTGAAGCTGGGATATCCTCGAGGGGATGTCCCTACCCGGAGACGTGCACCTAGCTGAGGAGGTGCACGAGAACATACATCGGCTGAGAAACGGAGTAGGCCATACTGAATCAGGTAGCCCAGGACAGCGAGCTACCTTGTGATCTGCCAGTGGAGACATCAGATGCGCCCCCGACTCCGTCTCGATCCTCCAGGGGAAACACGAAGCGGAAAAACTGGAAGCAAGAAGACACGTCGGAGGTCTTCTATAGGACCGGTTTGGTCTCTGCTGCTTCCCCTGTCGGATGTTAGGAGGAACCCCTCCTGATCCTGAGTCCCGTGGTGTTCATGCTTGACGTCACCACTGCTGGTTCTTCCGAGCGGACGCTCGAGGATTGTCCACCTGCCACTTTATCATCAGCGTCGGCAGCTCGCCCCACTCTAGGGGCATGCCTAACTGTCAAAGGGACCAGGTCAGTTGTGAATCCGATCCCGCGGGTCCCCAAGTCCCATAAACAGGCTGCAAACCGGCGGTGTTCACCCCTGACATCACCTCCGTTGCTTCGCCCGAGCGGGTGCCCGAAGCCTGCATCACTGCTGTAACGTTGCATAGGTTCGCAATGTACCTACCCGCCCCTTCTCTGCCAGTGCCAGTGGCTCGCCCCATTTCAGGGACACACCTGGCTTTTAAAGGGGCCAGGTCAGTTGGGGATGCTATCCTGCGGGTCCCCAAGATCCCTAAATGGACGACGCCTGCTGCCAAGATGCAAACTCCTGCTTCGCCCGTTCCTGCTCTGCTCCCTGAGGTTCCTGCTCCGCCCATTACTGCTCCGCTCCCTGAGGTTCCTGCTTTATCCGTTCCTACTCCACCCCCTGAGGGTCCTGCTCCGCCTGTTCCTGCTCTGCCCCCTGAGGTTCCTGCGCCACCCATTGCTGCTCCACCCCCCAAGGTTCCTGCTCCGCCTGTTCCAGTCCCTGCCCCTGATCCCCCGGACTCCCTCTGGAGTGATGTCGCCCCAGCCAACACCCCAACATGGTAGATCCCGGCCAGGTCCCCGCCTTTCGTTCTCCCAGTAAAGGGAGAGGACACCTGCGCCGGGGTCGTGTCCCACCCACCTTGCCCCCTGGCTCGCCTTCGGTCCCCCTGGCTCCGGCTCATAAGAACATAAGAACTATACAAACGAGAGAAGGCCATTCGGCCCATCAAGCTCGCTTGGGGAGAATTTAACTAATAGCTCAGAGTTGTTAAAATCTTATCTAGCTCTGATTTAAAGGAACCCAAGGATTCAGCTTGCACTACATTATCAGGAAGACTATTCCATACTCTGACTACACGCTGTGTAAAGAAGTGCTTCCTCAAATTTGTTTTAAAATGTTCTCCCGCTAATTTCCACCTATGGCCACGAGTTCTTGTATTTGAACTAATGCTGAAGTAACTATTCGGTTGAACAGCATCCAAACCTTTTAGAATCTTATAGACCTGGATCATGTCCCCCCTCAGTCTCCTTTGCTTGAGGCTGAACAGATTTAGCTCAACTAACCTTTCCTCATATGACATTCTTCTAAGACCAGGAATCATTCTTGTGGCCCTATGCTGCACCTTTTCTAAGGCCACAATGTCCTTTTTAAGATATGGCGACCAAACCTGCACACAATATTCTAGGTGAGGTCTCACCAAGGAATTGTATAATCTTAGCATTACCTCCCTCGGGAGTTGTCTGCGGGTCCTCTGGCTCCAGCTCAGCGGTCGCCCACAGTTTCCCTGGCTTTGGCTCGGTGGTTGTCTTCGATTCCACCTCCGGCACCTTGTCAGTCGGCTGCAGTCCCACCTCCAGCACCTTGTCGCCTGTGGGTCCCTTGTCTCTGACTTATTAACTCTATGGAGGGCACCAGGGGCCCCTTGCATGGGGGGGCATTTCTTCCCTCTTTGGAATAATTACCTTATAACTTCAGATATAAAAGTCACAGACACATGCCTGATACCTAAAATCAGAGTTGACCCCTTTACAATTGATTGTAGGAAGTTCAATAACGAAATGAATAACCTGTGTATAATTTATGGACATGCGAATATAACAAAAACAGCTGGAAAAATACAAAAACCTGTCTTTGTGTCTTGGATTTTTGTAAATATTTCAAAAACTACATGATGGAATAGGTCCAATTTTAAAAATCTGGTTCCCAAACTTGTTTTCTACATGTGTGCCCAATTTCATATCATTTGATGCAGCCCAACAGGTTTTACGGAGGAAAGAGCAAATGGTGCAACTGGGAGCCTTTCCTATTCAAAACCTAACCTAAACTAATCTGAAACTTATCCAAAATGGCAATAGTGTAACTAGCAGTGTTTTTTGGGGTAGCAACTTTCTTTCTAAATGCATTACCACTTATAGGTCATAAGTAACAATTTGTCACACATCATCACCACACATTTGTAGGAAAATCTATATTTTATTCACACGACTTGTGCCAAACTTATCCAAAACCTATCCAAAACCTATCCAAACTGGCCACAGTGTAACTAGCAGTGTTTTTTGGGGTAGCGTCTTTCTTTCTAAATGCATTACCACTTATGGGTCATAAGTAACATTTTGTCACACAAAATCACCACACATTTGTAGGAAAATCTATATTTTATTCACACGACTTGTGCCAAACCTATCCAAAACCTATCCAAAATGGCCGCAGTGTAACTAGCAGTGTTTTGGGATAGCGTCTTTCTTTCTAAATGCATTACCACTTATGGGTCATAAGAAACATTTTGTTTCTAACCCTAACCCTGCATAACTGTGCCCAAACAAAGCCCGACAAGTGCCCCGCATAACTGTGCCCAAACAAAGCCCGACAAGTGCCCCGCATAACTTTGCCCAAACAAAGCCCGACAAGTGCCCCGCATAACTTTGCCCAAACAAAGCTGACAAGTGCCCCGCATAACTTTGCCCAAACAAAGCCGACAAGTACCGTACATAATGTTGCCCAAACAAAGCCGACAAGTACTGTACATAACTTTGCTCAAACAAGGCCGACAAGTGCCCCGCATAACTTTGCCCAAACAAAGCCCCGCGTAACTTTGCCCAAGTGAAAGCCAAAAGCGCTGCATTACTTTGCACACTTCAAAGCTTGACAAAGGCGATGCGGAACTTTTCCCAATGTACCACAATACAAGTGTTACCAAAGCAAATGTTAATTGTAATTTACTGAATCACGGAATTATAAAAATCTATAGAATAAAAGAGTAAACTGTAAATAAATGTACTTATGTCGAGCGTTGCATCCTCTCCGCGCAAAAAAGCGTCCTCCTCCATCGAATCAATGGATTAAAGCGACACTTTCTTCCCCCGAACCACTCTTCAAAATCATCTTCTGTGCTTTCTCAACAGTGAAAGTCATCCGAGCCATTTTTCTTCAGTCAAAAAAGTTGTTGTCCGAAAATAACTGGGTAAACTCACGGAGACTACGTGCGTAATGCGTAATCGAGACACTCCCACAAAAACTGCACCTGCAGATAATAAGTTGCGCATTCATGTCCCCAGCGCGAAAAACAATGCCCAATCAGCACATCCCATACCATTTTGCAAACCTTAGACACACCTCTATTGGATGAAGCAAATGACACTGTAATTTGATGTTCATGTAAAAAGTTTATTATGGTGAAACATAACCATGGGCAAAGGTTCAGTGCGTAAAAAATAATGTGCTAGCAGGGAAGCAGAGCATATATCTGAAAAAATACTTGACAATGAAGGATTACAGTGATTGATTTATGTACATAAGAGATCAAGCTTTCAAACGAGGGTAACTTTGTCATTTTATTCATTGGTTTTCTTCTAAAACTCCGAAGATAATAAACATTGCACGAATGTACAGAATGCCGACTGACATTTTTCCGCGATGAGTGAGCAAGCTATTTCAGAGCATTACAGTCATATTTATGGAAAAATGCGTGTTTTGTCTTAATACTGTGACGGTTTATGAATTATTGGCCGTGAAAGAAATAGTTTGAAGTGCTTAGTTTTCATTTTATTAACACTTATATTTTACTTCCTGACACTCGACCCGTTTAAAGATGGCTACCATGGTCATTTTATTTTTACTTGTTACAAAAAAACCATGGCACAAAAATTGCGCAACTTTCTACAGATATTATCTGAAAGGTTTTTTGTAGTGTAACAAGCCGTTTTTGGTTGATTTGATACATTTGTTTCTTTTATTGAACGTCATTTTTTTTTGTTATTGAAAATTTGGACGTATGCGTCCGAACCACTAGGCGGCGACAATGAAAGAGTTAATTGCCTATGCCTTGGCCGGCTGTGGCTGCGGCTTCATCTGCCGCAGCTTCTGTTCCCTCCTCCCCTCCGCCAGTGTCCCCTTCACCTTCCTCCTTGCCTCCTACATTGGTCCCTCCGCCTTCCTCCTCGTCCCCTCTGACGTTCCCTCCTGCTCTCTCCTCGCGCTCACCGAGGGTCCTTCTGGCTCCAGCCTCGCAGTCGCCTGCTGCCCCTGTAGTTTCCGCCTCTTGCCCGCTGGGTGTCCATCCAGCTCCTCGTTTCCCCCCGCCCTTTGCCTTCCTGCCTCCTGGTTTTGTGCCCCCTGTGTCTACTCCTCATCACCTTTGTTCATTCCTGGTCCCTTTGTTCCTCCTGTTGGTGTTTCCCCGGTGTATCCTTTTTTGGTTCCCCTGTGTTTGTTTGCATTCCCCGAGGTTTGTCGTTTGTTGTCATGGTTGTTTTCCTCGTGCCTGTTTTGCGTGTCGGTGCTGTTCCCGGTGTCATTGATATAATGGAAGCCCACCCACCTTGCCAAAAACAATCCCACTGAATTGGTACAAATTCCATTTATCGCCTCGCAACCTGGAACACACAACTGGAGGAGAAACCTTAGCAACACCAAACACGCCTCCCCATTCTGTACATTCTGTAGCTGTTCTGTGCTGGCACTGCAGGGGGTGCAAGTACTTCTATGAGGATTGAGCAAGCTAGTTTAACTTCGTATCAGAGGGTGCGTGCCATACGCAAGTGAAATCGCCTGGATATCAGCAACCCTTCAGAAGTTGGCACCCTAAGAGAGTGATCATGGGTTTGTGCAGGCACCCCATTGACAAGATAGCTGCTTTGGAAGCAATGGTAACCAGGGACGGATTACAGACCGGGCCAGCGGGGCCGCTGCCCAGGGGCCCTTGGGGTGCAGGGGGCCCATGGGGCCCCTAGCCCAAAACAATTTGCAACACTTATCAACAATGTATTTTCGTTTGTCTATTTTAGAGGGCCTACATTCTTTGATCCTCTGCCTACAAGGGAAATGGGTGCATGGGAGCCTACTTTTAGAAGGCCCTCTTATTATGGTCCTGGCTTCTGGCTACCAGGGGGTCCTAGGGAGGATGGGGGCTTTGGGGGCTTTTAGAGGGCCCTCTGATTATGAGGGCCCTACTAAGAGGCCCTAGGGAGGAGGGTGTAGTGTACCTTTAGAAGGCCATCTAATTACAAGGGCCCCTACCATGGGGTCCCTGGCTTCTGGGAGGAGGGGAGGGGGGCATGTTAACAGCCTTACAGAAGGCCCTCTGACTAGGGAGCGGTAGCATGGTGGGATGGAGGTGGTTGCACATCATAGTATAGTTTATGCACAAAATGTGATCACAGAATTCGTAGTTCACCCACCTCTTATTTTTCCACTACACCCCTGATCACTGCGTTCTGTAAGGGGATATGGTACACAGGTGGATTCTGGCATGGTTCAGCTGGACACGGTACACATGTAGTGTGATCACTAACCGTGCCCCAACATGGCTCTCACTGTACGTTCACACCAGGAGAGACCAAAGCGAACACGTCGACAAGGTCGTTGAAGAAGCTTCGTTGTTGAATTTGCTTTATTCACTTTGTTCGCTCATTGGAATGTTTGATTTAGCCTGTTACCGTGGGGCGTTGGTAAATCTATATATTAGAATTGGTTTTCACCGAACCGCGTCATAACTCATTACATAAGGTTAACTGACTTTTAACTTCTCTTTTTCGCTCTGGTCTCCCAATTCGCTTCGCTGCCAGTGAATTTGCTTTGTTCGGCCAATTCGCCGACTCTCCATAGAGAAATAATGACTTTCGTCGCTCTGGTCTCTTCTGATGTGAATGTACGTGACATCAATAATGACACTCCAAATAATAAATATTATTAGCTACGAGGATGTAATTGTCTTCTTTGGGAAAGCTGCAAAGCAACAATTGCAGATTATAACAGGTACATGGCATTTTGGTTCACTTTTATAGACATTTCTATTTCGAACTAGCACATTCTGGATTATTCAAACAAATAATGTTTGTTATGGTACAATCTGGTTGTGCTACGTTGCTACCTGTCTCTATAAACAGAGATAATTTGAGATCCAACTTACTGTATCAACTTAAGCCACCTTCTTTTTACTTTTTCCGAGGTAAAAAGCGGCAAAAGATAGTTTTGTCAACATCATTCTGCTTTTACAACACGGTACGCTGCACTAGTTTGGACCCACAAGTGGCATGATGACGTAGCAACTAGCCATCCCAGACAATGCTGGCGTTTTTTTTTTTTTGTTTTTTTTTGGGGGGGGGGGGGGCCTCGCGAACGTTTTGCCCAGGGGCCCACACAACCCATAATCCGTCCCTGATGGTAACTAGATATATTCTCGACACAGACTCCACAGGCTATAAACCTCTGTTTACTGCTGTGAATTTGTGAAGTTCACAACGATTCTCATGGTCAAAAATCAATTTTTTCATATAGTGCTGTGTACTGCACTTCCAGCTGCACACTGACTCGTGTTCCTCACCTGATTGTTAAGCTTATTCTGCAATCCTGAGGAACAACTGGCACGTTAGCTAGAGGTTCTCTAGGGCAGGGGTATTCAACTAAAATTTAAAGAGGTCCAAATTTCAAATTCAAATTTCTTGAAGCAAAGGTCCGGAAGATCATAATGTCTAAATATTTAGTGTGATATATACTGTAATTAAGTAGCCTATTAGTTGTATCAACATTGCATGTAGTCAATACCTAACTATCAAATCAAATTAATTCAGTACAATTGAAAAAGTTTTTCACAATATTTATTGTCACGTGACAACTGATGAACTGAACTTATATGTATGACTGCTGATACGTATAATGTTCTCTCATTTACTAAGTAAAAGTAGGGCTGCATTTCAAAATAAGAGAAAATAAATAAAATGTGAACACTGTGCATGTTTAAATAAAGTGCTTAAGAAAAATAAAATAAAGGGAGGAAAGCTTGAATTTCCCCTTTTTCTCGTATTCATTTTATATTTGTCGGAGTAACAATGCAAACGGAATGACAAGCCATTTCAGGGAACAACAGTGCATTTTACTTTTCATTTCAAATAAAACGCTGGGTTGCCAACTTAATTCGGCCAGCAGCCTGGAGTGAGATTTTCAGTTTGAGATATGTAACAATTCCTACCTTTTAAATAGTCTGCTTTTGTATTGAACCGTGTAAATACACTTTTAACGTAGATAATTTTAGGTTTATAATAGAATAATATAGATTTGCCGTATTTCCTGCGTGAGTGTCATGCCAGATGCTTGAGATTTGGCACCCCTGAAAGGTTGTTACAAATTGGAGACATGAAATCATCAATAAACTACGTCTATTTATACAGCATGTTATATAATACATACTGTGTTTGAAAATTTTTCAGCTGTAGGATTTCAGGACAGAGCAGTCACTCTGTTAGGAACATTATGGCTTTTTGGTTGCGAGTGTTTGCTTAGCTGCTGTTATTAACACTAATGGCACATTAGTGCAAACAAAGGGCTGCATACGCCGAACTACGTCTTGCTTGGCGGTCAAAGGCGTTTTACGTTCATTGGCGTGGGAAACGGTGGTTATAGTGCTAAACCACTACCAAAAACACTACAAAAGCTGTGGCGGATAAAATAGAAGCACCCCATCAGGTTTTAAATCAAAACTTTGGCTATTGGTCCAGGTCCATATGGGACAGCTTCTGTGTCCGGAACCAGACCACGGTCCACCTGTTAATGACTTCTGCTCTAGGGGTACTACTTTGAGGTGTGTTGCAGTGGCGGGGAGGTAGGAAGACATTGGTAGCAAGTGCTGGAGATCATCGATTCCTAGTGACTGCAGGTGAGCAACCTAGAACTGCATCAAGGGATGGCTGCAGGAAGGGAGGCTACCAGAGTGGCAGGAGATCGCTTCACTTCACTAGGAGGCCAAGGCTCTCTACTTGTACTGAAGGCCTCCCAAGGGCAACCAGCACCTGCTGTCGCTTCTGGTGCCAGAGTCTCTGAATTATGATCCTGCAGGCACTGCACAGTGGGACAGAAGCCAGCCACTTTGGAGTGGAAAAGTCTTTGGAGAAACTCAATTGCTGTTGCTATTAGCTCAAGTGCAATCAGGACACAGAATTGTTTGTGCACTTTTGCAATGCATGCACCACCCAGATAGGTCTGAGTGGCCTGTCCAAAGCACCGCTGCAGCCTTACCGGGTGGGTGCATTGATGGAGAGAGTGGAGGTGGACACCCTAAGTCCCTTTCTCTGTAGTGACTCTAGAAACCATTCTGAGTGTGAATGTAATGTAAATTATGGAATTCCCTTGTCTGAGCCACTGCTGGTAGTCACTGGCAGTGTGCTGTTAATAAAAACGCAACTTTCATTTTTTTTTTTTTTTCAAAGAGCTGCCTCCTCTTTATTATTAAAAATATGAGCCCCCACCCATATCAAGTTACAATGCAAATTCTGCTCAAGAAAACCCTGTGCCACAGTAGAAAGTTTGTCAGCTGCTGGTCCCGGAGTTACACAGGGGGCGGTGCTTGGGTGCATACAAGAGCCTCCAGGAGTGGGGCACTGTGGAATCACTAAGACCCTTTGGGGGCTCTGCTGCCTGGATGTAGAGCTGCACGTTCATTGCTGTGATGCCCACATGTTGCACAACAGCCCACATGACCTCTCCTGGGCTCTTCTCCAGCTCACACAGACTGTTGCTCCATGGAAAAGGTTGCTGTGGATGTTTTGAGTTCCTTCCCGACCACTGCTTCAGGCAACCACTATGTCCTATGGATTATTTCACCATGTGACTGAAGGCATACACAGTGCCAGAGCAGAGAGCCACCATGATGGCCTCCAAGTTGGTGGATGAGTTCATTTGCAGCATCAAGGCCCCAGAGGAACTCTACAGTGACCAGGGGAAGAACTTTGCCGGCTGCTGGGTATCCATAAGACTCATATCACCCTACTGCACCACCAGAGCTAAGGTCTGGTTGAGTGCTTCAATTGGACACTTACAGTACCACTCAGATTTCAGACCAGCTGGCATCAGTAAGACTGGGAGCAGCGCCTCCCGGTGACCTGAGGAGGTGCTTGAGGGGCTAGGCGATGACTGGGGAGTGCTGGTTGCTGCAGGTTCAGCCGGAGTAGCTCAGAAGCCAGGGTTAGGGTTAGGGTTAGGGTTAACCCTAACCCTAACCCTAACCCTAACCACAGTCAGTCTGGAGGAGGTGAGAGAGTAATGGGTTGAGGCAACTCGGTGGGTGTCTGTTAGGGACCGAGATGGAAGGCACGAGGAACACAGGCGGATTAGGAAAAAATCCTTTTTTTAAAATTCACAAAAAAAAGCAATTTAACAAAGAATAAACTTGGGCCCATAAAAAATTCAACTAATCAATAACTAAATAATAACCTCAACCAAACAAACTGACCTCCTAGACAAGACACCTTGAGGGCTACTGTATATATACACTGGTTGGCCAAACCACAAGACACAAAAGGGGTAAAACCAATAACAAATACCACAAATACACCCATACAAAAGTCAGATAATGTTTCAATCAAAAGAAACAAAATAAAATCAAATTAAGTTAATCCGAAAAAATATACCTAAACAATAAAAAGAAACTAAATGCAAACCATTCCACTCCCACGGCAAACAGCCAGTTGGAGTTGTCCAATTTCCTGCATTTAGCCCAGCTTCCATGTTGGCCACCTCTTTTGCCTGGAGCAGCAAGGAATCCTCCCCTGCACTCCACACACGGTAAATCAAAAGAAACAAATTAAACTCAATAAATACTCAACACATTATTCCAGTTAACCAAATGTGCGCGCCTCATCTAGTAAACTGGTTAAATGTGCCAAATAAAGAAATACATAAATTAAATGTTAATTACTAATATATTGCAACTTAAACTAAACAAACTCAAACATATAATAACAAATGACCATAAATGATACTTCCCTTCAAATTAGCTGTGTGGCTGTGGGGGCAGCCATCACAGTGTCGATGGATCGGTCATGGGAACAATGTGGGACATGAAATAGTGTAAGCAGTGGAAACAAGACCTACAACCCCATTGTTTGACCCCATCCCGGATCCGGAAACGTTGCTTCCTCCCTTGGATCCCTCTCTGGATCCATCAGTTGTCCTGGGGCCAAGAAGACCTCTGCCAGATCATCTGCCCTAGGAAGCAAGGGCATAGCCTCCAAGAAGAAAACGGTGAGGTAGGATCTCTGAGCGACACCCAGAGGGACCTATTTCAAGTTTGAGACAAGAACTTCCTCTGAGTACTCTGAATTGTGTGGAGGGACCATCTCCAGAATGAAGGGATTTGGATCTCTGACTGGCGACTGGACTTGGGAGGCATGATCTGGTGGTTGGGCTTCTGAAGTGCCACTGGAGGATCAGACTTTGGAGGTACTGCTAGGGAATCAGGCTTCGGTAGGATAATAGTGTAGTGAAAAAGGTTACCAGTTCTGGTGATTCCAGAATGGCAGAATCAGCAATAGGCAAGGTTGACAGCTAGGATGTACTGTAGGTTGCCAGTCTGCCTGCCAGAGCCTCCACTGCCCGATGACCACACAGGCAGTCTTGCTCCAGCGATATGGTCGGGCAGTTGGAAACCGGCGATGAGGTTGGGTAGGCTGGGGCCAGATGTGAGGCCAGACAGTCAGAGATGGAGCAGCAGAGGAGGAGCAGCTAGGCAGTCTAGGGCCAGCAGAGTGCCTGGGTAGTTTGGGGTTGGCGGGGCACGTAGCTCAGCAGGTTAGGGTGCTGTGCCCATATCTGAAAGTCTGTGGGTTTGAATCCTTGGTTGCCAATCATATCACCACTGGATCAGGCTCTTAACCCCAGCTGTTCTGCAAAGATGAAAACCTAGTTCTCTGACCCCAATATCACATGTGTCTCATAAAGATATGAATTGCAAAACCCAAAAAATCCTATGTATTGGGGAAGGACTCAGACAGACAAGAGGAATGACATCAGTGATTGGACTGGGGAACACAGGACTGGGAAGCACATGTATATGGACTAACAAGGGGTTGACACGGTGCAGGTGAGGATGGTTAGCACAAGGGAGTTGGTGATCATGAGAAAGACACACCTGGGAATAATCAGAAAGAATCCGGAGGACCAGCAGCGACCCCTACTGGTCATACTGGGGGATGGATTGGACCCTTCTCCAAATAGCATACACTCTGGGCATAGGAGACACCACCATGACCAGGACAGGGAAGATGGAACCAGTGACAGGACAGGGCACAGCAGGACCGACAGGGTACATGGGACAACAATGGACATGGAACAGGCAAGGGTCAGACTGGGAACCAGAAGGACAACAGGAGAAATCAATACCGGAATGAACCACACAGACGAAACAGACTAAACACCAGATGGAACTAGGCCCCAGGGAATATAGCATAGACTAGGGAGCAGGAAAGACAGGGACAGAGACGGCATGAACACACTACACCAGTACAGGGCAGTCCAGAAGGGGAATAATGGAGATAGAGATGAAAACACCAGAGGGGGTAACAAGCAGACCAGGGCAAAACAAAGGTCGGACAGGGCAATAGGACAGGGACGAAGCGCGATGACAAGAAACAGGGAACGTCTGGGGAGTCTTTCAGATCCTAGGGAGCTGGGGATGACCCAAGGATGTGGACCCTCCTGGGCCTGATCACTGGAGAAGCAAGGCTAACTAAGAGCACAGGTCCTGAGGGCCTCAAATTGCCAGCGGGGCCAGGGAGTGCATGGAGCCTGTAGGGCTGAAGCAGGAGTGTGCAAGAGGGGACAATATTGGCTGAATGAGAGTCTGGTCAGCTGGTATGGTTTGTCCACATCTCCCCCTCTGGAGACAAAACTCAGCCAGCTCCTCCCTTAATTCCTACCTGACACTGCTGACTGTACCAGGACCAGGTCAGGGTGGACCTCAGCCTGAGGTGGGGGCCCCCAGAGTAGGACTCAGAGCAAGGCCCAGAGGGTATCACTCTATGTCCTCTGGTAAGGTATCCTCTGGGTTGACTCAAGCTGACCTGGTGGCAACCGGGAAGTCAGGTGTCGACCTGGCGGTGACCTTCAGGGGATGTGGATACCGCTGGCAGGGAGCCAGGAGGCTGTGAGGAAGCTGCCAAGATGGCAACAGGAGACAAGGCAGGTGCCAGCAGGGCACAAGGAGACAAGTTGGGCCCTAGAGGGACATCAGGAGACAAGCTGGGCAGGGCACCTGGAAGCAAGCAGGGTGCAGCCAGGACATCTGGAGACAAGGAGGATGAAGCTGAACTCCTGGTGCAACCACTGGGGTTCCCTGCAGGACAGCAGACGTGAGACAGTAGCCCACACTGTGCAGAGTGGGGTCTTAGTCTGAGGCATGGTCTCACCTAGGACAGACATACTGGGAATGGCAGCACTTGGGGTAGGCTTGGGCAGCACAGTTGCTGCAAGACTGTGTGCAGGTGATGTGGCCCCTCTTGGGCTGGGAACCAGGGACTTTGGCAGAATGGCCCTCTCTAGGCCGGGAGCTTGGAGTGTGGACGAAGCAACCTTCTCTGGGCCAGCAACGTGGAGCACAGGCAGAGTGGCCCTATATGGGCTGGGTGCTTGGAACACAGCCTCTCGGGGTGCAGTATAGGTGAGGACGGCCCCTGGGGGCACAGCAGAGATGAGGATGGGCAGAGCAGGCCTTTGGAGACTTGGGACGAACAGAGGCCCCTTCTGAGCCCAACCCTGGAGACTCGGGACAAACAATGCCCCCTTCCAGGCATGCTGGTGGCTTCCCCAGGGCAGAGCTTTGGAGACACCAGGTCAGATGAGGTGGCAGCCACAGCACAGCCAGCTTTCTTTGCTTCTTTCTCCTGTGGCCAGAGACGGTAAGCAGAGCCACGGCAAGTTGTAGGCAGCCGATAGGTAGGGCACCTTCATGCTGCAGAGAGGCAGCGAGCAGTATGGCATCCATACAGGCAGGGCAAGCCACACGCCAGGAGACTCACCGGGGTCCTCATCCTCCTCGGGGTCCTCTAGGTCACTTTCGTTCAGTGGGTTGATGAGGGGATTGTCCATGAACCATCGCTGAGAGAGAGGCTCAGATGCCAGAAGGAATGCATGCAGTAGGGCTGAACGATTTGGGGAAAATATTCGAATCGTGATTTTTCTGACAGACATTGCGATTACGATTTGATTTGCGATATAATTTTTTATGTCAAGCTTCAGTTGAATATTCAGTGTGTAGTAAATTTAAAACATATGATGCAGCATTACCACATGAGATACCATCAAAATATTAATTGGTCTATATTCTAATGCAAGGATGAGAATTTAAAGATGTGGTGTGTTAAGTTAAATGTAATAATTAATGAACAAATGTAGCAAAAAGAAAAACAATAGCGATCTTGCAGGTAACGCTGATTACCCCCATAATAACACTAGAACCGCCTTTCCCACGCCAGTGAACAAGCAAGAACTACTTCGGTGTATGCAGCCGTTTTGTTTGCGCTAATGTGTTATTACTGTTAATAACAGCAGCGAATCTAACACTCAAAAAGCTGCAATGTTCATAACAGAGTGGCTGTTCTGTCCTGAAACTGTAAAGCTGTAAAATTTTCAAACGTAGTATGCATTTTATAAAATGTCGAATAAATAGACGTAGTTTATTGGTGGTCATGTTGGTCTACGTTTTCGCTTTTTAACAACTGTATAAGGTTATTTTTTATACAAATCAATTCACAGGAAACAAAAAATGTATGTGTTCAGGGTTGCAAACTCTCACGGGTTTTTTTTTATATCTTTTTTAAATAATAAGACCATGCCCATACCCAACTGTAATAACGATTAAAGCGATCTGTTCTTTTAGTATTTGTGTTAAAGCGAGGCTTATATTTTATTACTGTTGTGGTATTCACAAGATTAATATATGGAAAATCAATGAGCACAAAAACATATGACAAACACGACTGTATTATGGATTTTACGGCATTTCTGGGGGTCACAGATTCTGCTGCTGTGAGGATTACCGATCGTCTCATGGTTGTTTTGATGGGTTATATGCTAATATGATTTCCCATTAACAAAAACAAAAGGTGTGCTGAAGTATATCGCAGCTGGTGTTTAAAAGGAGGTCGCCGGTTCTATTAATGATAGGACCTTTCTAAAACAATCTCGGACCATGAAATAGGAAGGCAATTCACTTATAGCTCATTAGCGGCATCAGTACTTTTTCCAAACCGCGAATGCAACATTTTCTTCAAGTGTTTGCTGTTTGTGGGCGTGTACTCCGTCGCCTCGGGCCACTTCTGATTGGTGAGCATGACTGTCACATAAGGAGCACGGCGCTTGTGATTGGTGAGAACGACTGTCACAAAGGAAGAACGGTATGAGTTTGGAAAACTATTCTTAGAACAGTTTTAAACCCTGGGTCTGATGTGCTGTATAATGTATGTCCTAAATTGCAGTCTTTGCGATTTGCTAATCGCGTTGTCTCAAATCGCGATTTTGATTTGAAATCGATAAATCGTTCAGCCCTAGCATGCAGCCTGAGATGAGGAGCGAAGGAGGCTCCCGGGAATGCCCACTAGGCCAGCGGTGGCCAATCTTATCCAGAAAGAGCCAGTGTGTATGCATGTTTTTGGAATAACCTTTAGGTCAGTCGTTCAAACCCAGGTTTGAGGACTCTTCAGTCAATCAATCCTCTAAATAGTAATCTAATTAGGGAGTTGCAGTGAAAATCTGCATACACAGCGGCCCTTTCTGGATAAAACTGACCACTCCTGCACTAGGCAATAAGTGGAGTCCAGTCATTCTGTCGTAACGAAAAGTCCAAGGACCCAAGGGAAGGTACTGGGGGAATGAAAAGGCGTTTATATAAACAAAATGGGAGCAGGGAAACAAGCAAGCCTGCGAGGGGCCAAATGAGAAGGCTAGTATAGGAAAAGATATGGGCAGACAAGAGAAATGATGTCAATGACCAGACTGGGGAACACAGGACTGGGAAGCACATACATATGGGACTAACGAGGAGCTGAAACGATGTAGGTGAGGACAGTTAGCACAATATGGCTGGAGATCACAAGAAAGACACACCTCGGAAGTATCAGAAGGAATCCAGAGGACCAGTGCGACCCCTGCTGGTCATACTGGGGAATGGACCAGACAGGTTGTGATAGTTTGTCAGAAATTCCTTCTGAAAATGTACTAAAACAAATAAAATATGAATGACTAATTGAATTGCACCAACTTTTGTGCACCAAGGGCTATTTGCTGAGGGTCCACACAGGACCCCAATAGCTGTTACCTCCCAGTGATTCCAAGGACACAAATAGTTTCATTGTTTTTTTATTCTTTTCTGAGAATGTACGGCAAAGTCATTATCTTATCACATGACAAAACATGATGCACCAAATTTACCATAACTAATTACAGATATACACGGAAGCATACACAAAGTTTCACAATGAATACATGGAAGTTATGCCATTGCACTTACAACAGTGAATGTAACTTTTTAAACTGATTACATTTTTGTATTGATTTTTGTTTTTTCTCAGTATGCTATGGAAACTGGATGAACTCTTAAGAAGTTTTCATTATACAAACAGCAGTTATAGAAATTCTACAAATATCAATATTTTATTGACCACAAGCTCTTTTTTTTGTCAATGGTCAGTATGAACTGACCACTTACACAATACTTCTCTATAATTAGTTTCCTGTAGACACAAAAGCAGGAACTTGGCGGACAGACCTGATATACATTCATATATGTCCAATGATTCATGTGTTCATACTGCCTGGTACACAGAATCAGTATGTATACAAACCATCAAGGATACACTTGGTTTGTCTGACAGGCCATTAGATATGAATACCGCGCAGGTGGATGGCTATTTACAGTGGGGCGGGGGGGTGTCACCATGGTGGCCCAAATGGAACAGGGATCCTATTTGGTAGAAATGTTATACTAAATCGTTGGGCACAGAACACAATGCTTTTGGACAACATTGAGCCATCCTCTGACAATAAGCACCATATTGAGCACATCGGATGGAAACCTTCAGAGTTACATTCACACACCCTTACCAATGTCATTGTTGACATATACTGTTTAGGGCTTTGGAAACTGATCTCTTGAAATGAATAATGGAATTTATTTTTTTTCTTAAGAAATTCTTGTCCAGAGCAATGGTTACCATGTATTCAGATAATATATATTACACATCACTCTCTCTCTCTGTATACATATATATAGGGTGAATTTAGATAATATTGCACATATCCTCTTTATTCCTAAGCACAACCGCAAGCCTGCAGCAGTTTGCAGGAGGTGGGGGGGCACCTGGCTAGGTGAGTCTTCCACCGACAAGTTCATCTCCTGACCACATGTGCGCAAGAGGCAGGTTAAAGATGTTAGCACTGAGCCAGGGCGAGGGGCTAGACCAGCGAACCATGCACAGAACTATGAGCTGAAGAAGAATTGTACAAACTATATACTGATCCCTTTGGCAATGAGTCCCACAGGACTGCACTGGAGCATGCTACTAAAACTTAAAAAAAAATCGTAAATGCAAATCCATACATACAAGTAGTTCATATCAAATGTTCATATCCATTATTTTAATTCTTTAATAACATAAGTTGTATTTCCAAACATAATATTGACAATGGTATTAAACATTAACAGTTCTTTTTTTCCTTTTCTGTTTCAAAATGAATAATTGCATAGAACATTGGAAATTAAAACAGCTTTCTGCCAACCCTTCTCCATGTTGTGTTCAGTTGAGGGAGGAAGCACACGGAGGAGAGCGAGCCGGGCCACTACTGGATTCTGAAAGGGCATGCTGGGATAGCATTCTGGACTCACAGAGGACAAAACTCATACCTGTGTATGTTTTATGTATGCGTCTGTACATCTGTCTGTGCATGCATGTGTGTGCATGCCTGCGTCCATGCATGCATACATGCAAGTGCATGCGTGGGGCTGGGCTTCAGCAACAAAATAACTAATGCAGATGGACCTCAGTTTCCATGACAGGCAACAATACTGCAGCCTGGTTTGGAGATACGTTATTGTGAGTAAGGCAATGGGAAGGGCCAATGACTCGGAAACCTTGCTGTGCTAAAATAAGAGCAGGACTTTAACATCTAGGTGTGTGCCGTGTGAGTTATCCACATATGCAGTGCATGATGGCCGCTTTTCACTGGGCCAAATGGGTCATGGTTTCACTGAAACCCCTGACAGCTCCCAGCTGGTCGCCATTACAGCCTGGAATGCTGTGTGTCCATATGTCCCCAGTACGTTTGTAACCCAGTCTGACATACGTTCTTTACCTGTAAATGAGACTGGTCCCTAATGTGTTTTGGTCCAGTTAGCCTACCTTCGTGGGATACGAAGAGCAATGTCCGTATTCATGGTCCAGATGAAAACCATCATGCTCTTAATCTGCTTCCAGCAGACTATTGCTTTCAGACAATACCAAACAAAAGTAGCGTGATAATCACGACGCATGAAAAATACCAAACGATCAACCGACAAAGCAAAACAAAATTCCCAAAAATATAAATAAATCTTACAACTATAGGGAATTATATACAGCAATATACAGTTGTGCAAAGTAAATAATTGGAGTTTTAAAAAAAACTGCAGTATACACCCAGACACATACATACATATGAAATGGTTAAGGCTGCTTCTTTCCTTTACGGAAAATAAAATCAGGCAAACAATAAGTAACAAATGAAAAAGAGAGTGGTGAGCGTGGACAGCCCACAGATAGGTGGATTAATGACTTGGCAATGGACAAGGCCACACTATTCCTCCTGCCCCGCCCCCAGACTCAGGGGGAGTGAGACAGTCCTCAGCCATGTGACCAGATTTTCTTCTCCCCTGTCTTTCATCCAGCTGTATCTGTCAGAGTCTTATGGCCTCCAGGTCGGACATGTTGAACAGTGACTGGTCCAGGTCAGTACGTGCACTCCATGCAGGTGGGGTCCAACGTACGACTTCAGAAAGGACCATCAAACATTCAAAATGAAGCTAATTACCCTACTGGAATGTAAAGACTGTAAGACTTAGCAAACACCATACATTTTTTTCTTGCTGTTGTAATAAAAAAATCCCTTCGTATGCCATCTTGTGTTCTGATGAAAGAGGTCTTCAGCCCTAGAAAAACCTATGACTCACTGCCCTGCAGGACAGAGAGAGGAAGGAGGCAGGGGCAGAGCATTCAGGTGACAAACCTAGTCCAATGTTTGCTCGTGAGAACAGGACAATGACAGAGTTGTATTTTAATGTATATCACACTAGGGGGCACTGCAAAGCACTTCCAGAAGTGGGAGGCATTAATACACAAGTTCCACAGAGAGGCACTGAAGAGCGCTTTCGGCGGCTAACATTCTCCGACTCCCTGTCTTTCCAATTATGCAGAGAGTATACAGTCCAAGTACCAGAGCACAGAGGCAGTTTGCAGAGTGTGTATCCAGCTGTATGAACAGCTGGCAGCCCACTGGAAGTCCATGTCCTTGACTCTGTGGTCCTGAGCTCCTGAAAAGAAAATTAATCATCAGGTTAAGATTGAGGCATCATAAACAAGCTAACATCAGGCTTTGCAAATGAATAAAGACAGTCCTTGGCTCTCCCTTACTCTAATTCTTGCTACATGTATCCAACTTCATTCTTTTAGTCTGTATCTGTCTCTTTTCTCTATTTCCTCTCTTTTTATTGTATACTTATAGCATATTATTATCTCATATGAAGAATATGGAAGGCAAGGATACAGAAAAGTGGCAGCACCTCAGTCTTATGGTATTAATTTATCTAGCCTTTATCCAGCTGAAGCACCTGCCTGCCCAGACATCAGATAGACCTTCTGCATTTATAGCTGGACTATACACAATCTCAGTGAATTGAAACTGTGCTTGCATGAAAACATTATGTTGGTGTTAATGAAGAAGTATTTGTTTGTCATTGTTCTTTTGATTCTCTCATTCTCCTTTTGTGCAAAGATTTAAGAGATTTATTTGTCACATACAGTACAACATGTAGTGAAATGTATCTCTGAATCACCCTTATTTGGCTGTGCAAAAATAGAAGAGAAAAAAAAGAAAAAAGGTAAGAAGTAAAGTAGGAGTAAAAAAAGAGAAATTACAATATATAAATACCATCTATGGAACCAAGTATATAATCTAAAATATACAATGCAAATATACAATCTAAAATAGATTCACAAAATTAAAATACACTCACAAAGAGGGATATATTTACCCACACACCACAAAGAAGGACAGTATAGGCCTGATTATTGTCTGCTGACCATAAAAACAGGCCTCTAACTACTAGAGAACATTAACAGTGAACCACAAATCTTTCACTCTCACCTATAAAAAGGCTCATGGTTCGTTAGGTAACACTGAAGATTTTAGAACAGGCAGACCCAGCATGTTAAAAGTTCATTGGTTACTACTCATCAAGGGATGACTGATTAAAATTAGCATTCTGTTACATCCATACAAATACCATATTAAATAAAAAAAATAGAAGTATCAAGGGTTAGCCTGCTGTATCATGGGAATTCACTCATTCAGAATATAAAGCTTTTTTCCCAGTTTAGAAATATAACAGGATAAAATTTAGACAAAATATATGCCTCAAAATGAGATTTAGCCGACGCCCATTGGCTGTGGGTGTTAGCTAAATCCTCCCATGGAAAGAGTACTTTCTTCTAACAGAACTGGATCCTTCCACGAGGCTCTGCAGAGGATACCCCCCAGAGCTCCTTCTTCCCCATTTTTTACTCCCTCCTTAGCCCCCCGCCCCCAATAAAACAGCCCCTTTACTCCCCTAACTTGCCTCCCCCTCTTTGCCCATGAAAAGAAAATAATAATAATAATAATTAAATATATATATATATGTATATATATATATATGCATAAATGTTTTTTATTCACAGACACTAGGGGGCACAACGGGATTAAAAATCACAGTGGAAGTTATCTGTAGATTTACGAACATACGGGAGCACATGTCTCTTATTTTTAACATAAGACCTTTGTGAAGTTACCAAACTATACTAAAAATAGAGTCTTCTCATAACACTCCTCTGTTAACATCTTAAGGACAATTTGCAATTGTTATATAGTTGTGAATGTATGTGTGTTTACTGGACTATAAATCTAGCTACTATGAAGAGCAACAGGAAGTTCTCATTGACCTCTATCTTTCTGTTCCTCATTCTTCCGCTCTCTTCTTCCATTGTAATTTCTATGCTCACTAGCTGATAAGGGTGGGTGATATGACTCTCTTTGGGACACAGTCTGTTTGCTGCAGTACATCTTAAAGATTTGTTCTGATTCATTCACCAACTCATTCAGAGGCAAGTTATGTTTTGCATAAAATAGATCTGGAACACCTGTGTTCCGATATTTCACAAATAGCCTATTATTTAGGTTAGATAGTGCTAAAAAGTAAACTAAATTCCATTAATTAGTCATGTGAGAAAAATATTTGCTGTTGAATTATAGTCTAAGTCTTGCCATAATTATCTTAGCTACTCATGTTTGCTCATCACAGTCAGCTAATGAGACCAAACACTAACGAACCTTGGTTAAAATGGTTTTAAATTGTGAAAATGTCGCATCTCAAAAATTAATTGAAGCATACGGGAAGAACACAACCTCATGTCAATAACATCTGCCGTCGCATAATTACATAGCCTAGTGTAAGTGCACTCAAATTCTCTTAGGACAGCGGTAGTCTTTTGCTAGTTCCTTATGACTTTTCCTTCACACTTTTCCTTCCCTAGGACATACTAGTGTGCTGCAGCCCAAGTCTGGAGTATGTACTAAAAAAAGTGTTCCATAACTGCTTCCAAGTTCCAGCAGAGTGAACACAACAAAAGTTCCTGGTTCTGGAAAAAAGTTCCTGCGGTGTTAAACAATAATCATGAACTCAGATTCCTTTCCTCATGGCTACAGCCAACACTGAACTAGGGATGTATGCGTGAGCATCAAAACACAAGAAACAGCCTGAAGTATAAATAAAGAGTTAAAAAATGTTAAATATCATGTTAAAGGGGTCTGCTAAGCTAATCAAAAATGTGGTAAGTAATAGCCATTTTGAGGACATACAGTATTTATAAAATATTGCTGACATTGTTTCATTTCATGTGTGTCTTAAATAAAGTAAGTAACTTGACTTGGTCTTAAAAATGCAACAACCTTTGACCTGCTATATGTAATAAGCTGTTATATGTGATAAGGCACTTGGGTTCCAGCATCCAGCTTGAGTTCAGAAGAATTGCCAGTACCACCTCATTCACTGACAGGCCTATAGGGTACCTTAGTGACTTACCCGTATATGCGCAATCCATTTCATTATTTTCATACAGGAAATGACAGTACTGAATGTGTTAAACCAGAGCTCATCTGAGCACCTGGCCAGCCTCCATTAATCCCTTTAAAATAATCCATTTTCGACATATAGGTATTAAATTGGGGTCAGCCACTGCTGAATAGTGTGGTACAAGTATAGAAATCCAGCATTTCTCAGAGACTGATCTTCAAAGAAGACTGTCAGAAAAAGTTTTTAAAAATGAATATAATACCCTGTTACTAAAAATGTTAGACCCTGTTCTGGTGTTGTGCCTCACTTAGACACAATCTAACTTACACATAAAGATTTCTAAAATCACTAACCTAGAATTATCCATCCCCTGTATTTAATTAATGTTGATCCACTGAGGCGTGGCCTGAATCCAGGCTACACGCTGATTAATACACCAGATTCACATAACTTCAACACAGCAATGCTATCTGCTGAATGACTTTTGTCCGAGCCACCTAATAGTATTTTCTTAAATTAGTTACAGGTTCCCTCTTATAGTGCCATTTTCATCCTTGGACACTAGGTGGACCAAAGCCATTATAAATGCAAAGTCACATTGTTTTGGTGAAATTGCAAATACTTTGGCACAATCATGAAAATGATTATGTACAATCATCTGCTAATTCCTATATTTTCAATTGTTTATGACATGTTTGTCAAAATATATTCTACTGATACTCTGTTGAATAGTCTTACTCCCTCCATCTAGGCCAGGGTTATTCAACTCATGGTCCTCGAGGTCCAAGCACTGCTGGTTTTCCAGCCCTCCTTTACCTGTCAGTCAGGTGTGAAGCCTCTGACCAATCAGAATCAGTTATTATTAAACAACTACCTGGGAGAACTGAAAACACGGCCTGGATTTGGAATCGAGGTCCAGAGTTGAAGAACCCTGATCTAGGCATTAGTTCATTGTATAAGTCATTACATGCAAAATGGTTGGACCAGCTGTCATAATCGGTCAAGCATATTTTCTATACTAACTTGTACAGGAGCACAATAGAGAGCATTCTCTGCTATGGTGCTACAGTGTGGTACTCCAGCTGCACTGCAGAGAACCGGAGAGACTTGGGCCGGATAGTTAAGATTGCGGAGAGAATCGTGGGTACCAAGCTTTCAGATCTGAACAATGCTTATGCTAGCTGACTATGTAGGAAAGCTAGCAACATCATGAAGGACCCCACCCACCGGGTTACAAACTGTTTGTCCCCCTCCCATTGGGCAAAAGATTCAGGACCATCAAGTCACGAGACTGAGGAATAGCTTTTTCCCGAGAGCAGTGGCCTCCGTCACTCCGTCTGCACTAGGGAATATATATATATATATATATATATATATATATATATATATATATATATATAAAATATTGTATTTTACTAATAGCTATCTTAGGTTAATTTATATTTATACCACGTCTACGAGACTGTATTTTATATTAATGTGGTACATTAATATATACCTCTTTGCTGCTGAGCCGTGAGCTACCAAACAAATTTCGTTGTATTTCTGATACAATGACAATAAAGTCTCTTATCTAATCATTACAGTTTTTCTTTATACAGTGATCCCCCGCTATATCGCGGTTCAGCTATCGCTCCTCCAGTATTTCGCGGATTATTTCCCGACGCGTCACAGTTCTCGAAAGTCAGAAAGCGTTACGCGTATGTCGCTCGCCATTATTAAAATGTTATTTTTACATATTCCATTATGTATACAGAGAGAGAGATGTGCATATATATATACACACACATTACATATTATTATTATTATTTTTATGTTACTTATATCCTTAGCCCAACATCCACATATTATATGTGTTGTTTTAAGAAGTTTACATGTGTTTAAAGCGTGTGGGACTTTAAGGCTTAAACTATATAAAACAGTTTATTTATATGGTCTTTCTATATCGCTGATTTTCACCAGTCGCTGATGGGTCTGGAATGCATCTTCCGTGATAGGCGGGGGTTCACTGTATATATAAAAATTTGTCCTGATTTGATGAATTGCTTTCAGTTGAATCTTGACTTTCACTGATAGGGGAATGTTTAAAGTGTTAGATCGACCAATGATCAACCAGTTCTCTAAAATAGTTCAGAGGTGCATCTATTGGCAAACATATATTGATGTTACAGTTTGGCAATGGAAAACAACAAGGAAATGAACAGGGTCAAAAACCAATAAGAAGAAGAGGAGTAAGGCTGCGTGGTGGAGGGCAGGGAGGCAAAACAGAGGAAGAGGTAGAAAAGGCCAAGAACAGAGGCAACCTCCTGATGAAATAAAGGCCACAATTGTAGACCATGTCCTCAGTCATAGCTTAACAATGTCGGAGGCTGGTCGAAGGGTGCGGTTGAATGTTAGGGGAACAACTGTGTCCTCAATCATTCAAATGTTTCATGGACACAACAGGTATGTAATATGCATGGTACTGTAATACTATATACTTACTGCAATGCTTCATGTTACAGTATTATGCTTGCATTTTACAGTATACAGAAAAAGTACTTTATACAGTTACATACTGTGTGTATACTTACAGTGTGAACATATGTATACATATGTGTGTTTTGTTACAGAATATGTATAGTATGTGTAACTTTGTACTGTTGAAATTGATATGTCATACCTTAGCCACAGTTTATATCAGAAAATACTTACGAGTGCACTGTTCTATTGACAACGTGGCTACGAATTTTGACCATCTTGTTCGAATATTTACTTTTAAGGGATAAACTAAGGATTTTGAGGAAGTTATAGGCTTTTGCAGGTAATCAGTCCACCATGTGGTTCTGTTTGTACAAACTGTTTTGAGAAATGCACTTACTGTTTTGCAAATGTTAAGGATGATTCAAGAAATAAGAACATAAGAACATAAGAACTATACAAATGAGAGGAGGCCATTTGGCCCATCGAGCTCGCTTGGGGAGAACTTAACTAATAGCTCAGAGTTGTTAAAATCTTATCTAGCTCTGATTTAAAGGAACCCAAGGATTCAGCTTGCATTACTTTATCAGGAAGACTATTCCATACTCTGACTACACGCTGTGTAAAGAAGTGCTTCCTTAAATCCAGTTTGAAATGTTCTCCCGCTAATTTCCACCTATGGCCACGAGTTCTTGTATTTGAACTAATGCTGAAGTAACTATTCGGTTGAACAGCATCCAAACCTGTTAGAATCTTATAGACCTGGATCATGTCCCTCCTCAGACTCCTTTGCTTGAGGCTGAACAGATTAAGACAAATAACCTTTCCTCGTATAACATTCCTCTAAGACCAGGAATCATTCTTGTGGCCCTACGCTGCACCTTTTCTAAGGCCGCTATGTCCTTTTTAAGATATGGTGACCAAACCTGTACACAATATTCTAGGTGAGGTCTCACCAAGGAATTGTATAATCTTAGCATTACCTCCCTTGACTTAAACTCCACACACCTGGAGATATACCCCAACATCCTATTGGCCTTTTTTATTGCTTCCCCGCACTGGCGAGAATGAGACATGGAAGCATCAACATACACACCAAGGTCTTTCTCATAATCAGCTACCTTTATTTCAGTAGGTCCCATAAAATACCTGTACTTTATATTTCTGCTCCCTACATGGAGTACCTTACATTTGTCTATGTTAAATTTCATCTGCCAGGTGTCAGCCCAGTCACTAATTAAATTAAGATCCCACCAGCTGCTGAGCTTCTAGTTCAGTATCTGCTACACCACCCACCTTGGTGTCATCTGCAAATTTCACCAGTTTACTGTATATATTGGTGTCTATATTATTTATGTAAATTAGGAACAAAAGTGGTCCTAAAATTGAACCCTGCGGTACCCCACTATGAACGCAGGCCCACTGTGACATTGAGCCTCTTATAACTACTCGCTGCTTCCTATCCGTTAACCAGTTATCAATCCAGGTCGCTACTCGCAAATGTACAATAGTGACTGAGAAAAACTGTACAGTACACATTTATGGTGAAGAGAGATTGTAGTATATATTTTCAAAATGTTATTGTTGGTATGCAATTTAAACAGAATTTCTATTAGTTAACAGCACTGATTTAAATAATGTATCATCCATGCAAGACTCACACACCTTCTGGTCTGTATGCTGTTCATGTTGAACACTGTGATCCTCTCCCTAACTATGGTCTTCTTTTATACTGTTTTAAATATACAGCTTACAAGAGCCCAAGCTCATTTCCTTCACTCAATTACACAGGATTAGGGCCCGACTGGGGAATTGTGAAAGTGCTCATATCATACAGTATAGGGTGCATAATGGTAAGCTGGGACAATTTTTGAAATTTTACTTTCTCTTTCACTTTACAAATATGATGCTTATGATAAAAATCCATCCATCCATCTTTTTCTACTCATCTATGCCCAGGGGGGCTGGGCAGCCAGTTGAGAGTTTTTTTTTTCTTTACTTGGGAGTTTTTGGTTCCTCTCCTTCACTGTATTTTGGCTTTATTTATTTACTTTCTTTCTTTCCTTTTTCCATTCTGTATTTCTTTCTAATGATGTTTTATGTATCACAACACATCCATGTAAAGCGTTTTGGGATCGGAGCATGTGAGCGGAGTGGAGCGGAGCGTGAGAGAGGAGCGGAGCGGGAGGAATTTGGTCAGAGCTTTTTAATTAAGGCTGGAGTGGTCGGTGTATCTCGGTCCAATTTCGCTCAGATACCACTCACGCTACACTCTGAGGCGTGCCAAAATCTACCCAGAAGTCATCTGTACAATTTTCAAGAATGTTACACAAATTGACTGAGATGGAAAGTATTTCACAAAGGAAACTGATAGATCATACAAGTGTACTATTCTTATCAAATGTATAGATGACAATAATGAAGAGCAAGAACAACAATGTGGTGAAACTATTTCAATGAGTAAAGATTCACTTTGGAATCTAAAAAGATACTTTTCTCAGAAACATGAGAGTGTGCTACGCGAACAGGCGGAGGCCAGAGCAAAATTTGAGCAAGTTTTATATGGTTGTAGCATATCAAGTCTATAAAGTAAATAAAAGTATAAAAGCCTATAAAGTAAATATTGGTAATCAAATAAATTAGTTTTGTCATTCAAAGTAGGTCTAATAGGATTTTTTAATTTCACGTAACGCTGTCAGTGAAATTTTATTTTATAGAGAGACGCAGCAGCAGCATCAACAGAAAAAAATTGAGGAATTTAAAACGTGGATGCTTAGCCTATATATTCTTTAGGCTATTAAGTCCACAAGATTCCTTTATTTTAAGGCTATTTTTGTGTTGAATTCCATTGCCAAACCTGTCCATTGTTGCCTATATGTTGTTTAAAAATAAATATTTTCTGTTCTAAGTGGCAATGTTGCCGATCCTCATATTTCTTTATGATATAAGGCTTCGGTTTAAGGTGACATTTGTTAGGCATGCAGATTATTTGTCCCTCTTTTAAAATGGAGCGAGCGTGGAGCGATTTGACTGGAGCGGGAGGAAATTTTAGTGGAGCGAGGTGCGGTGTTGAAGGGAGCAGCTTAGTGCGAATTAGAGCGGAGGAGCAGGCGGAGCCAACAGCCTCGTGAGCGAGGAGCGGAAATTCTCATTGCTGCACTCCGCTCACATGCACTGTTTGGGACGACTCTGTTGTGAAAGGCGCTATATAAAAAAATAATTGAATTGAACTGAGCTGAATTGAATCAAATCATATCTAGGCCTGGGCTGTGGAGGATGCAGCTTGAACAGGGATACCCAGGCCTCCATCTCTCCAGCCACTTCCTCCAGCTCCTCGGGGGGAGGCCAGCTCTCTCTCAATCATGACAGACATTACTGCTGGCACTACCCCGATTTGCCTGTTGATCTCCCACTCCATTTTTCCCTCACTGGTGAACCAGACCCCGAGATAATTAAACTCATCTGCTTGAGGCAGTAACTCATCCCCAACCCAGAGGAGGCATTGTTGAGCTAGAAGCTAGAGTCTTTGATGAGGTAAGGGCTACAGGTTCCTCTGAAGTTAGGGCTAGCAGCCCAGGTGAGGTAGGGGGTAGAGTCCCCAGTGAGGGAGGGGCTAGAGTCCCCTGTGAACTACGGGATAGAATTCTCAGTGATATAGGGGCTAGAGCAGAGGTCACTAACAGGCGGACCGCGGTCCAGTTCCGGACCAGAAGCAGTCCCATACGGACCCGAACAGATAGCCAAAACAGAAAGTTGTGATTTAAAACCTGATGGGGCGCTTCTATTTTATCCGGCGCAGCTTTTGTAGTCTTTTCGGTAGTGGTTTAGCACTACAACCGCCGTTTCCCTCACCAATGAACGTCAAACGCCTTTGACCACCAAGCAAGACGTAGTTCGCCTCATGCAGCCCTTTGTTTGCGCTAATGTGCCATTAGTGTTAATAACAGCAGCTAAGCAAACACTCCCAACCAAAAAGCCGTAATATTCATGACAGAGTGGCTGCTCTTTGAATTTGGCAACCCAGCATTTTATTTGAAATGAAAAGTAAAATGCACTGTTGTTCCCTGAAACAGCTTGTCATTCCCAGGTGAGGTAGGTGCAGGAGCCCCCAGTGAGGTAGGAGCTAGAGGCCCTGGTGAGGTAGGGGTTAGAGGCCCAGGTGAGGTAGGGGCTAAAGACCCAGGTGAGGTAAGAGCTAGAGGCCCAGGTAAGGTAGGGGCTAGAGTCCCTGGTGAAGAAGGTACTCACTTCCCCATGCCAATGCTGTAATGTGATTGGAAGCCTGCCCCTCCCCCACACACCAAAGCTGCAGTATGATTGGACGCATGACCCTCCCCCACACCTATGCTGCAGTGTTATTGGAAGCCTGCCCCTCCCCCATACACCTATTCTGCAGTGAGATTGGAAGCCTGCCCCTCCTCCTCACACCAATGCTGCAGTGAGATTGGACGCATGACCCTCCCCCACAACTATGCTGCAGTGTTATTGGAAGCCTGCCCCTCCCCCATACACCTATTCTGCAGTGAGATTGGAAGCCTGCCCCTCCTCCTCACACCAATGCTGCAGTGAGATTGGACGCATGACCCTCCCCCATACACCTATTCTGCAGTGAGATTGGAAGCCTGCCCCTCCCCTACAAACCTCTACTGCATTGTGACTGAAAGCCTACCCATCCCCACACACCTATGCTGCATTATGACTGGAAACCTGCCCCCATTGCCGACTCACACAAAAACACCTAACTGGGGGTCGTGGTCATATTTAAACCTGAAAGGCTGGACTCTTTACTAATAAATATTTTTCAGTTATGAAATAAAGTATACAAGAAAATATCTAACTTTACTTATGATTATGTGTGATCATATGAGTCAGTATGTTACAATTTCTAGTACAAAAGTAAGATACATAAGGTACCAATATTTATTTATTGACTTTACCAAAAGTGGACTGGAGTTTGTTAAAGATGTCCTTCCTATTTTGGTTGCCCAGAAGAGATAATCACGATGACTCACATAAACCAAGAGCTTGTGAAATGAAAGGCTGAAGTGGCTTTTGTTGAATGGCAGAGCACCCATGTGAGCTGAGCTTGGTTCTGTGACATTATTCCAGAGGGAGAAGCTGCAGCTGAATGTGTGGCAGTGCAGCCTCTCACTGCTGGCTTGGCCTGGTAACACAGCCGATAAGGAAAATCAGTAAAATATAAGATGAGGCTGAATGATGGATCAGTGACTCGTATCCCACCTATAAGTGATCGTCTGTGATGCTTACATATTTGGGATGAATTTGGCTGATGGGAGAAGGCGCTGCCTCAAATTATAGGTACTGTAAGCAGCTAAACTGCAATGGAAGACTGAACTATCTTGTCTGTTTGACGACCACAACTTGAACAGGTGAATACTATATCTAACCCAAGTGAACAGTGATGATTCTGCTTTACTTCATTTCCTGCATTCTGAAATGCCACTTTAAAACCCACAACCTCATAAGAATACTCAACTTATCCAAAAAACATGAGAATTCTACCTCTGTGAGCCAACCAACTGGCACACAATCTCCAATCACCTCCACACTTGGCTGACTGGCCAGGTTTTCTGAGAGAATTTGTGAGACTGTGACTGAGAAAAATGACAGTGACTGTTATAAAGTCACAGTAAAGACACAAGCTAAAGAATTATGGCTAAGGGCTACTGCTGGTGGGATGCAGTACAGATTCCTGCATGTAGCTTACAAAGTGCAACAGCGGTGAGCAGTTCCTGAGAAAGTAAATTAACGACATGCTAGAAGGTTAGTGAAGTTTGATCCTGTTTACAGCCATCTGAGTGTAGGATAAATAATTATACACATACAGGATCATGTTAATTAAAAATATAAACCACAGCATAGCTACAGCTAGCAAAAGTCGGTTAAATGTTTCCTATATAATTACTCTTGTTAAAGACAGTACAAATTTTCCCAGTCCCAGAAAAAAAGAGAAATGGCTTCAGGGATTTCTTCCCTTATTATCGGAAAATAAACTTTTATATCAATTTGTGGAAAAGCAGAGAGTGAAGCTTTCGGCACTCACACTGCTTGGGAGTTGCTGCCCCCGCCTGCCTTTCTTGGATGGGGGGGCGGTGAAGGTGGGATCATAGGTTTTTCTAGTACGAAGCCTCGCGTCGCTCTCTCTCACCAGATCTGCAGGACACAAGGTGAAATCTCCGCTTAGCCACCTGTCAATTATAAACATATCACAAGTAAATAATACATTTGTTCAACTGATTTTTAAGAGACATGGTGACAGGTACAAATAGTAGTACAAAGAAAAGTGCATAAAACATAAAATTGTGCATAAAGGTGCATAAAAAGGTCACCCAAAGGTGAGATGAATTAGTAAGCTTACAAAGGTAAAGTGTAAACAAATATATAAAAAGCAAGCCAGGTGTGCTGCTGGGACTGTGTGTCTATATGTGTGTGTTCATTACATTATGGGATGTCAGCATACATGAAGCATACATGAAGCATGTGTCTGCGATTCCTCCAGCAGCATACCCACACAGTCACATATCCACACCCCCACTACCACATTAAGAATCTCACTTACTGCCTGTCCAGCCACCCAGGAACACATATCCAGACACACACAGACAAAAAAGCACAAGCCCCTAGCCAAGCCTGGCTTGTGTGATACACATTGATACTCACCCTTTCGAAGCTCACCAGAAAGAAGTGAATTTCTTGCCAATAGCTGACATGGCTGGCAAGGATGGACAGACAAAGATTATTTACAAAGAGGACCTCAGTCTGTCTACTTCAGACCAAAGTTCTTCTGTAATAATTATACTTATGTAACATGTAGTAATTTATTAGGCACCCATAAAACATAAAAAGGTTTTTACTGGATCTATCAGCCCGATAAAACGTAGTAATGAATATAGGTGTGCTTCTGGTTATAAGTACATGAAAGCATTTTATCAATAAGCAATTTTATTTATGTGTACTTTAATTTACCATTCACTGGTTTTACTATATGAACTATGCATGTGTACTGAAGCAGCTCAAATGGGCTGATTTGTAAATGGTCTGATTTCTGTGCTTTTATAATAATAATAATAATGACACTTTATTGATTTCTATGGGGAAATTCTGTTCTCGCCAACCTTATCTTGCTCTCTATGTGACACATATGTAGGTCAGAGCAAGCTTGGTAGCAAAGGCAGCCACCTGCAGTGACACCTCTAGAGCTAGGAGTTACGGGCCTCACTCGAGGGCCCACAAACTTGTGGCTATTCTGCCGAGGCCGGGCTCACACCAACAACCTTCCGATCACAGACACAGAGGCTTGTGTTGGTCTGCTGTGTCATACCATCACCCAGTTTGCCGGCTTGTTCAGCTGCACCTCCTGGCAGGATTTTGGAAAAGACGTTGTCGCCTTCAGCGGCTGGTTGTCCGGCAGCTGCAGCACTGGCTGGCCCCACAGCATTCGGTGCAGCTCTGGAACCTGGGGGGGGGAGCAGGGTGCTACTCAGCTCTCACAAATCACTGTGCTCACAACATGCGGTGGGCAAAACACAGAAAGAAGGCGGCTTCCCAGTGAGTGACTTGTGGCTCTTTATGGAAGGAGCGGTGGATGACTGATGGACGGACAGACAGACGGATAAACAGACAGAAAATTAAATAAATAATAAAAAAAAGAAATTAAATAAATTTCCTGTAGGAAGTTTTTCTTACACTGTGCTAGCAGGGATCACCAGAACACCTGCTTACCTATGCCCATGGACTGCATTGGCTGAGACACCTGCTTACCTATGCCCATGGACTGCATTGGCTGAGACACCTGCTTACCTATGCCAATGGACTGCATTGGCTGAGACACCTGCTTACCTATGCCCATGGACTGCATTGGCTGAGACACCTGCTTACCTATGCCAATGGACTGCATTGGCTGAGACACCTGCTTACCTATGCCAATGGACTGCATTGGCTGAGACACCTGCTTACCTATGCCCATGGACTGCATTGGCTGAGACACCTGCTTACCTATGCCAATGGACTGCATTGGCTGAGACACCTGCTTACCTATGCCAATAGACTGCATTGGCTGAGACACCTGCTTACCTATGCCCATGGACGGAACTGGCTGGAGCACCTGCTTACCTATGCCAATGGACTGCATTGGCTGAGACACCTGCTTACCTATGCCAATGGACTGCATTGGGTGAGACACCTGCTTACCTATGCCCATGGACAGCACTGGCTGGAGCACCTGCTTGCCTGTGCCCATGGACAGCACTGGCTGGAGCACCTGCTTGCCTGTGCCCATGGACTGCATTGGCTGAGACACCTGCTTACCTATGCCTGTGTACGGCACTGGCTAGAGCACCTGCTTACCTATGCCCGTGGACGGCACTGGCTGGAGCACCTGCTTACCTATGCCCGTGGACGGCACTGGCGGGAGCACCTGCTTACCTATGCCCGTGTACAGCACTGGCTAGAGCACCTGCTTACCTATGCCCGTGGACGGCACTGGCTGGAGCACCTGCTTACCTATGCCCGTGGACGGCACTGGCTGGAGCACCTGCTTACCTATGCCCGTGGACGGCACTGGCTGGAGCACCTGCTTACCTATGCCCGTGGACGGCACTGGCTGGAGCACCTGCTTACCTATGCCTGTGGACGGCACTGGCTGGGATTTGGCAGGCTGAGACCCTGTTGGCTTTATCCCCGGGTTAGAAGCATCAGGTGTAGGGTCTGTCTTTGCCTGGCAATAAAAGAACTCCCAGTTGATACTGACCCGGTGTGCTTACAGTAAAACAATCACTTAGAAATGTAAACTCATCTAACAAGAATGATATACTTTCTCAAATAATCATTACATAAAATTTAGTACTTCAGTACATAAAATTATTTACAAAACATGCAGAAAAATGAGTTTGTTAGACTGTTGTACATTATTCTTCAGCTTATAAAAGTGGCTTATAAGAGTTCTAACGTAACATATATCTATTTGTGTATTCTTTCGTACTAATACAGATGTGGCTATGAGAAAAAAAGTGTAGCAATAAACAAGAAACAGTTAAATCAAAAGACTGGTGGCATTGTACTAACCACTGGAGTACGTCTGGGGCTAGATTGTGGCTGCTGTGCTTGGCTTGGTGCTTGGGCCGAAGCTGGGGCTTGGGCCGGGGCTGGGGCGGGAGCCGAGACTGGGGCCAAGTCTGGGGTAGGGTCTGACTCTGGAGTCTGTGCTTGGGCTTGGGCTTGGGCCTGGGCTCCAGCTTCAGCCGGGGCCGGGTCTGAGGCAAGATCTGGGGCCTGAGCTGAAGCTGGGGCCTGGACCGGGGCCTGGATCGGGGCAGGGGCCTCGGTCTGGGCTTGGGCTGGGGCTGGAGCTTGGGCTGGGACCTGGGCCAGGGCCTGGGCTGGAGGCTGGCTAGGTGTGGACTGCTGGTGCTGTGCTGTCCCAGCACCAGCCCCAGCCTCGGCCTGAGCCTCGGCCCCAGCCTCAACTCCTGCCCCTGACCCTCTCCTGGACTGTGGCTTTTGCTGCCCATGCCCTTGTTGTCCTTCTTGCTGTTGAGAAGAGGGCTGTTGCCCACTGGAGGCCCGGTGCTTTGGACTGGAAGACTGTGACTTGGACTCTGTGGATGCCATGCGCTGCATTTCATGTCTTCTTGATGATGGCGAAGATGTCTGCTTTTGCCTCCTAGGTCCAGGCGAACCTTGGTGGTGGCTGGATGGATCCTGGGACTGATCAGAAGGGTGGTCCTGTGTGGACCTAGAGTCCGAAGTCCTACGCTTTGCTGTGGAAGGTGACCCCCGAGATTCTGGATGTACAGAGGGGTCATTAGTGTGTTCTCTGGAAGACCTGGAGGACCGCAGGTCATCACATGAGTGCCTGGAAGAGGTGGAATGCCTTCTTGAGCTACTTCCCTGTTGCCCGTGGTCCTGTGATGCAGATGAAGAAGAACGCGGCTGAGCATAGTCATCCTGCGGCAAGGGTTCCTTCTCAAGGGGTTCATCGTACTCATGCTGTGAGTGTCTCCTCCTGTGAGTTGAGGAACTGCCGCTATGATGTCTCGAGCGTTCAGAGCGGCTCTCCCGCGGCTTCTCAAACCAATCTGTCTCCTCCTGTCCCAAATGATACGCTTTGGAAACCGAACACAAATCACAGTCAATGTCTGCTGTTTTGTCCAAGAGAGGCGTGTGCGGTCTACTCAATCCATGCAATGACAGCAAAGCATGCACAGAAAAACATGCAAAAGAAAGTACTTTGGAAACATGCATAATTAAAACAAACAGATGAACAAATAAGTGCTAATAAAAAAAATCAACAGAACAGAATGAATACTTTACAGAGCATTTTTACACATCACAGAACACAATTAAAAACAATACAAATAATTCACAGATGATGCAACTCAAAACACACCAGAACATTTCTTGGCACGTTAATTGAACCCTGGGCATAGCATTCAACAGTCATTTCAAACTGACCAGCATGCTTCTGTCATGTGCATTACAGGAAAGTTTAGAGCTTGCTGAAACCCAAGCAGGATTTGTAATTTAGCACCAATTACCTTCACTATCAGATACAGCACAATTCATGTCATCTACCAGGTTAGGATCATCTTGTTTGTAAATGTGGCTTCTCGGCAAGTCCGTTGTGCGGTCCTGCACATCAGGCAAAGAGTGACTGGAGCCATATTGACTGTACCTATCACGTGACTCTGACCCAGTTGGGTCTTGTGCCTCATTCATTGGGCTCTCATCAAGATTCTGGGAACGCCTGTGACTTCCCCTGTGGGAACGTTCCTCAATGTTCATCTCATATGATTTGCTCCTATAGCTGCCATATTCTCGGGATGCAATCTTATCCATCCCATAGCCCGTTGACCTTGACCTTCCAGAACTATACATGCGATTGTCTTCTTCCAGGCCATCATGACTGGACTTGCCATAATATTTCTGCTGTTCATAAACATTCTTCTTTAGTCCATATGTAATATCATCCTGAAGCCTCCTGGCCCTAGATGCAATGTTGCTGCTGCCTCTTGATGTGGCCATGTTATACGAGGCCAGGTCAGATTCCACGTCCCTCGCTTCTTCAATCGGTGAGAACTTTGAGATCTGATCCATGCCCGGCTTCCTGTGCTTGTTACGTTTAGAAGACATGACAGCCGGAGTCATGTTCTTAGAATGCGTGTATGAAGATGACCTGTAGTCATCATAGTAATAGGAAGATCCATCCACATGTGAATTGTAGTCCCCCCTAACTCTACCCTGATGATCATACAGATCTTCAGGATTTTCACCAGCCCTTCCATAGTGGCTCATATTCCCATAACCACCATTTCTATCAGTTCTATACATATCTCTGCTCTCTTTGGTGAGCTCATTGATGTCATCTATCATTACATAATTTCGGGGGATGTTTTGCTCTAGGTTTGTATAGTGGCCTTCTGAGGAATAGGCAGGTGTAGGGTTAACAGGAGAATGGATTTCGGCAGAGAGACTCTGCTCTGGTGGCCTATATTGCCCATAAGTGTTAGATATAGTTGTGGATGAGTAAGCGGAATTGTAGATATCTTCTAGAGCTGTGGCAGCCACTGCCACAGTGGGAGTGCTAATGACTTCATAGTTAGTGGGCATCTTCTGTTCAAGGTCAGCTAATGAGGTCTGTCTAGGCTTCTGATGCTGGGTCTTTGGCTGTGGCTGCAGAGAAATACCCTGGCCTGTCTCCTCAGAATATGGATGTGTCTGTGATACATAAGATGCAGAACTAGGAGGTGGCTGGAACCCAGTATGGCTCTGCTGTAGTAATAGACTTGTTTGATAGGAAGCCTGGTTCTGGGAGAAGATGTGTGACTGGTGGAGTACAGCAGCAGAGGACTGGGGCTGAAATGTGCCAGGCTGAGGCTGACCTAGCGAGACAGTCTGGTACTGAGGGGGCTGGAAGCCTCTCTGCTGGTAGGCAGGGCAGTCTTGTGGAGGAGGTCCAGGTTGGCTCTGCTGGTAGTCATAGCTGAGGAAGGAGGAGCCAGGGGTCAGTTGATTAGCTGTAAACTGATTTAAAGAAGCTGTACTAAGTCTTGTGAGTGAGCCACTGTTGTCAAAGGGTGTCCCCCTCAAGTGCTGGGTAGTGAGCTCACTGTCTGGTGTGTAGTCCCTGGATTCACCCATGCAGCGGACATAGGCTAACTCTCGCCGCTCCCGCTCCTTTATCAGAGTTTCCTTGCGCTGGGTGATGCCGAGTTCCAAGCAACGCAGCTTGGCATCGATCTCCTTCTCTTCCTCTTCTAGTTCAGCCTGCTGTTTGCGAAGCTTGCTGGACTCCTGCTCCACTACCCTCAGATCAATCAGCAGCCCAGGCTTGGGGGCACTGAGTGCTGCTTGGGCCATATTCGTAGACGCAAACATAGAATTGTGGGTAGGGGTCACGATGGGAAGGGAGCTCTCCTCCGGAGGTGGACTAGGCAGGGTCCTTTTCACCTTCCTTGTCGGCAAGTTCTGCTGGAAGATGGAGGCTATGTCAGAGTGCAAACCAGCACTACAAATGCATCTACATCTCAGGAATTTGAATGACAAATGCAAAATGCTATTTCGTTAGTTTAATTGTAAACGTCAAATACATGCTATTTAATATCTGACTTTGCACAGCATGATCAAATGTACAGTTGTGACTGGAAAATATTCCAATTTTAAAAGTGTAACATATATTTACGTCCCCAACATTGCAAAGAAAATCGTATGTAATGAAGATTTACATAAACATCTACAGTGCATTTAGAAAGATACAATTAAAAAACAAAATACTATTTAACCACCAAAAAGCAGAGACAAAGAAAATGAAATTTCCTTTATTTACCTTTCTTTATGCATTGAAATACAATCCACCAAATGAAAAAGAAATATGCAGTGTTTTAAAGGGATTTTTTAAAAAATGAGTGGCTTCAGTAAGTGATTGAAAACTTGGTAGATGCAAGTTTTTCTTTAATTACTGCCACTCAGTATCATCGCGCAGTGTTTGAAAGGCTTGTGCACACATCTACTTTAAAAGTCAAGCGATATGCATGCCTCTACATGTCACGCCGCTCACAAGTAATGTCAACTTCCAGAAACCATTGGCGCTTTGACACTTTATTTTTGTTTTCGTATGAACAGTGAATCACATCATTTGCTTTAAGTTTAACAAACATTAGCTAAGCGTTTTGTAAACTTTTGTTTAAAAAAACGTGTATACATGTATCTTGTGTCCAGAGTGTACAATGAGAGTTAACTGTGCGGGTACCATACATACAAGTTTCCCCGGACATGAATTTTCGTTTAACAGGGTGGTTATGGATAACTCATTAATATTCATGAAAAGTGCTTCCTGATTGGCCGGTGAATGTGAAACTCATTAATATTCTGACCTATGGGCACATCCTCTTTTTTGTCTCACCAAATATGGTAACCCTAATAACACTCAAATATTGGAATCCTTTGCCCCTGAATAATGGTAACTCTTTGTTTCCTCTGTGATAAGGTTTTCTCATCCAGTTTGGTAATGACCCCAATTAGAAGCATCTTGGATGATGCAATATGCCTTCCAATTCATAATAGTGACATTGACTATATTCCAAGGGCTTTTTTGTACACACACCTTGTAAAAGAAGCATACAGGAGCAGCTTCCTTTATTCTGGAAATTATCAATTACAAGCATCGATATATGCTAATTAGCCTCTTGCCATATCAAAACTGACTAATAGTATGCATCATTGAGGGGTGTACCCTTATCCAAGCAAAGTTTCTTATGGTTATGTGCTGTAGGTAATGACCCAAAGGTCATAAAAGGGCTGCTGCTGATATGATTTTGCATGGGGGGGATACATTTCGCCAAGTTCCCCACAATTAATTTTGCCAATAGGCTAATGGACAGGTACTGATAAGGACTTTTACATTTATATTGGTGAGGAAAGTGTCCAAGGTTACCCTTCACTTTGATAATACTATATGGTGCTGCTTCAATTTTAATGCAAGGCGTCTCAAAATTTGATCAGTTCTAGATCCATCAAATATTTTTAGAGTTACTGCGTTCACAAGATCAAGTGTCTTCTCCAGCTACCACTTAGCTGCTGTCTAGCCCTTTTACTTAAATTTTGGGGCATTTTGTCTTACAATGAATTCAGATATATATTTTCATCCAAATAATGTTTTTGTGAAGTAGTAGTAAAATCCATCAAATACTTTTTGACTTACCACATTCACAAGGTTTGTAGTAGTGTTGTTTTCGTCAACAAAATTTTTGACGAAATATCTTCGTCAACGAACCTTTTTGACGTGATGGAGACGAGACACAACGTAAATGCTGGTCATGTGACGATAACTATAACGAAATATATCGTGTAATATTGTTGACGAATAAAAACGAGACTAAATTTGGTTTACAAAATAAAAACTATACTAAAATGTCTCTTCATTTTTGTTGACGAAAACGAGACGAGACGTTATTTCCTGTCGTTTAATCGCGTTATTATTATTATGCAGTATTTCTGTTTCCTGTGTCTCCCATTGGGGCGCACAGATGGTGGAGAAATGCGGGCACAAAATATCGGGAAAAAACACCACAAACTTTAAAACCTTAAAAGACATCTCAAGGCATTCCACAATGACATTGAGGTAAGTAAAGACATTAACGTAATGTTACTTTCTATTTTAGAAAGCTCATGCCAACTGTGGTTAACATGTTATCATTAGCAATAGATGTTATCCTGCTAGCTTCAGACGTTTTGGAGAAAATTATATTTCATAAGCATGGACACTTGGCGATCTGTACAAAACATCTTTCTGATAAGATGTTTGATAAGAACACGTGGGTAAAAGGAACACGTTGAAGCTATGTAGGCATTTTAGCAAGCTAAAGCTAAGTAGCAAACTGAGAACAACAGCTCAGCTGTCTTGAATCCTGGAGATCTAAACTTTCAAGCTTTCATTACTGCGTGACTAGATATATGTCGAAAGGGGTAGTGTTTGAAACATTGAATGAGCGTTTTTTGGAACATCGTGCATGGGTCTGGCTTGCCAGGCTAGTTACCATCCACGTAGAGGTAGGCTCTGGCTACAGCTCATGTAAATACCTGCTAATTGTGAAATAATGTTCTTGTGAAAAGGATGTTCGTGAATGATTCAGAGTATGATGCATTTAGATTGGCATCCCTTATGGTTTTGTGACGCCTATTTTTTCTGTTAAACAATTGTAGCAGAAAATAAACAGCCAAATTGCAACCAATAGTTTCAGTCATTGAGGGCAAAAGAGGCCTAATAGCAAGGATTTATGCTACTTAATATTTACAACAGTTAGATTTTCCAGAGGCTGCATCTGTCCTTACATTGTATCTATTCCTGTGCTAGATTCCAGAAACAGCTTCAGTGAAGCAAGTCCCGCGCAAGAAGATGGACCTTTTATTTATTTATTTTATTAAAATTTGTGTGTACTTCTAAGTTCAAACATGTTTGGTTGGCAAAATAAATGTTATAAATTCAAATCAGAGCATCTTCCGTGTCTGGAATGGATGTAGAGTATTCTTGAGTCTATAAGGTAACAATAATATAATAATAAGAACCTTGTTTTAATTGTGAAATGCATTTGACTAAAAGAAAATTTTGTTTTTGTATATTCTACTACGTACTTGTACTATATTGACTAGGTAAAATAGAATTGCATCACTAAAATAAAGAGACTAAAATACATTTTTCGTTGACTAAAACTAGACTAAAATGTCATCAGTTTTCGTTGACTAAAACTAGATTAAAATAGTCATGGATAATTCTGAATAAAATATGACTAAAATGCTCAGACTTTTAGTCGACTGAAACTTGACTAGACTAAAATGAGTATGGACGTGACTAAGACTAATAATAACTAAAATGACAGCTTGACGCAAAGACTAGACTACAACTAAAATTAAGACAGGCAGCCAAAAACAACTGCAGTCTGTAGTCCCCCTGCTGCTACTAAGCAGCATTGCTTCAGTTTTAGGGCAACCCATCTAACGCATTCCAATGTGTCTGGTTTGAAATGTTCGAAAAAGACCCTTCAAATATTTTTTTGTTATTGTGCTAATGAGATCAAATATCAAAACTGCCCTTTTCTTTGTTACCATTTTGTGGTGCTCTAAGACAATTTCATCAGTTCCAGATCTCATGTGTCTGCTGAGTTCATCCAGGGAATACAATAAAAAGCACATTAGGTGCTTAATAATGAAACTGTGGATAAAACTGATTATTTAAATTAACTACTACAATTCCCATATGTTTATTTCCCAGTTCCCTACCTGCTTGTTCAGGAGAGCTTGATGCTGGTAAATGGAGAACTTGGCCTGGGCAGGATCTTCTGATGTAGGGCTGATGGGTTTAGGATCTGACAAAGAACGCTGCATGCTCTTTATAGGATGGGGCAGAGGCTGGTGGTGTTCTGGAGAATCAACTGAAAAGTGCTTCTGTGGAGGAACGTGAGCTTTGTTGAGACGCTCACTGGAGGAGAAGGAATTCTCTAGTAGTCGATGTGGGGACAGAGGGGAAACAGGGGAGTATAAGACCTGGGGTGACTTAGGAGGCTGTCGAACCAGGCTGGAGACAGGTTCGTTCTGGAAACCTATTTCTAGGGGATCTGGCTTTCTGCGTTCAAATTTACTTGTTCCTGTTATTCGTAAGGAGAGGGGATCCACAGTGGAGGACACATTTACCTGGGGTACAACCACCCCTTGTGACTGGGACTCAGGCTCTGTCTGACAAGCAAGGCTTTCTCCCCGCCGGTTCCTCTCTGGGGCAGAAATGTAGTGCAAAAATTCAACCCTAGGCTCTGATGTTATATGAATTGAAGGAGAGATTCCTCTCAAAAGCTCTAGTTCAGTTTGACATGAAGAGTCATTTATAGTCTGAATGGCAACATTCAGGGAAGACACTTTAGATGTGTCAAGTTTGTTCTCTAAGCTTGACTCTAAGCTTGAGTGCTTGGAAAAGCGTGATCTTCTGCGCCGCACTGGTTGCTCCCATTCATCTTGGTCCTCCTCATCTGTCTGGACACTACTATCAACAATATGTCTAGTTCTTCTCCGTCGAGATATGATCGATCTCTCTTCCCCTTCCTCATCATCAGTCTGCACACAGCTGTCAGTAATCCTCTTCACAAGGAGCTGATTGTCTTCCCCTTCTGCGCTATCCCTCAAACGAGGCATTGAGTTTTGTTTCTTTATAGATTCCAAAAGCTCCTCATTATTCTTTAGAGACATTTCAGAAGTGGAACTAGGCAATGGTCTGGAAGCGATCAGTCCTTGCCCATCTGCATAAGGTTGCGTGAGATCTTTCTGAATTATATTGCCAGTTATGGGACAGATAACAGAGAATCCTTGAGCACTTGTAGCTGCAGCTGGAGTAATTGTATCAGCTGTCTTCTGTCTCTTCTGCTCTTCAAGATGTTGTTGGAGCTGTTGCTGCAGTGATTGGATCTGGTCCAGTTGCACTTTCTGTTGGGCTAACTGTTCCCTTTGCAAGACCAACTGAGTTTCTCTTTCAGCATGTTGCTGCTTTAGGACCTGTTGCTTGATACTCTGCAGCTCTTGAATCTCACGCTGAACTAACAATTGCTCTTTTTCTCTGTGTCGTTGTAACTCCATACGATCTCTTTCAAGTTCTTCTTGTAATCGCAAATGACGTAATTTCTCCAGCTCCACATGTTCTCGCTCTAACTGCAACAGCTGTTCCTGCTTTTGACGCAACTGCTCTTCCTCTTTCTCTTTTTCTGGGTTGCTAGTTTTGGTTGTTGTAACTTGTGCAGCCCGGGGGATGTTCTGGTGTGTTTGAGGCTGCATCTGAATTTGTGATTGTGTTTGAGTTTGGGGTTGCACTGGAATCTTTGGGGCAATTTGCATCGTAAAGTGAGATTGGGATTGCTGTTGTGTGGACACTATGATAGATGCGGGATGTGTCACCTGTTGGCTAGATTGAGCTGGTGGTAAGGATTCAGCTGTCTGCATAGTACTGGGCACTGTAGGTTTTATAGAAGGCTTTCCAAGATAAATTGGAATCTGGGGTGTTGCATTGGCAGCTGCACAGGGGCCTGAAGGGAAACGGCTGGGTGGAGGATAACGATAAGGTCCCTGTGCAGAAAGAGGCATTCTTGGAGTTACTTGAGGTAACCTGGTGAGGCTAGCTAAAGGTACTGAAGTCAGACTGCTAGGTGTGCAGGGTCTGTAAATTCCCTGTAGCGTGGGACATAGAACTGAGGCAGGCTGGGTTGTGATTGGCAATGTGGAAGCGATTGGGGTGTTTATAGTAGAATAAATCATGCCATCTGCAGATCTAACAGCTGAGGGATATCGTAGACTAGCTTGATTTGAATTGATTAAATTCGCATATACTTGACCTTGTGCCGGGTGCCCCCCATTATGACCATAAATTAGGCTAGCTCTCACTGATGTTAAACCTTGTTGTAAGCTGGGTCTGCCTAGAGGACCGCCTCCTGCTACAGAACCATACTGGAAAACTTCAGGATTATTTCCATATCTTCCACCAACCTGGTCCATTGATTTCAAAGCAGCACACATTCGACTGATTTCCCGGGCAGTGGTCGCACTATACTGAGCTAAACTGGATTCTGGGATAGTGGAATAACCATAGTCTGTGTTAATGCTGGACATGGATCCATACCTTCGCATAGGGAATGATTGACCTATGTTATTTTGTTGCCGTAGATCTGTGTAGGATCCATACTGTGCACCTACTCCAAGGTAACCTCCTACGTAATCTTTCTGTATGGTATTTAAATCTGTTCCAGGGTTAGTTTTAGAATGATCACCTTGGAGTCCAGCCTCAACAAAATCAGTATTTGATAAAGATGGTTGTGCGCATATAGATCCAGGTTGTGCAGATACAGATACAGGTGGTTCAGAACCAGGTTGTCCAGATACAGATACCGGTGGTCCAGATACCAGTTCAGGTTGTTCACATACAGATACAGGTGGTCCAGATACAGATTGTCCAGATATAGATGCAGGTTGGGATTTGTTGTCTTCATTTACATTTTGGTTGACTGAAGCATGTTCTTGATATTGGTGACTTTCTTGACGAGGCTCTGCCTGGAGGTTCCCACTGACCTCAAGAGCATGGGCTGAATAACTGGTTTGTGAGGCATCTGTAGCAGACATCTTCTCTTCTAGCATTACTTTCTGACTGAAGGGTCCCTTGCAACTTCCTCCAAAAGGCAAGTTGTAGACTACATCACAACATGCCAACTGGGTCTCTGCCTTTATCTGCCCAGTCAAGTCCAGGACATCCTGGTTAGGCAGTTCTGATGTTTTAACTAGCTGTGTAACTGTTTTCCCTTGAGAAGTGCTGTCCACCAGCTGCACCATCATAGCATGAGATTTGCCCATAGTCAGATTCACAGCAGTGGGTTTAGACTTCAGCTCCAGAGGGATGCCACAATAGATGTCATGTGATGTTGAAGAAACAGTTTGTGATGGAAGAGAAGATGTCCTGGATATTGCACACCTGCTAACAGGTGCCTGGGGATTGGTAGTCTGGCACACCAGAAGGTCTTTCTTCAAGAGCATGGGCTGGGCTTGATTAGCCAAGTTATACCTAGCAAAAGAAGCTGCCTGGAGTTGTTGTTCAAGCTTCTCCTTCTGTTTTTGTAATTTCTCTTGCTGCAACTGCAGCTGTTGTTGTTGTATACCTAAGTCTTCCAGACATGCATCTATCTTTGGAATGGAAGCGTAGTTTGGTGACACTTTGCTTTGAGTCAGGCACACTGCAGATCCTAACCCTTGACCAAGGTCCACTTTGTTCTGCAGAGGGTCACCATAAATCACAGGTTTTTTTGGCTGGGATATAAACTTAGAGGCTGCTACAGTGACATTGACTGTTGTTGGTGTTGAGGCAGCCACACGTGGATGTTCATGAGTGTTCAGATTCATGATAAGAGGCTGAACAGCTGTAGAATGTCGGCTATAACTCCCCTCACTGCCAATGGAGTACCTACGTATTTCTGTAGCTACAGACGTTAAATCCATGCCCTGCTCTGTCATAATGAGTGGGGCTGGCTTTATTGGTGCTCTGAGATCAACAATACTACTGCTTTGTTGAATCTTGCCTTGCTCAGCAACCCTGGATGTTCCAGGAACAGTTGAAAGTCTGCAGAGGGATATATTTTCCATTTCCTCTTCCATTCTTCCTGTGCTGTTAGGAAGTCTGTCTTTAGAAAAGCTGTGTTGAGGAGATTGATATAGAGATTGGCGCTGTGTGGAGGTTGGAGAACTAGATTCAGGTGTATAACTATGAATTGTTGACTGACGACTTAGTCTTGTTGGTGAGGAAAGTGGAGATGTGGAGGAGTTGATGGTCATCAGCTTACTAGGGCTGCCAGATTCTTGCAAGGACTGTTGTCTGGAAATGCTTCTGTTTGCTATTTGGGAAGGAGCATGAACATCAGGAAGAGAGATTGGGGCTGAAATTTGCGTAGGACTAGTCCCAGGGGTCAGAGGAGCTCTATTTTGCTCCAGTAATTTAGCAGCTGTTAACCTAGCATCTAATAGCTGTTTTTCAATTTCCTTAGAATTATTTAGCAGTTGCTCTCCTTGACTCTTCTGCAACGTCTCAGCCTTCCTTATCATTTCCTCATAGGCCACTTCTGCACTTTTTGGTGTTTTATCAGCAGAACAAGGTGATGTGCTAGTTAGTTTTTCAGTAGGGGAGTACAGTGACATAAAAGTTGGAAGATTATGTTCATTTGCAGTCTTGCGTGACTTTGACGTCATCATTTCAAACCCCTCAGCCTCGGAGTCAATAGATGGAGAATATTCTGAGCAAGATGACCGGTGAAGTTCCTCCATTTCCGCTGCCTGCCGGAGCTCCTCCGTAGGAGATGCATCCTCAATTGGGGACAGGTTACTGGGTGGTGTTTTTGACCTCTCCCTTCGTCTCTGAGCTCTCAACTCCTCTTTGTCCCTTTTTGTTTTTCTGGCAGTGCTTCGAATACCTTGCTGTTCCACTTCTCTCATCATTTCCTGTTCTCTGAGAAGTTCCTCCTCTTCTCTCAACTCATCTTCTTCAGAAGAGTCCTCAATAGTGGGCAAGAGTGGTCCGTGGGAGCGATGCCGAGCTTTACGCTGTTGTTTGGCATCCTCAAGCCTCTGTTTGCGACTGGGACTGCTGTCACTGTCTTCCTCCATAGATGAGACAGAAGTTGGAGAAATTGCAGAAGTGTAGCTGGATGTGGTTGCAGAGAGGGTTGATGAATATTCTCCCCTTGAACGTTCATCAGGAGAACCAGTCAGAGTCTCCATTTCAAGCTCTGGTTCTCTGTTGTTCCTGAGCTCTATATCACTATTGTAGGTATTTGTATTGTTCAGTTCAATAGTCTTGAATCGGCGCAGGCCTCCTTGTGAAGTCATCTGGTTGTCTTCCCTGTCCACACTCATTTCTGCAGTCTTGCTTCTCATAAACTCTTCATCTGTTGTGTCTTTCTGTGGTTTCTTATAATCCTCCTCCCTGACTCCATCTAGTTGCTCTTCATGTCCCTCGTTGCTGATAGATAAGGAACATGGGCGCTGCTTCTTATCATCATCTTCTTTAGCTTCACAATGGTGCGCGCTGGTCTCTGGCTTAGTGATCTCAGAAGCATTGGGGGGTTTATTCGCATCTTCTTGTATTAGCCCTGTGATCTCACTCTGTGAGCTGGACACACCGTCAGAGGAATATCCCGTATCACTTAGGCTCTGAGTGCTGGACTTTGTCTCCTAGATAAAAGAGAAAAAACATTTTATTCCATATGTCCCTAACATACGACCTATGTGACTTAGAACCACTTGTATACACAATTGTAATTTAATAAAATATATTAAGTAAATGTATGTAAAAAGAAAAAAAAACAGCTCAACATGGTTGAAATCCAGTCATTTTAATCTTTTCCTTTCATTGGTCCATCTCAGATATGGCTTTTTCTTTGAAACTCTGCCTAATACTGTAGTTCACTATCCCGGAATCACCTCTTCACTGTTAAAGATGTGACTGGTGTTTTGCAGATATCATTTAATAAAATTGCCAGCTTAGGACCTGTAAGGTGTCTGTTTCTCAAACTAGAGTTTTTATGCTTCCACACAGTTGTGTCTCACGGCTTCCCACTTTTCTTTCTGTCCCCCTCAGAGCCAGTTTGCACTGCTCTGTGAAGGGAGTAGTGCACACCTTTGCAAGATATCTTAAATTTCTTAGCAATTTCTCACATGGAATAGCATTAATTTCTCAAAACAACAATAGATTAATTAATTTTTGAAGTAAGTTTTCTTTTGAGACCACAACTGAGCCTACAAATGTTGATGCTCCAGATACCAGAGAAGGTGAGTTCTGTTGCTTCCTTAAACAGCACAATGATTCTCAGGTGTGCTAACATAATCATACAAGGGTTTTTCAATGATGAATTAACCTTTAAAAATGATAACTTAAGAACAGCTAACACAATGTGTCATTGGAGCACAGGAGTGATGGTTACTTAAAATTGGTCTTTGTACACCAATGTAGAAAATCAGCCATTTCTATCTATAATAGTCATTTACAAAATTAACAATATGTAGACTATATTTCTGACCAATTGAATCTTATTTTATGGAAACAGTGAATTTTGTTCACAAACTAGGAAAATTCTCAATGATTCCAAACTTTTTTCCAATCTAATCGGTTGTTTGTTACATATAAATAACAATAACTTTTTGAAGCCTGAGAACTATTTTTTCATGTCAGAAGGTGGTACACTATACTGTATACACCAATTCCAACATACATCCTTTTCAGGATATGACTTGCCTGTTGGGATGGAACCCAGTTGTAAGTCAGGGATAATCTGTAATGGTGTCTTCTGCATGCATGTTTTTTTTGTTCATGTCTTTAGCATATTCTGAAGTAGCATCTTACTTTAGTAACAGTAGTTCACAGGTATACTATGGAATATCAATCTTTGACAGGAGGACTAATGAGATTGATTAACCAAAGTAAGACATTGTATAACAATAAAATTGGGGATGAAGGACACAAAGAGAAAAACAGCCAGCAGAGTGTAAAAGTAATAGCAAAAATATATCCCAATAAAGGCAACAAAATTTGATAAACACTAATGAAATATTTGACCATAAAAGCAGTTGAAAGACAACAATGAAATATACAATACAAAATATTAAGAAATACAATCAGGAATTTGGTGTGGATAATAAATTAAAAAAGAAAACATTAAATAATATGTAAAATGGAACATGATAACGAGGATAAAAGTAAGCATTAATTTAACTGTGTTATAGATATAATACTCAGTCACATAATACGAAAAGGACTGTTCTGATCATGAAGGCAACTGGCGCTTTTCCACTGGCATAAAGGAACCAAGCCGTACCCAAGTCATACCATGAAATTAGTTACAGCACAGTTCCAGCTGACATCGGTTTTCCACTACATAAAGGTTGGCTTGGTAAGGGCAGTGAATTTGGTGAGCGACAGTGACGTAAAACAGAAGAGATACTTATTCACTGTTCACACGATCTACATCATGATTTACTATTTGCAATTAGTATTATTATTATTTTACCGTGTGCAAATTTCCTCAAGGGTGTCTGTGAGAATCGCTGTGTTATGCAAGTGTCAATTGCTAGCGGTCCTAGCAATCGCTTGTGTACATTTGTATTACAAGTCCATTTCATTTAGCTGTTGTGTAGTACTTTTTTAAGCAGGAGGTTGGAAATTTTCAAGTTCAGAGTTATTGGGAATGCATTAATATATGCGCGATGCTGCTAATAATACTGCTAATAATGAATAATATACAGAATATAGCATTTATTCCTTCATGTAATCCAGATCACTGCATGGTATCTCTGTGCATTTCAACTGTTCAGATGGTGGTGATGCAACCAGCTGGCTTTATGCTAGCAAGCAAAGCCATGTCGGTACGGGTGTGGGCTGGGTAAGACTCACATACTTTGCAATGGTTAACTGTCAGTTCACAGTACAGCTTGGGTATGGCTCAGTTACTGGTGGCAGGGGAAAACCGCCAAATGATGAAAGGGATAATGAGGTGGATTAAGACTAACCACTCACATTATCATTTTTCAGACTTTGAGCTTCTTCCTCTTTCTTGCCATCTGTTGTTCCAGTGGAGGTATCAGGCTTGGCTGGAGATGGTTGGATTTCAGGTTCCTTCTTAAGTTTGTCCGGCTGTCCGCTTGTTTCAGTCCCAGAAGGTTTCTGTTCTGACTTCTGGCTTGTAGGCTTTGGTTCAGACTGTTGACATGTCTCCTTCTGCTGCGATGCTTGCTGCTGATTGGCCGGTGGCTGGGGTTGCTGTGGAGACGGTTGAGGGACGGGAAGTGGTGCGTCTCCCAAGCCTCCAGACATCAACCTCTGAGTCTGACAATTTAAGCAGAGCCATTCTTTTTTCTGTGAAACATAAGCAAAAACATCAATCAGCAAACAATCATGATTTGTCAAGAATTCAGTCTAGCATCACAGGAATAAAAACAGTATATACATACTTTGTCAGTCTCAATACCAACACCTGTGTTCTGTTAATATATCACATTTCTTAAGCTATGATTTAACTTTAAAGGTGATAAAACCTACACTTTCTTCATTTCCCCTTCAAACCATTGCAAAATATCTAATATATACTTCCATAGGGGTTATAAAAAACTATGCATCTTCCAACAATTCCTCCAGCAGAGGCTAACAGAGATAGCCTGGACCCTGTCCCAGAAAGAAAAGAGCACAAAGCAGGGGAATACCTCTGACGGAATGTAAGCGTACTGCGACAAACACTTGCCAAACAGTAGCAATAGCCAAAATGACACTTCTGGGACTATTTTCTGACCTCAATAGATGGAGCTCTTTCAAAAAAGGGCTCAAAACATGCCCAAAAGGAAACCAAAAGCGCCATGTGGGCTCGAAAAATGGTTCATGATGCGTTGTTTTGGCCATCTCTACTAAACAGCATTTCACATTTCACAAGTCTGAGACAGAAGGTCAACAGGCTATTTTAGTCAGCGCCCAAAAAAAACGCTTCAGCTGGCATTCTTTCTATTGTTTCTTATTACACAGCTCTCTGGAATGCTTGATTCTGATTGGTCAGTTGAAACATTTGCAGGTTCGTTCTTTTCAAATAATAACCGCTCCAAAGTAATAACGCATAGCCGGTACTACTTGTATGTTTAAAATCCCTCCGCGCCAACAAAGATTACCGTTTAAAAATGTTAATTTAAAACAAATATGCCAATAAAATGTTTCAAATTCATATTCATGTCCAGTTTTTTTCCTTATGTGGCAAGTAGCCGTGTAATAAGCGGGATAATGTACAGGCAGCCGGTAGTTATCGCAGAAATAAGCCCCTTCAGTGTGATACAAGACCCTCCGCTTCGCGTCAGGTCCTGATCACACTGTCGGGGCTTATTTCTGTGATAACTTCCGGCTGCCTGTACATTATCCCTTACTTCATTCTCTGTGGATTATTATGATCGGGATTTCTCATGGACTGAATATTTACTGTGGACTTTCTTTCTGGATTTCGCTGGATTACCGGTATTGAACAGGTTGCTTTGGACTTATCTGCTCTCCCTGTAAGTTGCCCTGTTGTTTTGATGGTTTTGTCGGTTGTCTGCCTACCTGCCCTATTGCATTCTGTTATTTGTTCAATAAATCACAGTTGTGCGACAAGTAGTCACAGAGAAAGTGACATCATTTTGTGATGCAAAGCATGTTGCTGAAATTTAGGCATCCAGCACAAAAACACAATGATAGATACAATATTACACATATTAATAGAATAAAATACAAGGATTGTAGATGCAGAGAGTGTGTCTGTGAATGCAGTGCAATGGTCAATACCTTGAAGAAGCTGCTCAGGTAAAAGTGATTATGAGTGCACGGATAATAATTGCTACTATACATAATCTATATCAGTTGCCCCCAACCCCCGGGCTGCGGACCGGTACCAGGCCGTGGGTCATGTGGTACCGGTCCGCGGGCTGCACAGAAAAAATAAAAAACTTCGGTCACGTGATAGTTACCGCTAAAAATAGTCCCACAAGCTAGTAAGATGTATAAAAAGCAAATGTGTCTTGATCGTTTCTTTGGAAAGGGGAAAAGACCCAGTGAGGAGACAGAAGAGGAGCCTACTACGTCTAAGAGGAAAGCTAATTTTAACAGACAGTACCAGGAGTCCTATTTAAAATTTGGATTTATTGCAACCGGCGATTCCCATGCACCAAGCCCGCTCTGCGTAATATGTGGCAATCGGCTTTCAAATGAGGCGATGAAGCCCTCAAAACTACTTCGCCACGTGGAGACCAACCACCCAACATTAAAAGACAAGCCCTTGGATTATTTTGAAAGAAAAAACTGTGAGCTAGGACGACAAAAGGTATCACTGAGGGCCACCACATCAACAAATGTTAGTGCATTGAGAGCATCATACTTGGTGGTTTACCGTATTGCCAAGGGTAAAAAGCCATTCAGTATTGGTGAAGAATTAATCCTTCTCCTCAACGTGTGACTCAGGTTTTGGAACCAAAGTCCTGAACCGGGGCTAGACTCTATTCCACTCTGAAGTTTCCCTTGATCAGCGGCAGCGGGCAATTGTTGGTCTACTGATAGTTTCTTGGTTTGATACCTGTATGTTGAATGATGGTCGCCTCTCTTCAACTATGAGTTGTGGGATGGGCTCTGACTGTTGTCTGTGATATTGAGGTTGAATGGGCGATGTTCAGGGACTTAATTGCTGAGGCGCCTGTGGTGGGCTGTGGCCGTAAGGTGGTTAGTGCCTGTCACAGTGGCAATCCCCAAACCTGGCGGTGGACACCAGCAGTACAGGGAGCTGTCAGGCTAAACGTAGCCATCTCTCCAGTTTGACTTTCCTTGACGGCCCCAGGAGAATGGACTCCCCCTTTGAGTCTGGTCCCTCCCAAAGTTTCTTCCTTCTAGGGAGTTTTTCCTTGCCACTGTCGCCTCTGGCTTACTCACTGGGGGCTCTAGGCAGGGATGCTGCAAAGTGCTTTGAGACAATGTAATGTTGTGAAAAGCATTATACAAAAATAAATTTGTTTGTTTGCTTGTTAAAAAAGGAGGTTTTCTGAGCTTGGTTGCCTGGTGGGACTCCTGAAGCAGCTGACAGGTACGAGAGGCTAATCAGAATGTGGCTTTGGTAGTTGATTAAGCAAAAACTGGCATGCAGGAGGAGTTTAGTGAGGGCATGGAAAATTATTTTTGGTTGGTCTCGAAAAGATTCTGGCAATCCATCAGGCAACTCAGGACAGGGAAGCAGGGCTTTACCCATACTGTTTACAGCAGGGATGGAGAACTGTTAACTTCAAGTGGGAATTTTAGGAATTGTAGCAGCTTGGATCGAAAACTAGTTAACAGACAGGAAGCAGCGAGCAGTTTTTAGAGGCACAATGTTGCAGTGGGCCTGCGTTCATAGTCGGGTACCGCAGGGTTCAACTGTAGGACCATTATTGTTCCTAATTTACATTAATGATATTGACACCAATACATACAGTAAACTGGTTAAATTTGCAGACGACACCAAGGTGGGTTGTGTAGCAGATACTGATCTAGCAGCAGAGAGGCTACAATGGGATCTTGATTTAATTAGCGGCTGTGCTGATACCTGGCAGATTAAATTTAACGTAGATAAATGTAAGGTAATCTATGCAGGGAGCAGAAATATAAAGTACAGATATTTTATGGGTTCCACTGAAATAAAGGTAGCTGATTATGAGAAAGACCTCGGTGTGTATGTTGATGCTTCCATGTCCCCCTCTCGCCAGTGTGGGGAAGCAATAAAAAAGGCCAATAGGATGTATATATATAGGCCAATAGTTACATCTCTAGGTGTGTGGAGTTTAAGTCAAGGGAGGTGATGCACCGATTATACAATTCCTTGGTAAGACCCCACATAGAATATTGTGTGCAGGTTTGGTCACCATACCTTAAAAAGGACATTGCTGCCTTGGAAAAGGTTCAACGTTGGGCTACAAGAATGATTCCTGGTCTTAGAGGAATGTCTTATGAGGAGAGGTTAGCTGAGCTGAATCTGTTCAGCCTTGCGCAAAGGAGACTAAGGGGGGGGGGGGACATGATCCAGATATATAAGATTCTAACAGGTCTTGATGCTGTTCAGCCAAATGGCTACTTTAATATTAGTTTAAATACTAGAATTCGTAGCCATAGGTGGAAATTAGTGGGAGAACATTTTAAAATGAATTTGAGAAAACACTTCTTTACACAGCATGTAGTTAGAGTATGGAATAGTCTTCCTGCTAGTGTAGTGCAAGCTAAAACCTTGGGTTCCTTTAAATCAGACCTAGATAAGATTTTAACAACTCTGAGCTATTAGTTTCCCCAAGTTGTCCCCAAACAAGCTTGGTGGGCCAAATGGCCTCCTCTCCTTTGTAAATGTTCTTATGTAAGACAGACTCATTCCAAATGGGGTGTTGGACTTGCCAGGGCTCTCCTTTGTTACAAAATCTGTTCATAAGTTTTATGATCAGAATTTCTAGGCATAGCCAAGGAACGGAGGGGGTCCAGTTCAGTGGCCTCAGGATCACGTCATTGCGTTTTGCACTTGATGTGGTCCTCTTGGCATCGTCGAGCTATGACCTGAACCATGCATCCAGGCCACAGCTGAATGTGGCCTGGATGAGGATCAACACCTCCAAGTCTCTGGCCACATGTCTCAAAGGCACATGTCAAGTGACTCTCATACCAACATAATTATTGTAGGAGCCTGTAAGAGTTAACGAGAAAATAGTGGATTGCCATCTCCTGGTGGGAGAGGAGTTGCCTCAAGCAGAGTTTAAGTATCTCATGGTCTTGTTCACAAGTGAGGGAAGAAGGGAGTGGGAGATCGACAGGCAGATCATTGCAGCTTCGGCAGTAATGTGGATGCTGTATTGTTCTGTCTTTGTCAAGAGAGAGCTGAGCCGGAAAGCAAAGCTTTTGATTTACCAGTTGATCTACGTTCCTACCCTCATCAATGGTCACTAGCTTTAGGTACTGACTGAAAGAATGAGATTGTGGATACAAGTGGCAGAAATTATTTCCTTTGCAGGGTATCTAGGCTCAGCCTTAGAGATAGGGCAGGCCTGGGAAAGCCTTCGTATTCGTCAGAGGAGCTGGAAGAGGTGGCCATAGAGAGGAAGGTCTGGGCATCCCTGCTTAGACTGATGCCCCTGTGACCCGAACCCCGGTAAGTGGCAGACAATAGCTGGATCGACAGATGGATGGATATACTACTCTTTGTGAAAAGTCCAATAAACCTATCTGTTTTAACGCTTTATTTAGCCTAAAGACAGTTGACACAAACCCACTACCAGTACAGTATGCTGGAAATATCAGTAAGGGCCGGATCCTCACTTATCGACCAATTCACTTAACAATCTCCTGGAGCCGACACCTTATCGTGGTGGAGGGGTTTGCGTGTTCCAGTGATCCCAGGAGCTAAGTTGCCCGGGGCTTTATGCCCCTGGTAGGGTCACCCAAGGCAAACAGGTCCAGGGTGAGGAACCAGACGAAGTTCGGCTCAAAAGACCCCATATGATGAAGAAAATATTGGAAACACGTTTTCCCTTGCCCGGACGCGGGTCACCGGGGCCCCCCCCTGGAGCCAGGCCTGGGGGTGGGGCTCGATGGCGAGCGCCTGGTGGCCAGGCCTATACCCATGGGGCCTGGTCGAGCACAGCCCGAACAAGGCACGTGGGTCCCCCTTCCAATGGGCTCACCACCCGTAGGAGGGGCCATAGGGGTCGGGTGCATTGTGAGCTGGGCAGTGGTCGAAGGCGGGGACCTTGGCGGTCCGATCCTCGGCTGCAGAAGCTAGCTCTTGGGACATGGAATGTCACCTCTCTGATGGGGAAGGAGCCTGAGCTGGTGCGCGAGGTTGAGAAATTCCGGCTAGACATAGTCGGGCTCACCTCCACGCACGGCTTGGGCTCTGGAACCAGTCTCCTTGATGGTGGTTGGACCCTATTCCACTCTGGAGTTGCCTGCGGGGAGAGGCGCCGAGCGGGGGTGGCCATACTTATTGCCCCCTGGCTGGGCGCCTGTACATTGGGGTTTACCGCGGTGGACAAGAGGGTAGCCTCCCTTCGCCTTCGGGTGGGGGGACGGGTTCTGACTGTTGTTTGCGCATATGCGCCGAGCGGCAGTTCAGAGTACCCACCCTTTTTAGAGTATCTGGAAGGGGTGTTGGAGAGCATTCCTTCCGGGGACTCTCTTGTTCTACTGGGGGACTTCAATGCTCACGTGGGCAATGACAGTGAGACCTGGAGTGGCGTGATTGGGAGGAACGGCCCCCCCGATCTGAACCCGAGTGGTGTTCTGTTGTTGGACTTCTGTGCTCGCCACGGATTGTCTATAATGAACACCATGTTCAGGCATAAGGGTGTTCATATGTGCACTTGGCACCAGGACACCCTAGGTCGCAGTTCGATGATCGACTTTGTAGTCGTGTCGTCGGACTTGCGGCCGCATGTCTTGGCCACTCGGGTGAAGAGAGGGGCGGAGCTGTCAACTGATCACTACCTGGTGGTGGGTTGGCTCCGCTGGTGGGGGAGGAAGCCGGCCAGGCCTGGCAGGCCCAAACGTATAGTGAGGGTCTACTGGGAACGTCTGGCTGAATCCCCTGTCAGGAGGAGTTTCAACTCCTACCTCCGGCAGAACTTTTCCCATGTCCCGGGGGAGGCGGGGGACATTGAGTCCGAATGGGCCATGTTCCGCGCCTCCATTGTGGGGGCGGCTGACCGGAGCTGTGGCCGTAAGGTAGTCGGTGCCTGTCGTGGCGGCAATCCGCGAACCCGCTGGTGGACACCAGTGGTGAGGGATGCCGTCAAGCTGAAGAAGGAGTCCTATCGGGCCTATTTAGCCTGTGGGACTCCAGAGGCAGCTGACGGGTACCGGCAGGCCAAGCGGGATGCGGCTTCGGCGGTCACTGAGGCAAAAACTCGGGTTTGGGAGGAGTTTGGTGAGGCCATGGAAAACGACTTCCGGACGGCTTCGAGGCGTTTCTGGTCTACCATCCGGCGGCTCCGGGTGGGAAAGCGGTGCAACATCAACACTGTTTATGGTGGGGATGGGGTGCTGCTGACCTCAACCCGGGACGTTTTGGGTCGGTGGAGGGAGTACTTCGAAGACCTCCTCAATCCCACCAACACGCCTTCCGATGTGGAAGCAGAGTATGGGGACTTGGGTGTGGACTCCCCAATCTCGGGGGCGGAGGTCGCTGAGGTGGTTAAAAAGCTCCTCGGTGGTCGAGCCCCAGGGGTGGATGAGATCCACCCAGAGTTCCTGAAGGCTCTGGATGCTGTGGGGCTGTCTTGGTTAACACGCATCTGCAGCATCGCGTGGACATCGGGGGCAGTGCCTCTGGACTGGCAGACCGGGGTGGTGGTCCCCCTCTTCAAGAAAGGGGACCAGAGGGTGTGCTCCAACTATAGGGGGATCACACTCCTCAGCCTCCCTGGTAAGGTCTATTCGGGGGTTCTGGAGAGGAGGGTCCGCCGGATTGTCGAACCGCGGATTCAGGAGGAGCAGTGTGGTTTTCGCCCCGGCCGTGGAACAGTGGACCAGCTCTATACTCTCCGCAGGGTTCTGGAGGGTTCATGGGAGTTTGCCCAACCAGTCTACATGTGTTTTGTGGACTTGGAAAAGGCATTCGACCGTGTCCCTCGGGGAGTCCTGTGGGGGGTGCTCCGGGAGTATGGGGTACCGGGCTTCCTTTTAAGGGCTGTTCGGTCCCTGTATGACCGGTGCCAGAGTCTGGTCCGCATGAGCGGCAATAAGTCGGACTTGTTTCCGGTGAGGGTTGGACTCCGTCAGGCCTGTCCTTTGTCACCGATTCTGTTCATAACTTTTATGGACAGAATTTCTAGGTGCAGCCAGGGCGTTGAGGGTGTCCGGTTTGGTGACCTCAGGATTAGGTCTCTGCTTTTTGCAGATGATGTGGTCCTGTTGGCTTCATCAGACCGTGACCTTCGACTCTCGCTGGGACAGTTTGCAGCCGAGTGTGAAGCAGCTGGGATGAGAATCAGCACCTCCAAATCCGAGACCATGGTCCTCAGCCGGAAAAGGGTAGAATGCTCTCTCCGGGTCGGGGATGGGATCCTTCCGCAAGTGGAGGAGTTTAAGTATCTTGGGGTCTTGTTCACGAGTGGGGGGACGATGGAGCGGGAGGTCGACAGGCGGATCGGTGCGGCGTTCGCAGTGATGCAGGCGCTGCATCGGTCTGTCATGGTGAAGAAGGAGCTGAGCCAAAAGGCGAAGCTCTCGATTTACCAGTCGATCTACGTTCCTACCCTCACCTATGGTCACGAGCTATGGGTAGTGACCGAAAGAACGAGATCGCGAGTGCAAGCGGACGAAATGAGTTTCCTCCGCAGGGTGGCTGGGCTCTCCCTTAGAGATAGGGTGAGGAGCTCGGTCATTCGGGAGGGACTCAGAGTAGAGCCGCTGCTCCTCCGCATTGAGAGGAGTCAGATGAGGTGGCTCGGGCATCTGATTAGGATGCCTCCTGGACGCCTCCCTGGTGAGGTATTCCGGGCATGTCCCACTGGGAGGAGGCCCCGGGGAAGACCCAGGACACGCTGGAGGGACTGTGTCTCTCAGCTGGCCTGGGAACGCCTCGGGATTCCCCCAGAGGAGCTGGATGAAGTGGCCGGGGAGAGGGAAATCTGGGATTCCCTGCTGAGACTGCTGCCCCCGCGACCCGACCTCGGATAAGCGGGAGAAAATGGATGGATGGATGGATGGAATCTAGTCACGGGAATGGAACTTGGTTGTTAAGTGAGGAGTGTCTGTACTTGTTCGCTACAGCACTCCCCCCATATCCGCAAGTGATTCCTTTCAAGACCTACCCGAGAAAGCCAAAACTGCGGACCCCATATATAACATGACTTTTGAGTACTTACATTTGGTTACTGATAAATTACGCCCAGCGACACATTATAAACATTAAATATACCAATTATGAAGTACATTATACATTCGTATACAGTATTGTACTGTACTATACTGTACTCTCTTGAATGAAAAGGATTATGATGTTTTAGCATAATTCTGTGAAGTAAAGCCAAACACAGAGTATGCATATGATCAGCCTCTCCTTTCTGAAACAGTAACATATCCAATAATATGAAACAAGTAAGGGCATTATACTATAGAACATACTTTTAACTGGCAACCTGATAAATTCTGCTTTTTTAATTATCCCACATAATTTCTAACCATCTAAATATAAATGTGTGGAAGGTTTCGTGAGAAAACCATCTGTGCTGTTTTTCCATAGATAAAGATAAATGAATGCGATGTGCACTGCCTTCTGTTATTCCTTGTGATACAGGCCTGATTTAGGGGAAGATGCAATTTCCATAGTGAATGTCGGCTTCTCCTTCCTGTGTTGCTCTGACAGCCCAGCCCATGGCCCCAGGTGGACTTTTACTGGGAGCAAAAAAATGATGATTGCTGACACAATGAATTGGTTTTCCATTATTTCTTATGGGGAAAATTCGATCACAACTCGAACTTTTTAGGATTCGATCCGGAGTTCTGAACGGATTAAATTCGAGTTCTGAGGTACCACTGTATATTATAAGTGACAATGCTGCCAACATGCCGTTTACTTTATGCTTTCCTACTGAACAAATAGATGAAGTATATGATGAAGACCACTTTGATGACCCAGAACTCTGGAATGACCTAACCCAGGAAGATCGGGTAACAGTAGATGCTGCTATGGCAAAAAAATGGCGCTTGCAGTGTTTTGCGCACACTCTCCAGCTTGTGGTTGGAGACAGTTTGAAAGAAACAAAAGTGACAACTGTTTCTCTTTCTAAATTATCAAAACTCAGCTTACTTTTGCACACAAGCACAACATTTAAAGATGTATTTGATGCTGAATTTGGAGAACAAAGAGGCATTCCTGCTGTTGTCAATAAAAGATGTAACTCAACGCTAAGGCAAGTGAAGGCAGGTCTCCAGTATGACTATTTAAATCTCTGTCATGTTCTAGAAAAGGCTGGACACAAGGAGTTTCTGTTTACAGTACGGGAGTGGAATTTGTTGAAAGAGTTATTGGACATCCTTAAACCATTTGAAGAAGCAACAGATTTGACACAAGGTGAGAAGATGGTTACTATCAGTTTGGTGGTTCCCTCTGTCCTGTCCCTGAATCACCACCTTGAGAAGCTAAAGCCTCAAGTCCGATTCCTAAGCGGCCTGAACTGAAATCTCCAGGCATCCCTAAACAAAAGATTTCATGGAATATTCATCAATGTGAAGATGGCGAGGACACAAGATGGAATCACTGCCCCCTTTTCAGATCCAGTCTACCTGAAAGCAGCTGCCTTGGATCCTGCCTTTTCTCTGATGTGGGTGGGGCACCGAAGAAGAGTGTTGGTACCACTCCAGCACTACAGCTAAGTCACTACCTTGACATATCCAAGGTCAAAATGCCCTTTTATTCTGGGCAATGAACAAAAAGGCTCTTCCTTCACTGTTCCGAGTGGCCATAAGGGTCTTGGCAGTGCCTGCCTCCAGTGCTCCAGTGGAGCCAGTTTTCAGCTACAGTGGCATCATACTACGGCCCCATTGTGCACATTTGACTGACTTTTTTTCCAATTTGGTCTTTTGCAAATGCAATCCTTGAAAGGGCTCTAGGATAACAAAAAAAGCACAATCCTATAGATGATTAAAACTGTTCATGCATTTTTTTCTGTTTATGCAACTGTTGTGTTTTTACCTCTCGCTCTCTCTCTCACACACACACGCATACACATTTACATACAGCACACAGATTATTCCTCCATAAAGTAGGTAACTTTAGAACTATATTCTAGAAAGCATCTATTGTTTTTTACATTTTTATTTTTATTTAATTTACACATAACACATGCAGCTACATATAGTGTCACTTTAAATTAACAGTAGTCTTACAGAAAATGTATTTTATTTAATAAGCATTGGTTCCGTATGAGATGAGGTTGGCTATAGTAAAAAAGGACAGTAATAAAAATAATGCTGTTGTACTGGGTTAATATTTACTGTGAAATGCAACTCCGTTTTTTCTCTGATTAAGTTCAGTTGCACTTGCTGCTGTCAAATAAATACACCTTTTAAGAAGCATTTATCATTTCTGAAAATTATTATTACCTAGTAATAAAATAACATATTTGGTCAAATGACTTGTTTAGGACTCGAAATTCAAAGTTTAGGACTTTGGACTCGACTCGGGACTTGCATGTCTTGACTTGGGACTTAACTCGAGACTTGAGACTTACTTGTGACTTGCAAAACAATGACTTGGTCCCAACTCTGGAAAATACTACCAAGTTCGGATTTTTTCCCCATGTTCTACACAGAGAAATTTACATTCTGATAAAAAACCCTACTCCACAGGAATTGTTCAATATTTTGTTTTTTCTGTTGTAAATGTACCTATCACATGTAGTTGTTCAGGCAGAGAGGCATACAGTTAAACTGGCTGAAAGGAGGGATCTGATATTACTCACATGACTGAGTATAAACAATATGAGAAGAAGTCAAAACAGAAAGTTTTCTGACAGAAAGAATCAACTTAAAAACAAATCTGAGAGTTATGTAACATGTCATTGCAAGTGTGGAGGGATATTTATATTAAAAAAACTAATGCAGCTCCAGATCCCTTATGCAAAAGACAACAAACCAAGTCGCTCCAAAATATATCCATAAAATGCTCAAAAAAACAAGCTGATTAAAAATTCAATAAATAAATTAGGTGTGAAAACAGTGTTTAACGTTCAGCATATGCCTCATAGAAGTATTCACCAACTTAATCAATTCCAGAGAATACATGCAATCCTAGCAGACTGAGTATGCAGGGTGTGAATATTTGCAGGGATTATGAGAGAGGGATTTAGTCAACCACCTTTCTGACCCTGGAAGATGGTGGTAGGAGGATGCTGTGAGAGCAAATCTCAGCATCACACCATGAATTAATTCCTGCTGTCTGACACTTCAAATAACTAACATATGTTGTACCTGTCAAGAAGCTACTTTTGCTAAAACAGGAAAGCCCACCCATGACTTGACTGATATTTTAAGAAAACTGTATCAAGGGATAGAAGTACAGTGGTACCCTGTTTCTCGAACTCACTATAACTCGAATTTCTTGAAAGTTGAACAAAACAGTTTCACCTAGAACTCGATCTGAATATCAGAAGTCGAACCATGAACGCTGACCTAATATAAATTGTACGCGCCAGGAAATGAGTCATACTACAATGCAATTCTTACTTGAATGCCTTCTTCACAAACTGGACGATTAACCAAATAAAGCAGCACAACATTACAATAACTAACAATAAATAAACCACTAACTTACGTGTACTATTAGAGCATTTATGTAATTTATTTAAACTTTATTTTACCAGGTAAATTAACTAAAAACCAGTTCTCACTGCTTTTCTTGATATTTGGGAGAAACAACAGATTATGCATCGGAATTGCCTGGGATACAAACATCACTAAACTCTTCAGCCAATAAGGGCAAAGGCGCTGCCACATCCCAGAATGCAAAGCACACCTGGCTACAGGAGCCGTTTAGCTCAAACTTGCAGAGTACACCTGGAAGTTGGGTTGAATTGAGGTAGAATCACTTTCATTCTCCAAATGAACCGCTCAAGAGTTCCTTTGGGACTGGACCGAGACTACCTCTTCTCAAGGGTCTTGGTATGGTACAGTGTGATTACTGTGTTCACAGCTGCCCAAACGAATCGCACTAAGGGGGAAATCGAACCAGAGTCCTAAACTTTTAATAATAAATAATAATATATTTTCCAATCCAATCCCTTTAGGGGTTCCATAATATCACTCTCGTCTACTCGTAAATATTTTTAGCATGGTCTGAATTTCCTACAAAAGAGCTTTAACTGCCATGGGGAGACTAACTTTCCGGGGCTGTTTCTGGCCATATAAACAATTGATTATGTAATTTCAAATGAGTGAGCAGGTTTGATATATTTCAAGCAATATACCTGAGTTTGGTGTAACACAGCCTACAGACTGTCTTAGTTTTATCAGCTACTCCCTCTCCAGTATTGGTGTAATTTAGTGGTAAACCAAAATGTTCCCAAACTATTGAGTGTGATGGACAGTAGCCAGCATTAGCCGTAACCAACTCACAATGAAAATTAGTATCATGTTTTCCATGTTGAATGTCTGCTTGTGAATTTAGGTTCTGCTTCTGACAAGTAATGTATCCATTCTTTTCATTGTATGTACTGAACGGAAAATTATGTAACCAAATGGAACATGACGAATACGTGTACTGTTAAAGCCCTAACATATATACATGTACATAAGGAAGACAACACAGAAAATTTATAATTCTAGCGATTCATATGCACACACTGCCAGAGGATTTTTTTTCTGTTATATTGGAGTTTAAGCACAATCAGCTAATTGATTAGACTAAAGGATAATGTCTAAACTAACATCTAACCATAAATTAATGTGTCACAGACTCGAGCGGAGAAGGTACGGGGGCAAAGCATGGAGCAGGCAGGAACAGAATGTGGACGACCCACTGGCAACTCACAGGAACACGGGGGTTTATTAAACAAAATTGAACACACTACAAAATAAAAATGGACCATGAGGGGTCAAAACTAAAAGGGATAAACAAAGACTAATAACAAAATGGTCAGGGCAAGAGGTAGGCGGATAGGCAGAGTACAAATAACAGAACATTCAACATCAATGACTCCACCAGGAACAAAACAGGATCAGGAACTTAAATACAAAAGGTTAACAAGGATAATATAGGACAGGTGAAAACAATTAAGTAATCGGGGAGGGTGCAGGACAACGAGCAATCAGGCTAGAATACACAAGGGCAGGCACAAGAACAGGCAACAGTTGAAACTAATAATTAACTCATAGAACTCAGATATGAAACAGGGAAACTAAGAACTAACAAAGAAACAAGGAAACAGAAACTAAACACTGGGAAAATAATGGAGGCAGGTAAAACAGAACCAAGGCAGGGAAACCAGGCTGAAAAACAATCCACAGAATCACAGGTACAAATGAAACACAAGGGAACAAAATCTACAAAGATATAAAAACAGAGTTGGGATTTGAACACAAGACTGAGGGGTATATAAGTCACCACACGCTCAGCTGATTGAGCCATGCGGCCATCTAGGGAGCAGGGGGAAACACACTAAAGACTGATGGGGAAGACAGGATCGCCAGTGACACCTGTTGGCCAAACGGGGAGAAGACAAAAGACTCAGAAAAACAGAATGTTACATTTATATCACTTTTCAAGACACCCAAAGCATTTTACAGAACCAACAGGCTGCCACTTCAACCACTACTGTGCAGCATCCACCTGGATGATCCAACAGCAGCTATTCTGTGCCTGTATGCTCAACACGCAGTAGGTGGTGAAGGGGCAGGACAGAATTCACCAATTAGATAAATGGGATTATAAAGAGGCCATATTTAAAGGGGCTACAGAGGGCAACTTAGCCAAGGCATCAGGGTACCACCCCTGCTTTTTCGAAAGATGCTAAGGGATCTTTTATGACCTGTTTTACATCTCATCTGAAGGATCGCAACATATATACAGCACAGGGTCCCTGTCACTGCACTGGGGTACAGGGATCCATACTGACCACAGGACGTGCTAAGTTATACTTTTTATTTATATAGCACTTTAATTTATATAGAACTTTTCAAGATCTCAAAGACTAACCACTAAATAAAAACTAAAAAGTATTATGTTATTTCTATGAGAGTTCACTCCAATGCTGCTGAACAACTGCCCACGAATGACCCTCACCAGTCAGCTGTGTAGCCTTGACCTTTCTCTCCATTTCATTGTAATCCAGCTCAATAGACTGAAGCTCAGGTGACTGTGCAGGCCAGACCATCACTTTCAACTTTCTTTCATCTTCCTCCTTCTGCAAAGGGTTCTGACGGGTATTTTTGACAAGTGCACTGCTGGAAATTCGACCAAAACTGCTAAAATATACGGGGTCCTCCAAAACTTTCAACTGGCAGTGTATGTGCTTAGTATATTCCATAGACTCAATTAATAAGCGCAGTTTAATGAAGCAAGAAAACAGACAAGCATACTGGCGCCAAGTTTTATTTAGTTCAGGCTGCGGCCTGAACAACTTAGCAGAATAATGGCTTGTCGTGTGAATCAAGATACCATGTGTTGGTATTCGTCCTGTCTCAAGTAACTGGGATGTCATTTTCTGAATGGCTGCTCGCTGGTTCTGTCTCCTCCTGTTGGGATCATCTTAAAATACGTCAGTGCAAAGGAAATAGAAAAGCCCCTTTTCCTGCTTAGCTGCAAATGCTATCTCTGATGCGGAAAAAAAATAATGACTCATCCGTCTTTGGGATCCATTGTACAATGTTTTACGCCTGCAGATTTTAAAGCTAGATCTGGTCTTGGGATTATTCATATCAATGTTCGCAGTTTACTCTCTAAACTGGATATGACAAAGATTTGGATAGACTCATCAAATGCTGATATTGTAGTCTTATCTGAAACTTGGCTTAAACAAACTGTGTATGATAAAGATGTTTACATTAATGGTTATAATGTCTTTTGCACTGATTGACAAAGGAAGGGTGGTATATATATATATATATATTAAGCATAACTTTATTATATTAAGCATAAGGCCATATATATTAAGCATAACTTTAATGTTAAATTAGTGCTTTCTGAATCAGTAAGTAAAGAACTTGAAATGCTAGCGCTTGAAATTGAATTGCCTAGAAATCATCACATTATATTAGTGGGGTGTTATAGGCCTCCATCTGCCCCAAGTAAATAGCTCTATACGCTTGTGAAACTTATGTCACAATTGAAATATAATGAAATAGTGCTGGTTGGTGATTTGACCTGGGACTGGCTCACATCTGTGTCTGACTTATTGAAAGCACAATGTGAATCTTTAAATTTGACACAGTTAATTAACTCACCAACAAGACCTAATCTCAATTGTCCTCAAAAATCTACACTTATTGATTTAATTTTAACGAATATGCCTTTTAAATTTGTTGCATCAGGTGTCTTCCCTAATGATATCTGCTAGACCAGTGATCACTGTGTGATTGCAGTAGTGAGAGACACAAAAATCCCTAAAAGTAAGAATCGATGTGTTGAAAAACGTAATATGAAATTACTTAAGACTCAAACTTTTTTACATGATTTGTATTATTTTAATTGGGACAGAATTGCTCTTCTTGATAATGTTGAGTTGGTCTGGAAATATTTTCACAAAAACTTCCTGAGTATAGTAGACAAACATGCCCCTTTCCGTAAAGGTAGAATTAAAGGACGTGATAATCCATGGTTTACAACGGAACTATCTGATGTAATGCATGAAAGTAATACTGCATGGGCTAGGACACGTAAGTCAGGACTAGAGACAGATTGGTTGAATTTAGACAGTTAAGAAATAAATGTACCTCTTTCCTCTGTAAAGCAAAATCTAAATTTTATTTTTCAACAACAACAGAAAATCTCAAAAACCCAAAGAAGTTTTGGATGACCATCAAATCATTATCTGCTACATGTAATACAGCTAATTTCCCACCTAGTTTACTTGTTGATGGTCTTAGAGTGAGTGATAGAAAAGAAGTTCTAAATGGTGTTAATCATTATTTTATTTCTTCTGGCTTTATATATAATCCTGAAAATTCTACTAAAGTACCACTAAGTATTGAAAGAACCACTGAAAATACGCAGGTTTTTAACTTTACTCCTTTTACCACAATAGAGGTCATGAGGGCTCTAAAACAACTTAATTCTAAAAAACCAGCTGGCCCAGACAGTCTCGAAACGCTTTTCTTAAAGACGGCAGCTGAGATTATAGTTGTACCACTGTGTCATATTTTTAACCTTACCTTGACTTCAAATGAGCACTTATGTAAGTCGCTCTGGCTAAGGGCGTCTGCCAAATGCTGTAAATGTAAATGTAAATTAAATCCACTTGGATTGGAAATCTGCCCTCGTTACTCCTCTCCTAAAAAGAAGTGACCCTAGTATTCTAAACAATTACAGACCGATCTCTAAACTTTCAGTTCTGGCAATGGTGCTTGAATCTCTGGTCTGTGAACAGGTCAAAGAATTTTTGGCCACCAACTCTATTTTGTCTCCATTTCAGTCAGGTTTTCGCAAAAATCACAGTACTGTAACTGCTGCTATGAAGGTTATAAATGATATAACTGAAATACTTGATAAGAAGCAATGTAGTCTCTCCATCTTCATTGACTTCTCAAAGGCATTTGATACTGTTGATCATATTAATTTAACCAAATGTCTTTCAGCTATTGGTTTTTCTCAACAAGCAGTTGGGTGGGTTGCAAATTATCTCACAAGCAGTACACAGGCTGTTAAGATAGAGGGTTTCTTCCTCTGAGGTATTGCAAGTGAAAAAAGGTGTTCCTCAAGGTTCTGTACTGGGTCCATTATTATTCATTATTTATATAAATAATATTGGACATAATATTCCAAATTCAACTTTTCATTTTTATGCAGATGACATTATTATATACTGTGCAGCACCCACTTGGGCTGAGGCCTTTCAGTCTTTTCAATTGGCATTTGATAGAGTGGAAGATCACCTTTGTCATCTGCATCTTGTTTTAAAAGTAAAGAAAACAAAATGTATGTTGTTTGCTGCTTCAAAAATGGTGACATTTGCACTGAACGAGAAAATCTTAACTAGGAATAGACGACAAATAGAGTTGGTATCTACTTTTAAATATCTAGCATTTTTAATAGATGATCATTTGAATTTTAAGGAGCATATTCAGTATGTTGTAAAAAAGCTGAGACTTTTAGGATTTTACTATAAAAATATCCTTACCTGTGAAACAGAAATTGGTGGAAACAGCTTTTTTGCCTATTATGGACCATGGAGATGTATATGAACGCTTCGCCTCATTGTCTTCATATGCTGGATAGTGTACACCATAGGGCGCTTAGATTTATTACCAACTGTAGTCCCCTGACGCATCATTGTGTCCTCTATTCTACAATTAACTGGTCATCTTTATACACTCACCTAAAGGATTATTAGGAACACCTGTTCAATTTCTCATTAATGCAATTATCTAATCAACCAATCACATGGCAGTTGCTTCAATGCATTTAGGGGTATGGTCCTGGTCAAGACAATCTCCTGAACTCCAAACTGAATGTCAGAATGGGAAAGAAAGGTGATTTAAGCAATTTTGAGCATGGCATGGTTGTTGGTGCCAGACGGGCCGGTCTGAGTATTTCACAATCTGCTCAGTTACTGGGATTTTCACGCACAACCATTTCTAGGGTTTACCTGTACAAAGAATGGTGTGCAAAGGGAAAAACATCCAGTATGCGGCAGTCCTGTGGGCGAAAATGCCTTGTTGATGCTAGAGGTCAGAGGAGAATGGGCCGACTGATTCAAGCTGATAGAAGAGCAACTTTGACTGAAATAACCACTCGTTACAACCGAGGTATGCAGCAAAGCATTTGTGAAGCCACAACACGCACAACCTTGAGGCGGATGGGCTACAACAGCAAAAGACCCCACCGGGTACCACTCATCTCCACTACAAATAGGAAAAAGAGGCTACAATTTGCACGAGCTCACCAAAATTGGACAGTTGAAGACTGGAAAAATGTTGCCTGGTCTGATGAGTCTCGATTTCTGTTGAGACATTCAAATGGTAGAGTCAGAATTTGGCGTAAACAGAATGAGAACATGGATCCATCATGCCTTGTTACCACTGTGCAGGCTGGTGGTGGTGGTGTAATGGTGTGGGGGATGTTTTCTTGGCACACTTTAGGCCCCTTAGTGCCAATTGGGCATCGTTTAAATGCCACGGCCTACCTGAGCATTGTTTCTGACCATGTCCATCCCTTTCTGACCACCATGTACCCATCCTCTGATGGCTACTTCCAGCAGGATAATGCACCATGTCACAAAGCTCGAATCATTTCAAATTGGTTTCTTGAACATGACAATGAGTTCACTGTACTAAAATGGCCCCCACAGTCACCAGATCTCAACCCAATAGAGCATCTTTGGGATGTGGTGGAACGGGAGCTTCGTGCCCTGGATATGCATCCCACAAATCTCCATCAACTGCAAGATGCTATCCTATCAATATGGGCCAACATTTCTAAAGAATGCTTTCAGCACCTTGTTGAATCAATGCCACGTAGAATTAAGGCAGTTCTGAAGGCGAAAGGGGGTCAAACACCGTATTAGTATGGTGTTCCTAATAATCCTTTAGGTGAGTGTATATCAGACAGCTTAGTCACTGGTATGTGTTTATTTATAAAACTATTCTGGGCTACTCCTTATTATCTATCCTGTTTCTTAACAAGGAAACATGGAAGTTACAATCTTAAATCTATGGATGTTCTGCAGTTTGTTGTCCCTAAAGTACGAACGGAACTGGGCAAGAAAGCTTTTAGGTTTTCGGCACCTCATACCTGGAATGACTTGCAATTTAAGCTTCAACTTCAAGCCCTTGTTCCACTGAAGGATTTTAAAGGCATGGTGATGTTATTGCAATTTCCTTTATCTGCATGCAAGTGTTTTATGTGAGCAAATTTTAATGTGTTCATTAATGCGTTGTTTTGTTGTGGTTGTGTTGCTGCCTTCTTGGCCAGGTCTCCCTTGTAAAAGAGATCTATGATCTCAATGGGATTAACCTGGTTAAATAAAGGTTAAAAAAAAGCCTGCTCCTTCTCCTTCAAAAGCACGTCAGCAGTCCGCCTGCCGGGATAGGTCAGCACTGTGGGCGGGGCGTTAGTTAAGTCAGCAGCCCACCTGCCGGGATAGGTCAGCACTGTGGGCGGGGCGTTAGCTAAGTCAGCAGACCGCCTGCCGGGATAGGTCAGCACTGTGGGTGGGGCGTTAGCTAAGTCAGCAGTCCGTCTGCCGGGATAGGTCAGCACTGTGGGCAGGGCGTTAGCTAAGTCAGCAGTCTGTCTGCCGGGATAGGTCAGCACTGTGGGCGGGGCGTTAGCTAAGTCAGCAGCCCGCCTGCCGGGATAGGTCAGCACTGTGGGCGGGGCGTTAGCTAAGTCAGCAGACCGCCTGCTAGGATAGGTCAGCACTGTGGGAGGGGCGTTAGCTAAGTCAGCAGTCCGTCTGCCGGGATAGGTCAGCACTGTGGGCGGGGCGTTAGCTAAGTCAGCAGTCCGTCTGCCGGGATAGGTCAGCACTGTGGGCGGGGCGTTAGCTAAGTCAGCAGCCCGCCTGCCGGGATAGGTCAGCACTGTGGGCGGGACGTTAGCTAAGTCAGCAGACCGCCTGCCGGGATAGGTCAGCACTGTGGGCGGGACGTTAGCTAAGTCAGCAGCCCGCCTGCCGGGATAGGTCAGCACTGTGGGCGGGACGTTAGCTCAGTTAGCAGCCCGCCTGCTGAGAGAGGTCAGCACTGTGGGTGGGGCGTTAGCTCAGTTAGCAGCCCGCCTGCTGAAAGAGGTCAGCACTGTGGGCGGGGCGTTAGCTAAGTCAGCAGCCCGCTTGCTGAAAGAGGTCAGCACTGTGGGCGGGGCGTTAGCTAAGTCAGCAGTCCGCCTGCCGGGATAGGTCAGCACTGTGGGCGGGACGTTAGCTAAGTCAGCAGACCGCCTGCCGGGATAGGTCAGCACTGTGGGCGGGGCATTAGCTAAGTCAGCAGCCCGCCTGTCGAGAGAGGTCAGCACTGTGGGTAGGGCGTTAGCTAAGTCAGCAGACCGCCTGCCGGGATAGGTCAGCACTGTGGGCGGGGCATTAGCTAAGTCAACAGACCGCCTGCCGGGATAGGTCAGCACTGTGGGCGGGGCGTTAGCTCAGTTAGCAGCCCGCCTACTGAGAGAGGTCAGCACTGTGGGCGGGGCGTTAGCTCAGTTAGCAGCCCGCTTGCTGAGAGAGGTCAGCACTGTGGGCGGGGCGTTAGCTCAGTTAGCAGCCCGCTTGCTGAAAGAGGTCAGCACTGTGGGCGGGGCGTTAGCTAAGTCAGCAGACCGCCTGCCGGGATAGGTCAGCACTGTGGGCGGGGCGTTAGCTAAGTCAGCAGTCCGTCTGCCGGGATAGGTCAGCACTGTGGGCGGGGCGTTAGCTAAGTCAGCAGCCCGCCTGCCGGGATAGGTCAGCACTGTGGGCGGGACGTTAGCTAAGTCAGCAGACCGCCTGCCGGGAGAGGTCAGCACTGTGGGCGGGGCGTTAGCTAAGTCAGCAGCCCGCCTGTCGAGAGAGATCAGCACTGTGGGCGGGGCGTTAGCTCAGTTAGCAGCCCGCCTGCTGAGAGAGGTCAGCACTGTGGGCGGGACGTTAGCTCAGTTAGCAGCCCGCTTGCTGAGAGAGGTCAGCACTGTGGGCGGGGCGTTAGCTCAGTTAGCAGCCCGCCTGCCGAGAGAGGACAGCACTGTGGGCGGGGCGTTAGCTAAGTCAGCAGCCCGCCTGCTGAGAGAGGTCAGCACTGTGGGCGGGGAGTTAGCTCAGTTAGCAGCCCGCCTGCTGAGAGAGGTCAGCACTGTGGGCGGGGCGTTAGCTCAGTTAGCAGCCCGCTTGCTGAGAGAGGTCAGCACTGTGGGCGGGGCGTTAGCTCAGTAAACAGCCCGCTTGCTGAGAGAGGTCAGCACTGTGGGCGGGGCGTTAGCTCAGTCAGCAGCCCGCCTGTCGAGAGAGGTCAGCACTGTGGGCGGGGCGTTAGCTCAGTTAGCAGCGCGACTGCTGAGAGAGGTCAGCACTGTGGGCGGGGCGTTAGCTCAGTTAGCAGCCCGCTTGCTGAGAGAGGTCAGCACTGTGGGCGGGGCGTTAGCTCAGTTAGCAGCCCGACTGCTGAGAGAGGTCAGCACTGTGGGCGGGGCGTTAGCTCAGTTAGCAGCCCGCTTGCTGAGAGAGGTCAGCACTGTGGGCGGGGCGTTAGCTCAGTTAGCAGCCCGCTTGCTGAGAGAGGTCAGCACTGTGGGTGGGGCGTTAGCTCAGTTAGCAGCCCGCCTGCCGAGAGAGGTCAGCACTGTGGGCTTATATCTCTAGGTGTGTGTAGTTTAAGTCAAGGGAGGTGATGTTACACTTATATAATTCCTTGGTAAGACCCCACCTAGAATATTGTGTGCAGGTTTGGTCACCATACTTTAAGAAGGACATTGCTGCCTTAGAAAAGGTGCAACGGAGGGCTACAAGAATGATTCTTGGTCTTAGAGGAATGTCTTATGACGAGAGGTTAGCTGAGCTGAATCTGTTCAGCCTCGAGCAAAGGAGACTAAGGGGGGACATGATCCAGGTCTATAAGATTCTAACGGGTCTGGATTCTGTTCAGCCAAATGGCTATTTCAGTATTAGTTTAAATACTAGAACTCGTGGCCATAAGTGGAAATTAGCGGGAGAACATTTTAAAACAAATTTGAGGAAGCACTTCTTTACACAGCGTGTAATTAGAGTATGGAATAGTCTTCCTGCTAGTGTAGCGGAAGCTAAAACCCTGGGTTCCTTTAAATCAGAGCTAGATAAGATTTTAACAACTCTGAGCTATTAGTTAAGTTCTCCCCATACGAGCTTGATGGGCCGAATGGCCCCCTCTCGTTTGTAAATTTCTTATGTTCTTACGGTTTGGATTAACTGAATTGACTTTAATAACTGCTTAAAACTTCAATCACTTAGCAAATTAATGATTAAATGAGGAATGCTCTTAATGTTTCTCTAAATACAGTTTCTCTAATTACAGTTTCAAGGGCCTATAACTCATGGCACAGTTGATGACTGGGTCTAATTCCTGTCTGAGACAGTTGCAGGGCTGCATGTATGAGGGATGTTTGATAACAGCAGAGATTCTCTTGGTGATCATTAGCAAGAGCACATGGAGATGCCTGAACAAAAGCCAACCATGAAAAGTAGTTTATGCCCCCAACAGCTCAGGAAAACACATTTTTCCTGAGATAACAGGCCTAATACAGAGCCACATTTATCTCATCCAGTGACTCTGCTAGGGTTCCCTGCCATCACAGGGCACAGACTGACAGAAATGCTAGCTATCTGTGGATCATTTACAGACACCAATTCAACCAGCTCCATGTATTTCAACTGTAGGAGTAAACTGGGCTACCCACTGACCCATCAGGATTTATAACCACCTGCAAATTTAAATAACAATTAACTATAAAGAAACATAAATCACTAGGTGCAAGACTGCTGGGACAGAAATCAGATCTATATGACACAAGGACTAAAGGATGAATGGGAAGCTTATGGGCTGCCTTGAGACAGAACAGACTGGAGACTGAGCAAACATCCAAGGCATCTGTTCTAACAATGTCAAGTAAGCAATGAGAAACCATCAAGAATACTGAGAGCTGGAACATACTTTTCAACCTCTTTTCTCTTCTCACAAGGATGACTTTAATTTCTCACAAACATGCCACACGGTCTATGAGTGAGTCCAAGAGCAGGGACAGAAATGATTATGATTGTCTCAGAGTGCCTGCAGAGCTCACGGTCTATGAGTGAGTCCAAGAGCAGGGACAGAAATGATTATGATTGTCTCAGAGTGCCTGCAGAGCTCATGCAAAAGCAGTTGCGTGAACTTTTTTTTTTTTTTTTATACTTATGCTAGATAATTTCGAAAAGAAATCATCATTAAAATTGCAAAGCTTGCTAAGTTTTGTTTCCAGTGACTGAGTAAAAAAGTTTTTGTGCAACTTATTGATGTTTGAACCCAACAAACTATCACAGTCCTTGTAATGTGACAGTTGTATGTGCACAAAATGCCATATTGATATGAACTTTGCACATTGTGCAGGCCTGTCAGGGTGGCAGAATGGCAGGATGGTGTCGCCACACACTACCGCCTTGTGTGTGTGGAGTTTGCACAAGGGCTGCACTGTGAACCAAAACGGAAAAAACCTGCTACTGGAGCTTTTAAAGTGGTACAAGACCAGCATTTTGAAAAAAACTTCATCATCCAAATTGCTAATTGATCTGTCTAAAAGGAATCTGTCTCTTCAAGCTCAGTTTTGACATTGTTTACTTTGCACTGGTGATGTGTGTGACGTTGCATTAGTGGTGTGTGTGACATTGCTTTAGCGGTGTGTGTGATGTTTCTTTAGTGGTGTGTGTGACGTTGCTTTAGTGGTGTGTGTGACGTTTCTTTAGTGGTGTGTGTGACGTTGCTTTAGTGGTGTGTGTGACGTTTCTTTAGTGGTGTGTGTGACGTTGCATTAGTGTCGTGTGTGATGTTACTGTAGTGGTGTGTGTGAGACGTTGCATTCAAGATACAATTCATTCAAGATTCAAGAGATTTATTTGTCAGATACAGTACAACATGCAGTGAAATGTATCTCTGAATCACCCTTATTTGGCTGTGCAAAAATAGAAGAAAAAAGGTAGGAAGTAAAGTCGGAGTAAAAAAGAGAATTACAATATATAAATACCATCAGAACCAAGTATATAATCTAAAATATACAATGCAAATATACAAAATCTAAAAATATAGTGCAAAATCTGAAATATAGTGCAAATGTGCGGTATTTGTGCATTTCAGTGCAAACGTACATAGTGTACAGAAGGACGAGAGTTAGTCTGAATTGAGAAGCCTTATGGCCTGGGGGAAATAACTCTTCCTGAGTCTCTCTGTCCTGGACATCAGGCAACAGAACCATCTGCCTAAGTTCAGCCTGCAGAACAGGCAGTTTGCAGGGTGTAAGGAGTCCTTAATTATCTTGGTACCTCTGGACCTGCAGCGTTTATTGCAGTTGCCCAGCAGGGAGGGCAGAGTGTCATGTGTAACGTTGCTTTAGTGGTGTGTGTAACGTTGCTTTAGTGGTGTGTGTAACGTTGCTTTAGTGGTGTGTGTGACATTGCTTTAGTGGTGTGTGTGACATTGCTTTAGTGGTGTGTGTGACATTGCTTTAGTGGTGTGTGTGACGTTGCTTTAGTGGTGTGTGTAACGTTGCTTTAGTGGTGTGTGTGACATTGCTTTAGTGGTGTGTATGACGTTGCTTAGTGGTGTGTGTGACATTGCTTTAGTGGTGTGTATGACGTTGCTTAGTGGTGTGTGTGACATTGCTTTAGTGGTGTATATGACGTTGCTTAGTGGTGTGTGTGACATTGCTTTAGTGGTGTGTGTGACGTTGCTTTAGTGGTGTGTGTGACGTTGCTTTAGTGGTGTGTATGACATTGCTTTAGTGGTGTGTGTGATGTTGCTTTAGTGGTGTGTGTGACGTTGCTTAGTGGTGTGTGTGACGTTGCTTTAGTGGTGTGTGTGACGTTGCTTTAGTGGTGTGTGTGACATTGCTTTAGTGGTGTGTGTGACATTGCTTTAGTGGTGTGTGTGACGTTGCTTTAGTGGTGTGTGTGACATTGCTTTAGTGGTGTGTGTGACGTTGCTTAGTGGTGTGTGTGACATTGCTTTAGTGGTGTGTGTGACATTGCTTTAGTGGTGTGTGTGACGTTGCTTTAGTGGTGTGTGTGACGTTGCTTTAGTGGTGTGTGTGACGTTGCTTTAGTGGTGTGTGTGACGTTGCTTTAGTGGTGTGTGTGACGTTGCTTTAGTGGTGTGTGTGACGTTGCTTAGTGGTGTGTGTGACGTTGCTTTAGTGGTGTGTGTGACGTTGCTTTAGTGGTGTGTGTGACGTTGCTTTAGTGGTGTGTGTGACGTTGCTTTAGTGGTGTGTGTGACGTTGCTTTAGTGGTGTGTGTGACATTGCTTTAGTGGTGTGTGTGACATTGCTTTAGTGGTGTGTGTGACATTGCTTTAGTGGTGTGTATCATGTTACCTGTCAGGCAAAGAAAGCGATGCTCTTTCTCTCTTGGGTCAGACACTGATTGCAGCACCTTTAACAACACCTGAACACACTGACAAAGAGGGAGCCTGAAAGGAAATATGAAGGGATTTCGGCTATAAAGTGGATGAAAATTGCACGCTATTTTAAAGCGTATCTTGCAAAGAGAGGCAACACGTCAAACCTGGCCAGACATCTGTCAGACAAACATCTCCACCTTTTCATGGAACTCAAAGACCGACGGGTGACAGCTGACTAGTTCACTCCCCTGTTATGTCCCTTAAAAAATGAGAGCGATCAAAAAGCCTCTGTGCAGCAGTAATATACATATCCATACACGGCCTACAGTGAGGTGTAGGTCCATTTCACAAGTGATCCAAACTCGTCCATTAATTTAACTTGACTGTGACTCAAAGCACTAATATTAATATAGTCTATGTGCCTGACTTGCTTTTTTGACTAATATGCTTACATTTTATTTTAACTGACCTCCCCACATATGACTTGAATATCATTTAAAATATTTTTGTTTGAAATAAAACACAATAATGACATTTGAGAGTAAAAAAATAAAATACAGCCAGCAGCAATGCTCGAAAAAACATTACAGCCCAGTCACACCTTGGTGATCAAACTCCGTCCCTCTGAATGACGGTTACAAGCACAGACATAAAAATGTATTTATACCAACAATTGTGTCACATATCCAAACTACTTTTGTAGCTGCTGTATATTATAAAGGGGTCAGATCTAGGGGGCTCTTTGGGGAGAGGAAGACTAAACATAAATACAAAAATAACTGCAAAGATGTTTACAGATCTTATAAACCAACATACAGCAGAGGGTAGCCTGGTGTAATCAACTTATTACTCTGCAGTTGTAGGATTAAAACCTTTCAAGAAAAATGTCGTTTTGGCAAAACCACCTCCTAAGCATTGTAACAATGATGATAAACCATGCTGCTGGGCAAACTCCCAAAGCTGTCCTCTTGGACCTGATTAGAATTAATTAAGTCTTAGATGAATACGTTATAAACTGTAATCTTATTGCTCTGTGTACATCACACACAGCAGTATACTCTTATTAAGATGCTGCTGTTTCTCTGAGAACGCACTGCATGATTCCTTGCCCTTCTGGCTGCAGTTGGTGGTCATTTCAGCTAGAAGTGATATAGTAATGTTCATACTTTCTCTCATTTATTTTTATTTTCTGAATATCCCATGGGCATTCCATGAAAGAGAGAAGGGGTGGGACTGGACATCTACTGTGACAGTTAAATAGAGTGTGACTGATTGACTGCTTTGTTGATGGCTGGATGTTGTTGTTGAATATGACCTTGGGTCACTTAGGGATGGATGTTCAATGACAAAGGCCAAAGTATTCATAGGCAACATGGGGTCCAACTCCCCAACCCCATTATGTTTGTCAAGCTTCTGAGGATGCACAGAACAAGAAGATTCACCCTCGCCCCCACCCAACAACAGTCAACAGATTCCCACCTTCAGCTTCTTAATGATCTATTAAATAAAGCTCTCTCAAGAATATTTTTAGCATGTGACAATTTTAAATGTAACCTGCTTCCACAGGGAGTTCAGCAATTATCCAGTCTTTGTCAAATGCCACTGCCAATCAGCACAAGGCTAGGAAGAATAGTTGTTGTTGTAGTTGTAGTTATGGTGAGCAGCTGTATGAGGAGGGCCGGAGGTACCCGCATATCTAATTTTTAAACTGTCCAGACATTATACTGAGGTGTACAGTATTTTAAAAGCAGCACATTTTGAAATCTTGGTGATATATTTCACAGAGCGGGAATGGGCTGGGGAGGTCCAGGCTACTTTTGTCATACGGATTTCAAAAAACGGTGGCATGCCTTATTACCGTAATATCGCCAAAGCCTTGACTAATAACTTTAAAACTGTTCATAAAAGTTTACCCATTTGACTACACTGCTTGTATAGTCAAATGGGTATAGTCTAGTTCATCCACCTGAAGCAATGCAGGTTTGGGCCTGTGGTCTGTGTGGATCCCAATGCCCCAATGCAGTGATGGGAACACTGGGTACACTGTGCTGTAAAGATGATGCCATTCTTTGGATAAGATGTAAAACTGAGGTCATGACTCTATGAGGTCATAAATTATTTGATGAGAGAATCGTTTGAAAGAGTAGGGGTGGTACCCCAATATCCTGGCTAAAACTGCCCGCTGTGGCCCTTCCATTGGTAACGGGTGTAACGAAATATTTTGCCACAAAATTTTGCAATTCAATTACGTTTCATTACGCAAGGCAGTGTTTAAGCCATCTGGCACGAAGTCACCAATTGAGCCTTTTATTGTTTGTGTTTTAATTACCAATGACAGCTGTCATGCCAAATGTCTTCCCCCATCCGAATTCCTCCCCCTATGACCTATCGCTAAGCTGTTAGGCCAGAATCACAGAATCGCAATGATGCAGTTTCAAGGTACCTTGCCGTGGCTCCATGTGTGTGGAGTTTGCACATTCTCCCTGTGTCATCATGGGGTTTCCTCCAGGAGCTCCAGTCTTCTCCCATCCCCCCCCCCCCCCCAGTCCAAAAGCATACTAAGGGTAACTGGAGTTACAAAATTATCCATAGGCATGCAGGAGGTCCAGAGCCTATGGGTACAAGGCAGGGAACAACCCAGGATAGGGCACAAATCCACTGCAGGGCACAAGGCAGGGAACAACCCAGGATAGGGCACAAATCCACTGCAGGGCACAAGGCAGGGAACAACCCAGGATAGGGCACAAATCCACTGCAGGGCACAAGGCAGGGAACAACCCAGGATAGGGCACAAATCCACTGCAGGGCACAAGGCAGGGAACAACCCAGGATAGGGCACAAATCCACTGCAGGGCACAAGGCAGGGAACAACCCAGGACAGGGCACAAATCCACTGCAGGGCACAAGGCAGGGAACAACCCAAGATAGGGCACAAATCCACTGCAGGGCACAAGGCAGGGAACAACCCAGGATAGGGCACAAATCCACTGCAGGGCAAAAGGCAGGGAACAACCCAGGATAGGGCACAAATCCACTGCAGGGCAGAAGGCAGGGAACAACCCAGGATAGGGCACAAATCCACTGCAGGGCACATGGCAGGGAACAACCCAGGATAAGGCACAAATACACTGCAGGGCACAAGGCAGGGAACAACCCAGGATAGGGCACAAATCCACTGCAGGGCACAAGGCAGGGAACAACCCAGGATAGGGCACAAATCCACTGCAGGGCACAAGGCAGGGAACAACCCAGGATAGGGCACAAATAAACTACAGGGCACAGTCATACTCTGCACCATTCACTAAAGAGGAACCAAGGCCTCAACCTGTCACTGGAATGTGATGTAAGCATGTAATTACACGTCATCTGATTGTGCCTTTTGTACATTAGTCCTACTTTTCTTGCTTGATTTGCTGCACCCTATTAAATTTTCCCTGCATTTTTTACAGAGGGATCCTCAATGTAAACTAAAGCACCAAAGTTCTTTTAACTTTTCTTAATGTTCTTCCATTTTTACATTTTTTCCTTAGTTTTTTTTTCAATTTTTAGTGTTGTTTTGTGTATTAGCAGGCCGATGTGTATTATTAATGTAACTGATTTATAATAAATTATTTAATACTTTGCAGACTGACACTATTTGTGGCTACTTTCAAGCCATTAACTCAGTGAATTTATTACACTTGCTCTTTCAAGTTTGTAACACATCTAATGTATTATAAAACAATGTTTTTGTTATATATCCTTAAACTGATAATCTATTGGGTGTTGCCACAAGTAGAAAGTGTGTTATTTTTTCTTTCACACATCAGGACATTTTGGAAATTTTTCTTGAGTTGTAACTGACAAACACTTGGAATGAACATATTGGTGACACATCTTGAGTGGTTTCTAGGCTGAAGATAGTGTTTGTGTTATTAGACTAAAATTAGGTTTTATCATGGTTTCATTCATTAAATTAGTTTCTGAACAAATGTTTATTCTACTAAACATTATTAAACTAAAAAAATGTGAATCAGCCAGGATCAGTAAAAACTGGCAATTGGGATCAGCCAAGGAAAATGCAATGGGTGTATCCATAAGTACTACCTCTGTACACGTAACTCCGTACGTGATGAAACTGCTAGAGCGCTTGGACTCAGCTGCTCTTCCAGGAACAATTCCTAAACACATGATAGTGTGACCTGAACTCCCAGGTCTTCACTTGATTGACTTCTCAAACACAAACCACTGCAGACAAGAACATCTATTTTATTTCCATGTTTGACTGGAACAGCTAACGCGAAAGTTTTAAAATGTTTTATTCCAAAAGCAAAAATGAAAGAACCAACAAAGACCAATATAAAAGCACAAAACTACAAATCATTTGTTGAAGTGCAATCTTGAAAAAAAATTGTGTGCAACACTCCTCAACTTGGCTTCCAAAACTGCAAATTAAGATTTTCAAATGCTCAAAAAAATGTACCTAATGTTTGAAGGGAGAGGTGCACAGTACACTAACTGCTTCCAAACAAGCACAATTGCTGAGAGAAAAGAAGTGCGTGCCAAGTGAAAGAAGTGCGTGAGAGAAGGGTGTCCACATGGAGCATGTCTGACATGGAGCTAAAGACCATTAGAAAGCTGCAGACTGGAAGGCTGAAGACCTTTAGGAATGAATGACATTGGCAGGTACTCAGCTCTCTGTAAAACGGGGTATAAATTGAAAGCTCTGCCTTTTGCTGCATTTAATTAATTGTGCTGAGCATCACTTGTGGACAGCATCATTGGTTCTGGGCATTAACTCTTAACAGAATGAGCTACAGGATTCCACCAGTGTCATCGACATCTTACTGAGCTTCTCTATCCAAAGTGATTAAGCATGTCACACAGTTGGATATTTTACTGTACATCTTAGGAACCAACCTCAGGAGGTCCTTCTAGGATTTCTGATGACAAACTTCGAATCAGAAGCCCGTAGGCACAACCCATGAGCTGTTCTTCCCATTTAGTTAGGGTCTCTGCCTTGGACTAAGACAGCATGGGAGCAGAGGTTGAATGAAACATAAAGGATGAGTATAATCTTATGCTATAACAAAGTAGCGTACTGCGATTCTGAGCAACCACATATCTGGTCTTGGCTTGCATAGCCGAGCAGGCATAGAGATTAGGCAGGGCACCCTATAGGCAGTCCAACACACATGAATTACTCCACCCTGCAGGAAACTTTGAAGCAGCAGCTCACCTAAACAGACCCATGTGAGAGCCAGGAAGGTGTGTGCAGAGCCGGGGCTCACTGGATGTTTGCCAGTGGCACCTGCCGAGTGTAATGACAGTACGTCACCTACCACCCACCCGACTGCTAAACATTTCCCGTGTGACATGTATCCTTGCTACAGGCTGCAGTCTGATTTCAGCAGGGCTCAGGATTCATCGTCAGCTGGCTCTTAACCTCGACTTCGGGGAAGTTCACACGACAGGTCACTCGATTTGAAAATGGAGGAAACAAAGCTTTTGCTGTCATAAGAAAGGAATGTGACAAGCCTTAGGTGTGAGGAAGACAGAGGAATGCTGCAGAAAAACAGCCAGAGAAAGAATACAGCTGGTCTTGTCGTGTTCCCTGTGGTCCAGAAAGGGCAATAATGTTCTAGCTCACTGACCATATGGCAGTGGCCTTCAGATCCTGAGACACCAGGCTTTTTTTCACAAGCCTGGCCAAAATGACACATTAAGTCAACACTTGTGATCTCACCAGAGACATTCAAGGAACGCGGTATGCAAAGTAGTCTCTCGAATGACACTGGAAGGGGCAGACGGGCTGGTAGTGTGCGGGTGGGTGCAGCGTTCTGAGTGGGTATTGAAACACAAGCCAAGTGCATGAAAACAGCATGATGCAGCTTGCAGAGAGAGGGGAGAGGATGCTCAGTCATCGCGACAGTCCTGGAGCCAATACCACCACAGCAGATGGCAATTCCTGCAGGTCGTCCCTTCTCCCTTCCCACAATTCTCAGCCCCTTTCCCATAATTCTCAAGTTTCTTCTCACCACGTACAATCGGCTGCCATTTTCCCACAATATCATGCCAGGTTTTCTGCCCTCAATGAGTTTCTGCCCATTTGAACAGGGAGGACACACAAAAATAGACAGGATTAGTGCCTTGTCCAGTGAACGTAAGCCCAATGAGCAGCCTTTGCCGATCTTACGAAATGATCAGAGGGTTCGGAGTGCATTTGGAGAATTAGAGGAGGAAATAAAACACTCACACCTTCAGGAGCAAGCCAAAAAGCTGTTAGCTTACAGAATGCCCATCAGATACATCTAGGTTCAGTCATGGCGTGGGGTCAGCCAGGTCAGAATCGCTTACTTCATCCACACCTGAGCAGAACACTTTTCTAGATACTGCTGCAGCACTGGTGTGGTGCCATAATAATTTACTTTTACTGTTCCAAAAGGTAGATTACTTACATTATTTGACTTCTAGGACATTTTTATACAAAAGCAATTACAATAAACATTACTGACCATGTACACTGGTACACAATTTACTAGAAATCCTAATTAATTAAATAGGTTTAAGTGGTCTAAGAGCAACAAAGGTAGCAACCCTTCATTCAGTTCTCCAACATCTTCCTGTTATTTTTCTACAGATTCTTAAGCATGTTCCCTCCACCGTCCCAACACAAAATAGTCAGGAGGAAAAGGGACTTGACAAATCCATGACTCATATTTACTGAGAACACCAAAAACTCTGTCTTCCTGTCTGTATGAAGATATGTTTCTTTGGTATCTTGCTGTTATAGAAATGTCGACGCTGCATAGTTCATGCCGTTGTCCCATGAAACAAAAGCAGAAGCTAATTTAATATAGATACCCCGTTCTACTAAAACCAAGGCAAAACATAATCTGCCCTTTCAGAGTGGAATGCATTTTTTATCCACCAGTGTGGTTTACTGCTTGCATGAACTGCACAGACGTGTAGGAGAGGTTGTGGTTACCCACTTAAATTCATTAAAAACTATGAAAAAAGCACACGGATGCACTGCTTAGGAAGTCATGTCATTATCTTCACACACACACACATGCATGCGCACACACACACAACGAAGATGCCTGTTACCTTTACGATCCCTACAATGAAGGCAATGAAGTAGTTCGCAGTTGACCGGGTGACTGACGTGCTCACCGAATGGCTACCTAAGTCGCCTCCTAGCTCTTTTAGGAAAGAGCACCACCCTTCACTTGTCATTGGCTGGCAGCTAAATACGGCCAATAGTATCACATTAGACCATTGGCCAGAGATGCCAGACACCTACAGGATTCGTTCTACAGCTACACTCCAACAAATGTATTACATGCATATATTCACACCAAGAGAGATGCGCGCCATCCTATAGCTAGCCACCAACCCACCCACACATGCACATGCTCATACGTATCACAAACTTTTGATTCCTTCTTGAAAATTTGCTGCATATTGCCTAGTGACAGGTAGCCTGTTGTCAAATCAAATTTGACATTATCATTGACAGTCACCCATAAACTAATGCACTACTGCACAAATACAGATTCTTTGTGACTGAAGAGTTCATGTCACCTGATACTACCCACAATGCATTACTTCACAGTATAGTGAACCTCTCAGGTTCCCACATCCCTCCTATAAACGGCACCAAATGCTTTTTGCGCCACTTGGTTACCAAAACAATTTGTGTCACTGACCTTGGATAATGGTTTATTGTGTTCCAGCCTCCCACACCAGAGCAACCCTGTTGCAGTCAACACATCCGTTTATGTGGGCCATTAAAGCCATTAAAACCTCATGTTCACCATCCTTTACGAATGAGACGAAGACAGTACTGACTCTACATGATAGCATCATGCGTAGAGACACAAATGAGAAGGATAAAATCCTTCTGAATTTCGCCATTCCTACCGGTGCATCAAATCCAGGGAAATTCAGGAGACCATAGACATTGTTTAAGACATGAAATTGGCTACCCAAGGGTCTAAGATATTCCCTTCCTACTCTGTTCTTTCTGATCATTTCCCCAACATTCATATTTGTTTTTTAGAGGCAGGCATCTACAGCTAACTTCAGACATTAATCATGACTTTGCTCCACCCACCCCTTGGTAACGGGCGTGTCCTCTTACCTCAACCAAGTGAGGTGTGGGGTTGAAGCCACACATGTTACAAACTCGGGTGTGGCACTGTGTGCAGGTACTGTAGTTGGGCGGCTCCGAAAACTTGCTGACATTCAGCTCCGCTTTGCACAGAGGACAGTTTGGTTCGAGCTTCCCCAGCTCCTTTGGACGCTGGGCTGGCTGCTGCTGAGGGGGTGCATGAAGGCCCGGGGCAGGGGCAGGCCCAGAAGCAGGTCCAGAAACAGGCCCCTGGCGTGTCTTGGTGGGGGCTGGCGGAGGTTGCGAGGGCAGCAGAGGATCAACAGACATCAGAGTGCTGGCCTGGCTAAGGATGGATGCTCCAAAGCCAAACAGCTTGTCTAATGGCTGCTCCTGAGACTGCCTGGAGGGGGAGCTACCGGCACTCCGCGTATGATCCTGTTGGCCAGACTGGTTGGTGGATGAACGGGACAGGTCAGGTTGGGATGGAGCCTTAGCCAGACCCCCCAGCTGCTTGGATTGGGGGGTTGTCATATCCATTCCCAGGGCCCTCTGCATCTGACAGTTCAGGCATAGCCACTCCTGGACCTGCCGGGAAAATCAGATGGAGATATAGTGTCACCAAATTGCAACATCCATTTATCTTACATACAACCACTTATATTTCCAAGAAGAGTGCAGCAGTATCATTCTCGCTTGGTGTTTCTGCAGCTTGCCTTCTAGAAATGCTGCATCCTGGCTCTGCTCCACAAACTCAAAGCATCCATTTTGGCTAAATAACCTGGATAGCAAGGATAAAATAACCTGTTTGCTGCAATTCGATGGGCAGCCCTTAGCTCTCCATATTCCACATTATTGCCCCATGTATCAAAATATATGTTTAGACTACCTCCTACAAGGTTGCCTTCTTTGTTTGGTCCTGCCATGCCTCAGTTGTGCATTTCACGCTTCTTCATGGAGCGAAAGCTTCACTGAAAGGCAGATTTTTTCAGACAGTGCCAAATGTATAGACATATTCTTGAGCTGCCATGACATCATTGAATAACCCTAAGAGTTCCATCATTCAACTATGAAGGCCCTGGATATACACTACTGCTTTTAAGATGGAGGTGGTTTTTGCTGACAGTTTAGCCAACAATATATCAAGGGTTTGTCTGGAAAAAGCCAGCCCAATCACTTACATTTCTATGCACTCAATCATCAAATCCTTCATTCGACATGAACGGACAAGTGCACACAGTAAAACAGAGCTTAATAGTGATACTAGTTATCAGCCATTCATACAAGCATAAGTAGAAGTACAAAGGAGCTCTTTGGTTGCTGCACATCCCTTCTAGATCTCCATGAGACATACACATATAACAGTGATAGTAAAGCTTGGGGTCTGAGAACAGGGCTGGCCATTTGTCCAGCACCTCTGGAGTTTTCAGGGTTAATGGTTTTGGTCAGGGGCCTAGCTGCAATTTGATTACTCTGCCAGCCAAAGGATTCAAACCAGTGACCAGACATGGGCAAATTTTTCTACCCCCTTGAGGTCCACATTAGTCCAAGCACTGAAGCACAAACATTTAGCATGCAAGAATTTAGGCCAGGTGCTACACATGATCAAGAGAAATTTACCAAAACAACAAGAATTTCAAGGTTATTTTCTCAAATTACGGCATTCTACAAGGGACCTTAGTCACCTAATGAGTTGACTTGGTGCCTTGATTCTGCAAAGCATGCTCTGCACGGGTTCCTTTGGTGATTTCACACTGGGCCCTCCCTTAAATGAGTAATCCTGCTGAGCTTCTTGCTCACTAGCAATGTACAGGGGTGATGCACAGGACAGTGAAGACACATCCAAAAAAGGATTAATTCACCTAACAAATCATGATAATAATGAACAGAAGCACTGGCAAGCAGATGTGTCAGTCAGGAAAGCCCATGTATCAGTAACTCAGTAAGTCAACGAGTCAGTGTATCACTGTGTCAATGAGCGAGTTTGTCTGCATGTGTGCAAATCCACGCGTCAGTGAGTCAGTACGGCAGTCAGTTGGCCAAAGAGTATGTCTGACTTTTATTTCATCTGTGAGTCAGAGTGAGAGCTGCTCGGCATGCTTCCAAGTCACCATGTAAGCACCTGGATCGCAGGATGGATGTTCAGTGCTCTGAAACGCTGGAATAATTGATGGAAAGCACTTGCACTCCAGACCACAAAGATAACCAGCAGTTCAGCCAGTAAAAGAAAGACTTTATTAAGTGCTTCATTATTTTGTCCCTTTTCATGGAAACCACCAATAGGCTAGTAATTACCACCCCTCTTTCCCTTCAAATTTGAATCCCCATTCATTCGCCTGTTTGTTGGACAAATGTGAGATGCATATGCTGATGTACACACACCAAACAGCCCAAACATTACAACTACCTGCCTGATGAGCCGCCTTGACCGCTTCATCATGTTCTGCACACTGTTTCTGAACAGTTTGTCCAGTGTGGCATTGCACATTATCCCCTTGACTGTGATCTGGGTATACCACCATGAACAGGTGTACATGGTATACAATGATGTTGTGATAGGTGTCATGCATCAACACCCTCCACATGAATGGTCAGACCCAGTGTTTCCTAGCATCACACTCTCCCCACCAGCAAACAGGCAAACCAAAAAAGTCCTATAGCACTTTGAAAGACACCCAAATTGCTTTACAGAACCAATGGCAAGCCACTTCAACCACCACCACTGTGTAGCACTCATCTGGATGATGCAATGGCAGCCATTCTGCACCAGTACACTCACCACAAAGTAACTATGGTGGTGAAGGGGCATGAGAGAATTCACCAGTTAGATATAGGCCATGATTAGGAGGCCAGATTTGAAAGGGCTACAGTGGGCAATTTATCCAGGGCATCGGGGTACCACCCCTATTCTTTCGAACCTCAGTTTTACATCTCATCTGAAGGACGGCACCATTTTTACAGCACAGTGTTTCAGGTACCAGCAACCTTCCGGCATACATATTACAGGCATACAGGTGTAGCCCACTGAGCCACACGCTGCCACAGAGCACAAGATGGTCAAACCTGTTGGCCACACCAACACCTCATGACCAGGGGACCTTCTTCCACTCATCCAAGGTCGAGTCCTGCTGATTGTGTGTCCACTGCATGCACTTTTGCTACTGCAGAGGGCTAAGCATGGGCACTCTGTCCAGTCTGCAGATACCCAGGCCCATACGCAGCAGGGTGCAATGCAATGTGTGTTGTTACACAGTCATTTTGTGTGCAGCATTAAATTTTTTTCAGTTACCTTCCTGTTGCTCCATATGAGACAGGACCCCTTACCGGGAACACCCCACAAGCCTTACCATTTCAGTGATGCTCTGGCCCAGTCGTCTGACCATGTCAATTTTTCCATGGTCAAAGTCACTCAGATCTTTACACATTTCTACTGCATCAAGCACGTCACTTACGAAACCCAGGCGTTCACTTGCCATTCAATATATCCTAGATCCCAATCAGCACAGGTAATCAGCTTTATCCACATTGTCAATGAGTGGTCATAAAGTTTAAGCTCTTCTGTGGGCACACATTTAAAGCCTATGTACTAAGAATGGGTTATCATTAAAGTTCATGTGTGTGTAAAGGCAGGTGTCCCAATACTTTTGGCCATATAAAACTAAAGAAAAGACAGCTGCAAAACGACTTTGAACCAGAAAGAGAACCACAATTACAGATTAATTATCATATTCAATCAGGGAGTTCTTTTTCCCAATTGAAATTAAATAAGAACAATAGTACATAATGAGATTAGGCTTACTAGTGGAAACTATATTACATCAAACAACAACTCTATCTCCTTCATGACTCCTCCATGTGCTTATCCAATATGGACGAAAATGAATCTATTTATGCTATAAACAGAAATGGTACAGGGATACAAAATAATACAAAACTGTCACAATTTTTTGTAAAATCTCCAAAAATGAATTATTCTGTTGGTGTTGTTACTGTCGCAGTACTGCAGGTTTTCCTCAACTGCAGAATAATCTTTCATCCTCTTTCATGGGTTGTACTGGGGCAACTTCCTCTGAAACTTTTCAGTTGAGGCCATTATAAATCTCTCACCCACATATTACGCTTTAATGCATCCTAACAAGGAATGACTAACTTTTATCTCTGATGAACGTTAGATGTAAAACTTCACACAGTTTACTGTGCATGCATGCTTCCACAGTTAAGCACATTATATTTCCTGATCCTTGCTGGTGAAGGTCTATATGTTATGATGCCTTACAGGAAAGGGGGCATGTATGTTCTTCCGACCAAGGCTGATGGACTGTGAGAAGGGGTTCAGTGTTATGTCATGTTGGAGCCAGTGCAGTGTGAGATTGTAAGAATTTGAATGCTTCCCACTGTTAACAAGTGGGTTAATAAGGGCTGGTGACACCACATCATGCATAAGGAGGAGTGTCATTACCTCTTCTCACATTTGGGGCGAGATGAGGAATCATCCTTCTAAATAACCCTTCCTTCCATCATCCCATCTCAAACTTCCTCAGGAGAAGCTCAGAAGAGTATAAGGTTGTGGTTTCAATGGATATTTATTTATCTTTCAGGACATTACGATTAGACATGGCATCGATCCGCTATTTTCCATCAGAGATAGGTCTAGCCTAAATTTTTTTTTTAATTCTTGTGGCCTTAGTATGATATATCATAAACAGAAGTGAGGGTCACATGATGGCTAATTATTCAGTAACGCATGTGGGTCCATGCTGTAATACCGGATGAATGAAAATATGATTCATGCATTTGACATTCGTGCTTTTGGTTATCCACAAATTGGCTGTGGACAATTAAACGGGAATATTTTTGGAGCTTGCTAAAAGACCTCATAAACTCTCAGACAATGCGTAAGACAAAAACAGTACTGAAAATCATTTGCACCACATAAAATCATATAATATATAAATATTAGTAATAGTTCATATTTGTTAGTGTAAGGACTATATCTTTAATGTAAGAAGTCTTGGTTTGGGTACGCCACGCATCTTCGTCTCAGCAATCAGTTTCACCCATGTTTTATCTGTCTTTGTGACCGTGGAATCTTACATTGCAGTAACTTGTAAACTTGTCAGTGCCATTAGTTTTGCATTTTTAATAATGAGTCCAAAACGTTTTGCTCCCAGTGCATGCAGTAGTAACTTTGTATATACAAAGGCATAATTTAAATGGTGAGTATATAAGGTCTTAATAGGAAATGACAAAATAATTTGACATGCAAGTATACAGTACAGAACTGTTTGTTTAGATATTGGCAATAAACAGACATTTTATGTTATTGTTCAGGCAAGCAGACTATTATGGGGTGCCTATTATTTGCAAATTTTCACAGCTGCAGGGACCTTCTGCCCCTAACCCTCGCAAATGTGAAGAGGTAACTGTACGTTACACCGAAGGAAGAAAAAAGTAAAACTGCAGAGTCCAGTGTTTGTAAGACTACTGTCTGAACACAGTAACATTTACACAAACTAGATGTCGTCAGAATTGTATTCTTTCTAAAATGTGGTTAACTACTACTTAAAAGTTTTATATGTGCTCCATTGTCTATTTTGTATCAGCGACTTATGTGTACTATTTTATATTTGTTTTTTGTGAAAATTGTTACTGAATAAAACAAAGACGCAGACTTGTGTTGGCTGTGAATTTCCTCCTGTAGCATTGTGTACTTCTGTGATATGTTCCGTTATGATGTTGCATGATATACATATTATCAATCCTTGATGTTTTGTATATTATGACAGTAATGTGGTGTGATACCACTCAATTGGGGTGTGGTCTAGCGATGCCCAGATGATGTTTATAACATCTGGTGTAACTTCAATGGTCGTCCAGCAGGGATGTGCACACTGAGGAAGGCATTATGCTGAAACATGTCTGTGCGGTAATGTTCAATTTAATGAAATAATATTAAGCGAAGAGTGACCTGTTTTTGTTTTCCTGTAGCATAGTGACAGAGCTTTTGTGTGAGCAACTTGACCATTATATTTTACTATTCTTAGCAAACTCAAATAGTGTAGCTTGATACAAATATCTAATTTAATGCTTAGTAGTTGATAAACATCAGATTGGTATTGGTATCAATAGATGCTCAAAATCATTTTGGGTTCATACCCAAAAAATTCATCTCTAATTACAATTTGTGTCTTAATTTCTACTGGCCCAGGCTTACAGGAACATGACATCTAGCTGTCAGTACCTACTATACCTGAACATAATACCTTCTCAGAGTATTCCTAGGGTGACCAATAAATTACCTCGAAAGCTCACTGGCCAGGAAACGAGTCCCTGGGTTTTATTTATGGGTCCCTCTTAGATAAGTTGACAAATCGTGCTTGCTGACAGTGCAGGAGAAAATGTGGGGCGGGCAGAAACTGTTCTGCTCAAGTGAAAGCATCAAATTCAGCATCAGGCAACAGAAGGACTGTCTCCAAAAAGGCCAGCGCTCCTATCGCCTTTGTCTGTACTACATTTTTCATGTCTTCTATATTAAGCTGCTGTAAATGGCATGTCATTTACTTCTGCTTTCAGCATTTCAGCACTGAAAGTCAATATGTCTGTAACCGAAACAGATATATCACATACACACGGCCTCTACACCACAGTAAGCATCATGGTTAGTACTACAGAGTCATCTGATCGGTTCAGTATCACACTATACTACACAGACCCCAGATTCAGCTAATTTTTATACTTCCTAAAATGGGACTTAAAACAGCAGTAGTAACAGCAGTACAGGTATAAATGAATACAGATTAACCTTGTACTACTTTGCTGGGATTTAATGCAAAAATTCTTACATCTGTCACCCAATTATGCAGCTGGATATTTTACAGAGAAAATCCAGGTTAAATTTCTAACCCGGGGGCTTTACTGCAGATGGTTAAGCCCCTCCTGCGGCTTGAATCAGCAGCCCTCAGGTATCTAGCTCATGGCTTTAACCACCTACAGTACCTGCTGTCCCAAACTGCATTTAAATAGCAATAATCTGCATTAAGAAGAAACATATTTAGCAATATACCAACCAATGTATGAAACATGTTCTACTTTACAAAAATGACAAAGCTACAGAGAGGCACAAATGAATAGTTAAAACCTTGCACTGCTCTGATATGCACAGATAAAGGTTACAAAGGTCGCGGGTTCAAATCCCAGGGAGTACACATAACATGTAACGCTTTCCCACTTTAGAGAAAAGCATCAGATAAATGAATACATGTAAATTTAAATGAATCCTTCATTACAGAGTGCAGGGATCTAATGCTCACTGGGAAGATTTAATGGAAAAAAGACATTAGTGTTTGGGCTCTGTAGGATGTGGTCCGAAGGAGTCTCAGGAGACACAACGGACAAAAAAAAAAAAAAAGGATGTAAAATAATCCGACGTGCTTGCAGAGCAGAGTGGATGACCCAGTCTCTGGTCTGCTGCCCAGTGCCAAACCCCCATCATGGGATCAGCATCTGGGGCAGTGGCTCTGCTTCAGGGTGAAGATGCATCTCACTGGGGGACAGAGAACATGCATCTCACTCAGGGACGCAGAAGGTGCATCTCACTCAGGGACAGTCAGGTATTTTTATAGTGCAGTTTTTGGGGTTACGAGCCTTGGTCAAAGGTCCAGTAGTGACATAATCACTGTGCTGGACCCGGGATTCAATCTGGTAACCTTCTGGATATAAGAAGAGTCCTAACCCACATGGCCACACTTTGCCCCATTTAAAATGGTTCCTGGCTGTTATTGACACCTAAAAATCAGGGAATCATTACCGTCCTGTGGCAGGTGGGACTGGTGAAATTGTCTCAGGAAAAAGAGCACAAAGCGAAACTGGAGAAGAGAACAGTGAGATGACATTTATAAGCCTGACGGAGTACAAAGTCTCACTCTCGCATCTCCTTAGACTCACATAGCACATAATGTGACATTTTAACAGAGAATTAAAGACACAAAGAGATATACAGTAAACAGATAATTCAACACAAAACCAAGTTCTTAACAAACAGGAAAAAAGTCCAAACAACAAACTACATCTGGTGAGACCTCAGTGGTAATGAAATCTATGGCAGATGTGTTTGTGGTTTCTTATTTTGCTGCACATATTTAGTTTTCACTTGGTTTAACATAACTATAATATTAATAATAAAAAAAGCAATTTCCATCCATCCATATCCAGGACAAAGTCAAGGGGGAATCTGTTAGAAGGATCCAGGGGATTGATTTTATCAGTCGCCATCAACCTGTCTCTCAGCTGATCTTCGCAAGCTAACGTTTAGCTATTCGGAGGACACTACCACAGGTGATAACATCACCGACACCCAAAGTCTGCTTAAATCTGCATGTCAAAAATATGCTGTTTTTGTGCTTAGACCCCAAACTGACAAACTTAAAGTCTTCATCTCCATACATCAGAGTATACTGTATGTATACACAGAGCAGACCACAGAGAAAACACACAGAGTTTATGTGAAGACACTTGGGTTTTGATGTAAGACTGACAGCATATCCCAAATAGTTCAGCAAGAACACCCAGTTTGCTGGCAAAAGGCAAGACAGTTAAGAGTTGAGCAAGTATTAGTGCTTCTCTGTTATGAAGCAGACATAAACCTGGCCCCAGGAACCATCTCTGTGCTTCAGGACTGTTTTGAGCACACTGACTGGGACATGCTTAGGGAAGGTTTAGGGAAGCTGCGACCCATGGCCACTATAAAAGCCTGAAGGAGTACAAGGCGCTGGTGACTGGCTACATCAGCAAGTACATCAATGATGTTACTGTCCAAGACCATTATCACAAACCACAACCAGAAACCATGGATTACTGCATAGGTGAGAGCGCTGCTGAGAACTCAAGACACTGCCTTCTGGTCCAACAATAAGGCTGCCCTAAGAACAGCAAGGGCAACCTGTCCCAGGCCATCAGAGCGACAAAGTGTACACATGCTCAGAGAATCCACTGCCACTTCCAAGACACTGGGGACGTATGATGCATGAGGCAGGGCATCCGGGCCATCACCAGCTACAGAACATCTCCACCTGCTTGTGATGGTAACGATTACCACCCCATCTCACTCACACCCATCATCATGAAGTGCTTTAAAAGACTCGTCATGATGTACATGAAGTCACAGCTGCCCCCTTCACTTGAACTCTTGCACTGTGCGTATCATTCCAACTAGGGCCGTCACTTTTGAATTGATATTCAAACATTCGTTCATTCTTTATGGATACCCTGTATTTAAACACAAGGAGCATTAGAAACAAAATTCATAATTTATCTATTTAATTTAGGCTTTTATTTAATCAGACTCATGATATTATAGGAATAAAACAAATGTGGTTGAGTGACAATGATGGAGAATATATTACGAATAGTTACACATTCCGTAGGGACCGGATAGGCAAGAAGGGAGGTGGTGTTGCAGCATACATAAAAGAAAACATGCAGGCAAGAGAGCTCACTGATAAAAATAAAGCTAGATGCTAAAAAAGGCTCTTCCAATATTTTAAAACCAGATGCTACAACTGAAATGGCCTAACTGTTTGTGTTTGTTATAGAGGCACCTAATGTAGCTGCAGAGGAAAGCAGTACAACAATATCAGGATTAGGAGTAATAAAAAGTGTGTGGTAGTTATGGGTGATTTTAATTCACCTGTAATACAGTGGGACAAATGCTGAAAATGAACTTGAGATGGTGGAACTGGGACAGGATTGCTTTTTTTACTCAGTTTGATAAATCCCCTACCAGAGGAGAAGCCATTCTCAATCTTGTGTTCTCTAATAACCATGATAGGAATGGGAAATTTGGGGTTTTAGATCCACTTGGTGGTAGTGATCATAACATGGTTAAATTTGAGGTCAATCTTAGTGTCTGAGGGGAGCAAAAATATTAAATGGTAGGACTGCTAACTTTAATGATATGAGAATTAAACTAGAATCTGTAAACTGGATGGAATAACAAAATAACAAAACTGAGACATGGGAATTTTTTTTAAAACACATTATTCCAAGCAAAAGTGGATTTCATACATGTTCCCAAAAAAAAGGAACATCTAGGAAATTGCAACCAAGGTGGTTTACTACTGAAATTAAGAATAAAGTCAGGAGGAAAAGGGCTCTCTTTCACAAATGGGAAATAACTAATGATGTCGGAACAAAGCAAGGGGAATAATCTAAGTCAGGCTGGGTTAAAAAATAGTATTAGACTCGCTATGAGGAATGTTGAAAGGAAGATTGCATTGGAGGCTAAGGATGACATTAAAAGTTTCTTCCAATATTCTAACTCCAAAAGAGCTCTAAAAAATTAAATTACTAATCTGCAGGATAGTAAGGGTCTTATAATTGAAATTGAATCAATATAGTTAATGAATTTAATTATTGTTTTGCACGAGTATTCACTGTTCTTAGGCATAAACCAGACTGCTCCAGTCACTGAAAGACACAAGTAACATACCGACTCTTATTCCTAATCCAGCTTCATCTTTCACAAGTATATGTATGACTGAAGCTGATGTGCTACAAAGACTAGCTAAGATCAAAATAAATAAATCACAGGGCCTTGATGGCATCTTACCCATAGTTTTAAAAGAGACAAGGGATAGTATGTGCCGACCTTTAACTTTGCTATTTCATAAATCCTTATCTGCTGGTGTGGTACCTTCTGAGTGTAACCATGCTAATATAATACCCATATTCAAAAAAGGGGACAGAAGTAATCTGTCAGATTACAGGCCAATCAGTTTAACTTGCATAACTGGAAAGGTAATGGAAGTTATAATCCAAGTGAAAATGGTATATTGCCTGGGTTCAAATAACATTCTGAGGGATACCCAACATTTAGGAGAGGTAGATCCTGTTTAACTAATCTACTTGAGTTTTTTGAGAAAGCTACAAGAGAAATCGATCACAAAAAGGCTTAGGATATGATCTACTTTCCAGAAGGCCTTTGATGTTCCCCACAAACGGCTCTTGCTTAAGCCATAGGTGGAAATTAGCGGGAGAACATTTTAAACTGGATTTGAGAAAGCACTTCTTTACACAGCGTGTAGTTAGAGTATGGAAGAGTCTTCCTGTTAGTGTAGCGCAAGCAAAAACTTTGGGTTCCTTTAAATCTGAGCTAGATAAGATTATAATATTTATTACTTTAATTTATGCTGCTAAACAGTTTTTCACAGTTTTTGCAATAGTGACAATAAAGTCCAATCTTGTCTTGTCTTGTCTTGTCTTTCTTGTCTTGTCATAAATAGCTTTAAGCTATCAGTTGAATTTTCCCCAAACGAGCTTAATGGGCCGAATGGCCTCCACACGTTTCTACATTTTTTCTTATGTTCCTCTTTTGTTCTTGTTACAGCTTATTATAGCTAACTTTATTGCAGTTTTGGAGTTAATGTTTAAAACCTGCTTTCTGGAGTATTTCAGTATAGATCTGCATATCCCAACATACATCGTCAAGCGAGAATACCAGGGAAGGATATCCGAAAGTGCTTTCGGGTTTAATCCATAATTAACATACAGTTTTCGAGCTGTAATATCTTTCAACAAAACCAAGCAACACCCCTTACTTTTCCAGATTTCTTTAGGGGTGAATTTTAATTAATCTTTCCTAGTTTGTGTGCACACTTCACGTTCAACAGCCCGGCTGTCTTGTTTACAGTCACTGGTGGTGAATGGACACATTGCAATTATTAATAAATATGTATAAAAACACATATATGAAAGTTATGTGGTGTGCATTGTCCCCCATAGTTTAATGCTTAAAGCACACTTAACTGGACATGTCTGTATCGCTTGGGTTTATACTTATTAGTCCATTAATTCTATGTTTTGTACTTTAAATGGACACAGTACAGTCATTATTAGTAACGCAAAACTATCACGAGGGCACACAAAAGTATTGCATGTGAACGCAAAAGTTTTGTGAGGGGAAAAAATATATATATAGATAGAAAAAAATTCCCACCTGGACCTCTTAGGCGCTTTGTAGACATGTTACATTGTACAGACTTAATAAAATACTGAAAATAATGACTTCTGTATTACTTTTGTATTTTTTTTTTGGGGTGGGGAGTATTTTTTGGGGGTATTTTATGGGTGACTTCAATGCGACCACTGGCACTGACAGGCCTGGCTATGAGGATTGTGTCGGTCCCCATGGGTCTGGAGACTGGGCAAGAAAGTGGCTCCATGTTCCTTGACTTGGGAAAGATCAGGGGCTGTGGGTCGCTGGATCCTGGTTCCAACGCCCTGAGACACTTGGTACTCCAATACTGGTGGTGCAGCGAAGGAAAACGATCACATCCTCGTGGGCAGACGCTGGAGGCTCCTGCAGAACTCCACAGACCTGTTGTTGCTACTTTGAAGATTCAGCTTACATCCAGTAGGCTACCACCTACTAGGAGAATGAAGCTGGACTTAGCCAGACTCCAAGATCAAGCTGTTTCTGATGAGTTTGCACACAGTTTGTGTGAGGAACTTGCAGACTTGGTTGCAACTGCTGACTCTAATGTGATGTGGGAGACTTTCCGTGATAAGACCCTGAAGGTTGCCGAGGGCTGTGTTGGTGTTGCCAGTGTTCCCAGAAGGAGGTGTTTCATCTTGCAGGGCACCCTGGATATTATCGAGGAGAGGCAGCGCATGACTTGGTGTACCAGGGACCGAGAAGGACAGCTGTGAGGGCTCTGAGGGCAGATTAGGAGGCGTTTGTTAGATGAATTTGTGAGCAGATGACACATCATCTGTGGTCTAGTGACCCATGTCCTGCTTACAGAGGAATCGAAGCATTACACACATCTAAATCTGTTCCTCAGAGACTTGCAGTCAGGGCAGGTGATGGGACGGTCCTTACGGATCACAGTTGTGACTTGATGGGCCAGCTACTTTGAGCGGTTGTTTAAAGCTGACCCTCCAGCTAGGATGTTGGACACTACTGGGTCGATGGTTCTCGAAGCTGATCCTCCAATCAGCTGTGAACCATCCAATCTCACTGAGATTGAATGGGTGGTGAATCAGCTGGGGGCAGGTAAGGCCGCAGGGATCTGTGGTAAGCTGTCCTCCTGGCATTGCAGGCAATCTTTGGAAAATGGGATTGTAGTTCCTATCTGGAAAGGGAAGGGTGATTGCCTGGATTGCGGCAACTACAGGGGGATAACACTGCTTTCAGTGCCGGGTAAGGTCCTTGCTAGGGTCATCTTTAACAGGATCCGTGATCACTTGCTTGACTGTCAGCAACCGGAGCAGTCTGGTTTTACGCCTAAGAAGTCTACCATCTACTGTATCCTTTTACTGAGGGTTCTCATTAAGCGCAAGCATGAATACAGGCAGAGGCTATTCACAGCCTTTGTCGATTTTCATAAAGCGTTTGACTCAGTTGTTCGATTTGCCCTGTGGGACATTCTGAGATTTCGCGGGATCCCCCTGAAGTTACTGGACGTCATAGCCGGCCTGTACACTGGTACCTTGAGTGCTGTGCAAAGTGGAGGGAGAACCTCTGGATTCTTCCCAGTTGATTCTGGGGTTCGCCAGGGGCATGTTCTTGCTCCTACTTTGTTCAATGCTTGTATGGACTGGGTGTTGGGCAGGGTTGTGGGGCCCATGATCTTAGCGGAGTCAATGGAGGCTCTGATTGGGGCTCTCGAGAGACTGAGCGAGGAGTCTGAGTGTCTGGGATTGCGGGTGTCCTGGATAAAGACAAAGATCCAGGTATTTAATGACTTCTTAGGCACAGTCATCAGTAGTGTTGACCTTGTTGAGAGACATTCATGTCTCTGTTGACTTTTCCTATGAAGTCAGCAGATTGGAAGAGCATGGGGGGTCATGAGGTCGCTGGAAAGGGGTGTGTGGCACTCCCGAAGGTCCACGTCTTTAGAGTCCTGGTGCTCCCTGTCTTGCTCCCTTGTGAGACATGGACACTATCCAGTGAGCTGAGATGAAGACTGGACTCCTTTGGTACTGTGTCTCTTCAGAGAATCCTTGGGTACCGCTGGTTTGACTTTGTGTTGAATGAGCGGTTGCTAGAGGAGCCCCGAATGAGGCACATTACCTGCATTGTGAGGGAGCGTCAGTTATGGCACTATGGCCATGTGGCACGTTTCCCTGAGAATAATCCGGTTCACAGGATCTTCATTGCTGAGGACCCAAGTGGCTGGACCAGGCCAAGGGGAGGCCCATGTAACACCTAGATGCGGCAGATGGATGGCCATTTCCGGAGGGTGGGACTGGACCATGTATCTGCCTGAGAGATCGCTGTGTGGTGGGTGTAGCTATGTGCTGCATCAACGCATGCTCCCCAACCTGACCTAACCTGACCTAACCTGACCTGACCTGACCTGGGGGGGCAGGGAGGGGTAGGGTCACAGGTATCTGAATATATTTGAATGAATTTACATGTCACGTTGCATCCGCAAAGCCAGCATTTGACCCCACACCCCATCCCCATACTCTGTTTTCCCTCCTTCCGTCTAGCAGGTTCTGTTGTATCACTGCCAGGATGGGAAACAGTTTCTTGCCTCAGACCATCAGACTTCTGAATCAGAACTGAATCATAAACTGTAGCTGCCCCCCCCACACACACACACACACACACTGTATATACCCTTTATGTATTATATCCTGCACATTCTCTGTCATGCTGCTGCTATTGCACAATTATTTATTTATTGTAATCTACCTCAATCTTGCATTTTTCACACACTTCTACTGCCAGAATACAGTACCTGTCATAATACTGTACTCATTCACACTAGTACTGTTATTGTTTTTGTCGACTGCACTGCATGTTACCTTGTCCTGTAATACTGTATTGTTGCTTTTGTGTTTCTCTTGCATTCTCTCTTTGCTATCCTTGCACTCTGTATAGTTCTGTCCTTCCTGCACTTGTGTAGTCTGGTGCTGTTTCGGTTTTTGTTCTTTGTGTTGCATCTTGGTCCTGGAGTAACAATGATTTGTTTGACTGTGGCTGGAATGGCTAAATCTACTTGACTTGACTTATGATAGCATCACTGTATTCAGGTTAAAGTTGTGATAGGGTACACTAATTGTGCTTTGGTTAAAGTAATGTTGAAATACGGTTACTGTGTTCAGGTCATGATAGGGTGGGGTTGATGTCAAAGTGTTCAAAGTATTAAGTGTAGTGATGCAGCATGGTAACATCACACTGTTGAGATTAGAATTAGTGTTGAAGCAGGAATCCATTGCTAAAGGTTGGGTCAGTGTTGAAGCAAGAATCCTGTGTTCAGTAAGAGGTATCTTTACTTTGCCTCAAAATTCATGCACCACCCAAACTTTGCAACAAATACATAAGCAAAGCCACATTTCTGGCTGGTGACCAACCAAAGAAGCCACAGCCAAAGCACTTATGTTAATTATCTTTCAGACTGAAACCTCTGAAACCTCTGATGCCTTTGAAAGACCAGGAGCCGAGGCTTGGCTGGCGATGGATGTGGTGCGACTTTCGGACACTGCTAATGGTCTCTAGCCCATAATTAAACCAAGAATTGGCATTTGCTTAAAAACTTAACAACACCGTCTGCCCCTTTCCGGCACAATGGAGCCAAATGGCACCTGTTCCGCAGCCATGAAGACGCATGCCAGCAGACATGAAATGTGGGCCATGATGGGGCCTATGACGGGGCCCTAGAGTAAAGTGGCTCTCTGACAGACAGCTCTCCGTGGTCTCTCTGACAGACAGCTCTCCGTGGTCTCTCTGACAGACAGCTCTCCGTGGTCTCTCTGACAGACAGCTCTCCGTGGTCTCTCTGACAGACAGCTCTCCGTGGTCTCTCTGACAGACGGCTCGGTGAAGTCAGTAAAATTCAATAGCACTCCTGTTCTCAGGTTCCCAGGAGTCTCTTCTTCACCTTCCTCCAAAGAAGATGACAATGTGATGTCTCCATGACATAATGCCGCCGTGGAGCAGAGTTATGGGCTAAAATATTTAGGAAATTCCATGAAGCGAGCCTCGGCTTCATGCATTATTCCCAGCAGACACAGAGGAGAACATCGCACTGCGAAGACACACAATCCTCTTTCTGAGAGCTATTTAGTCAAGAGTGAAACCACACGGTCAAAAGGTCACTGCAAAAGGACCAATGAAATGCTGTCTATGTGGCCAGTTTCTCATTGTCCTCTAGCGCCCCCTGGGTCTGACTAGCTAGAGGCTGTAGTATATGACTTCAGATAGATCGCAAGGAAATAGCCACAATACACCACCAACTGGCTGTAAACTGAATCTGCAGCTGGATTTGATGTAGCCATAAGGATAGAAACACATACCAAATGGGAACCCAGACACCAGTTTTGGGGTCATGAAAGTCATTACCTCACACCCATGATGACCCATGACGTACAAGTTTCTGATATGTGGGTTGACACAGTTCCTTAAAACTGGACCATTTTTCAGAGAACCCACGATGACCCATGACGTACATGTTTCTGCTACATGGGCTGATAAAGTCTCTCAACACCGGACCACTTCTCAAAGAAACCACAGGCAGCCAACTGCAGAAGAAATTAACTACCATACCGGATTACAAAACATGTACTCTCCCAATCACACCATCAGTCCCCATTCACCCACTCTGCAGTCCTCTACAGAACAGTCCCTGTTTGCCCCTTCTGCAGGCCCCCACAGGACAGTCCCCATTTGCACCCTCTGCAATCCCCCTCAGGGCAGTCCCCATTTGCACCCTCTGCAATCCCCCACAGGACAGTCCCCATTTGCACCCTCTGCAATCCCCCTCAGGGCAGTCCCCGTTTGCCTCCTCTGCAGTCTCCCACAGTGCAGGTCTCATTTGCCCCCTCTGCAGTCCCCCACAGGACATTCCCTGTTTGCCTCCTCTGCAGTCCCCCACAGGACATTCCCGTTTGCCTCCTCTGCAGTCCTCCACAGGACAGTCCCCGTTTGCCTCCTCTGCAGTCCTCCACAGGACAGTCCCCGTTTGCCTCCTTTGCAGTCCTCCACAGGACAGTCCCCGTTTGCCACCTTTGCAGTCTCCCACAGTGCAGGTCTCATTTGCCCCCTCTGCAGTCCCCCACAGGACATTCCCTGTTTGCCACCTCTGCAGTCCTCCACAGGACATTCCCTGTTTGCCACCTCTGCAGTCCTCCACAGGACAGTCCCGTTTGCCTCCTCTGCAGTCTCCACAGGACATTCCCTGTTTGCCACCTCTGCAGTCCTCCACAGGACATTCCCGTTTGCCTCCTCTGCAGTCCCCCACAGGACATTCCCTGTTTGCCACCTCTGCAGTCTCCACAGGACAGTCCCGTTTGCCTCCTCTGCAGTCTCCACAGGACATTCCCTGTTTGCCACCTCTGCAGTCCTCCACAGGACATTCCCGTTTGCCTCCTCTGCAGTCCTCCACAGGACATTCCCGTTTGCCTCCTCTGCAGTCCCCCACAGGACAGTCCCCGTTTGCCTCCTTTGCAGTCTCCCACAGTGCAGGTCTCATTTGCACCCTCTGCAGTCCTCCACAGGACATTCCCGTTTGCCTCCTCTGCAGTCCCCCACAGGACAGTCCCCGTTTGCCTCCTCTGCAGTCCCCCACAGGACAGTCCCCGTTTGCCTCCTCTGCAGTCTCCCACAGTGCAGGTCTCATTTGCACCCTCTGCAGTCCTCTACAGGAAAGTCCACGTATGTCCCCTCTGTAGTCCCCCACAGGACAGTCTCTGTTTGCACCCTCTGCAGTCCTCTACAAGACAGTCCCCGTTCGCCCCCTCTACAGTCCCCCACAGGACAGTCCTCGTTTGCCTCCTCCACAGTCCTCCACAGGACAGTCCCCGTTTGCCAACTCTGCAAACCCCCAAAGGACAGTCCCGGTTTGCCCCCTCTGCAGTCCCCCATGGAATAATCCCTATCTGCCCCCTCTGCAGTCCTCCATGAGACAGCTGAAGGCACAGCTGGTTTACCGCATGCCTGCAGTCCCTGACACGCAGCCAAGCGAGGAGCTCACTAGGGGTACAGATAGCGAAGTGACCTTTGCTCATGATGACTTACTGCCAGTGGAGCTTCATATCACGCTTTCTCTCAAAATGGTGAACTAAATCTCCATCTATCTTGCATATTTATCAGTAAAATTTACTTTTAGACTAATATCCAGGGGAGATCTCTAGAGTGAAGACTCTGAAACACCTGGCAAAGTTAAGAAAGAACTTAATCTGACGTGGCAAGTGATGAACAGTAGCTAAAGGGACCGTAGGGTTTTCTGAATCAAATAGCACATAGTTTAAGACAACAGCAGACATCCACTGGCAGACAGTCAATTTCATTTAGTTTATGGCTGAACTAGTCCTTTACAAACCATCCAGATATTAAGGAGATTGTATTTTTATTTCAAGAAATCTCCAGACTTTACATTTCATCTTAGTCACAAAGGAATTATGCTCAGCTAATTAAGGATGAGGTGGTAACAGCTAACTTGCTAGCAGCAGACTGATGATCAAATTTCTTGATGTCAAGGTTACCAGTTGTCTTGTTTTTCTGTTTGTTTACATTAATGAATATAACATAACTTGCACATAGCAATAAAGGCTTATTTTAAAAAGTCAGAAGTCAGAGAGCCCACCATTTCAGTGACTGTCTTAGAAAACAGGGATGCACCGATTCGATGCTGATATCAGATATCCACCGATACTGACTCAAATAGCTGGATCGTGTATTATGACAACGGGGCCGATCTATGGGACTGATCTATTCAACTTAGTTCTCTGTTATTGTGTGTTTACATCCACGTCCAAGTACTACCTCATGCGTCAGCAGTGAGCTGGTAGACCCGTCCATTTTGCTAGAAGTACAGCTAGCATAGCATGGAGGGAGTTAAAAAATCAGCAGTTTGCCAGTATTTCATGCTTTATGTTGCTACACCAACAAGTTCTACAGCTATTTGCAGTATGTACAGTGTTTCAAGGGGTGGTGGTACCTCCCTAAACAATAACAGAACTAACTTAATCAGACACCTCTAGATGAAGAACACAATGAGTTCATCCGAACAAAGAAAAGGGGATGATTTGAAGAAACAGTGAACTTTCCCAGATGGATTGTAAAGATGCAAGAAATTTCTTGGTAACAGTGTGAAAGCACCAAAAATAACAGAAAAGGTTCTCAAATTCATTATTCTGGATGAGCGACCCCAGACAATGATGAAAATGAAAGCTTAAGAACATAAGGACATAAGAAATTTACAAACGAGAGGAGGCCATTCGGCCCATCAAGCTCGTTTGGGGAGAACTTAACTAATAGTTCAGAGTTGTTGCAATCTTATCTAGCTCTGACTTAAAGGAATCCAGGGTTTTAGCTTGCGCTAAACTAGCAGGAAGAATATTCCATATTCTAACTACACGTTGTGTAAAGAAGTGTTTTCTCAAATTCATTTTAAAATGTTCTCCCGCTAATTTCCACTTATGGCCATAGGTTCTAGTATTTAAACTAATATTGAAATAACCATTTGGATGAACAGCATCCTGACCTGTTAGAATCTTATATACCTGGATCATGTCCTCCCTTAGTCTCCTTTACTCGTGGCTAAACAGATTCAGCTCAGTTAACCTCTCCTCATAAGACATTCCTCTAAGATCAGGAATCATTCTTGTAGCCCAACGTTGAACCATTTCCAAGGCAGCAATGTCCTATTTAAGGTTTGGTGACCAAACCTAAACACAATTTTCTAGGTGGGGTCTTACCAAGGAATTGTATAATCGGTGCATCACCTCCCTTGACTTAAACTCCACACACCTAGAGATGTAACCTAACATCCTATTGGTGTTTTTTATTGCTTCCCCACACTGGGGAGCATGGGACATGGACGCATCAACATACACACTGAGGTCTTTCTCATAATCAACTACCTTTATTTCAGTGGAACCCATAAAATATCTGTACTTTATATTTCTACTCCCTGCATGGATTACCTTACATTTATCTATGTTAAATTTCATCTGCCAGGTATAAGCCCAGTCGCTAATTAAATCAAGATCCTATTGTAGCCTCTGCGCTGCTAGATCAGTATCTGCTACACCACCCACCTTGGTGTCATCTGTATGTATGTATGGTGTCAATATCATTAATGTAAATTAGGAACAATAATGGTCCTAAAATTGAACCCTGCGGTACCCCACTATGAATGCAGACCTACTGTGACACTGTGCCTCTAATAACTACCCACTGCTTCCTGTCTGTTAACCAGTTTTCGATCCAAGCTGCTACAGTTCCTAAAGTCACTGCAGTTTTGATCTTAAGCAAGAGCCGTTTGTGGGGGACAACATCAAAGGCCTTCTGGAAATCTAAGTAGATCATATCCTAGGCTTTTTTGTGATCAATTTCTCTTGTAGCTTCCTCAAAGAACTGAAGTAATTAGTTAAACAGGATCTACCTTTCCTAAATCCACATTGGCTATCTCTCAGAATGTTATGTGAATCCAGGTAATCTACCATTTTCAATTGGATTATAACTTCCATTACTTTTCCAGTTATGCAAGTTAAATTGATTAGCCTATAATTTTCTGGATTACTTCTATCCCCTTCCACCACCTGATAAAACAAATGGAGCTAAGGTACAGTTTACCATCACAGATATATTTTTCTGAGACCACTGTACCTGAAGAAAGTGTGCTAACACATCAGAATAGTTAAAAGATGTACCAACGATGAGCTTCACCAGAAATATCTGGAACTCCGACGTGTGCCCATTGTCACTTTTAAGCTTAACACTGGTTACCAAGTTAGTTGTTTATACTACTTGTTTGAATTGTGACTTAATTGATAAAGTTTGTTTCCACTAGTTTGTGACTTAATTGTGATTTAATATTAAATTTTTTCTCATTTGACGCAGTTGTATTGTTTTGCATTGGAATTTTAATTCCTGGCCAATTTATTTTTTAATTAAAAGGCTTACACTTGAATTGCAATTCCTGTTAATCTTGAAGATTTTTACCAAGCTGCTGGCATGATTATTTATTTTAATAATAAATAACAATTCAGTAAACTTAAATGTGTGTGTGTATGCATATATGTATGTGTGTGTTTATTTGTCACATTTGTTTTAGTTATGAATGCAGATCAAGCCTGATGTTGCCTTACACACCAAAGAATGATCCTAGTCTCTGCATGGAAGACACATGGAGCCATCCAATGTATTAATTACACAGCAGTATTGAATCAGTACTTGATATTGGCTTGTCCCCAAAGCCCAAGTACCATTATTGGTATCTGTACTGAAAAGTCAGATCGGTGCATCCATGTTAGAGAACTGTACTGAGGACTATTGTCCTATTTGTTCTTATCCCTTATATTTCTAATTCAACATTTTTTTCATATTTCCACCCCCAGACCATTTATAAAAGGAGTAATTAATGCCATAGTCAACAAGGGAAGCACGCAGTATTCATTATCTTCTCTTTTTTTGGAAATTTAGAGATTTATTTTTTACATTTAGTAATATAGCATATGTTTAGTAAAATAGTGAAGTCCTACAGGGCAAAGAGTTGCAACAGCAAACCTTACAACCTTACAAAAAGCTTACAAAAGCGGTGAAGGATTGCGGTCAGTGAGCAGTGGCCTGTACTAGGAAGCGAGGTTACTGGCTTATGGGGGTAACTTGTCGGATTTAAGGTACTAGAGTTTAAATGGACTTCATATTCGTTCACTTACATTTTGCCCAGGCTACCTTAAATCCGACAAGTTACCCCGATAAGTCAGTAACCCCGCTTCGTAGTACAGGCCCCAGGTCAGCCAGTATTCAGTGGCATGAAGGGCCTTGTTCAAGAGCCCGGCAGCAATACAATAACGATGCCAGCAAAGGACTGGAACCAACATATAGTCACAGATCCCCATCCCACCGCCCTTTGCCTACAAGCCTGCAAAGATATAGTAAGATTTAGGCACTCTTTGCTCCTGTGACACAGGACCGAAATCGGCTTAGGGTTAGCAGCTAGAGTTGTTACTTTGATATGTAATATAAGATTCTGGCCCTCTTTGCCAGGCCTACCTCAGTGAGGTGCGGGTTGGGATTGAAGCCGCACTGGCCGCACACCACCTGGCGACACTGGGTACAGGTGTTGCTGCTGTCTGCCTTCAGGTCCGCCGTCTTGCACACAGGGCACAGGTTGCTGCTGGGCATGGGAGCAATCTGCGGCACAGTGTACGGCGAGGCTGGCGCACTCCCGCCTCCATCGGGTGCTGAGGGAGTCTTCCCACCCTTATCAGCTTGGGTCGGGGGTGCACCCTGTTTCGCCGCAGGGGGCTGTTTGTCCAAGGCCTGCCTTCCTGCCCCCGCTCCTCCATCCCCTCCGCTGGGCTGGGGTTTCTTCGCAGGTACGCTGCAGTGGTGAGACACTTGGGTCAGACTATGCTGACAGCCTCCACACTTCCACTACCCATGCTGATCTACTGCACCTCCACTATCCAAGCTAAACCTCCATACCCACCACCCATGCTGAGCCTCCGCACCCCCTCTCTCCAAGCTAAGCCTCCATACCCACCACCCATGCTGAGCCTCCGCACCCCCTCTCTCCAAGCTAAGCCTCCATACCCACCACCCATGCTGAGCCTCTGCACCCCCTCTCTCCAAACTAAGCCTCCATACCCACCACCCATGCTGAGCCTCCGCACCCCCTCTCTCCAAGCTAAGCCTCCATACCCACCACCCATGCTGAGCCTCCGCACCCCCTCTCTCCAAGCTAAGCCTCCATACCCACCACCCATGCTGAGCCTCCGCACCCCCTCTCTCCAAGCTAAGCCTCCATACCCACCACCCATGCTGAGCCTCCGCACCCCCTCTCTCCAAGCTAAGCCTCCATACCCACCACCCATGCTGAGCCTCCGCACCCCCTCTCTCCAAGCTAAGCCTCCATACCCACCACCCATGCTGAGCCTCCGCACCCCCTCTCTCCAAGCTAAGCCTCCATACCCACCACCCATGCTGAGCCTCTGCACCCCCTCTCTCCAAGCTAAGCCTCCATACCCACCACCCATGCTGAGCCTCTGCACCCCCTCTCTCCAAGCTAAGCCTCCATACCCACCACCCATGCTGAGCCTCTGCACCCCCTCTCTCCAAGCTAAGCCTCCATACCCACCACCCATGCTGAGCCTCTGCACCCCCTCTCTCCAAGCTAAGCCTCCATACCCACCACCCATGCTGAGCCTCTGCACCCCCTCTCTCCAAGCTAAGCCTCCATACCCACCACCCATGCTGAGCTTCTGCACCTCCACCACCCATGCTAAACCTCCATACCCACCACCCATGCTGAGCCTCTGCACTCCCACTATCAATGCTGAGCCTCTGCACCCCGACTATGTCAAAACTCTGCTTCACCCATTACAGACAAAATAACAATAATGCTTTTCAGTTCGAAACATTCGATTAGCACCAATGTGCATGAGTCAGCATTTCATTATGTGTAAAATGAGGATAACTTTCTAGGAGAAATTACTCAAAATTGTTCAGCAAGTATAATTAGATTGGTACATTTTTAAAGCATTGTTACAAGTTACTCATAGTAATACACACTTCTAAAAATCAGATGAACTAAAATTAATTTAACAATTGAATCATTATAGTCTTTAAGGCTTTAACACTTTTGTGTTTTGCCTTACTCTGCATTCAAAGTAACAATATGAACAAATTATTCCCATTACTGTTTTATACACTGCCCGGCCAAAAAAAAGTCGCCATTTGAATTTATATAAGCAAATACTTATGAGGCAATGACTGGATTATTATTACAGCTCAGCAACGTTATGCAGCAATAAAGTAAAGTCAGCTGAGTACCTGAATCTACTGAATGGCCAGGTTACACCTCCATCCATCATCAATGTATTTTTTCTTCCCTGTTTTATTGCCATATTCCAGGACAAGAATGCCAAGATTCTTTGGGTTCAAATTGTCAAAGAGTGGTTCAGGAAGCATGAGAAATCATTTTCACGCATGACTTGGTCACCACAGTTGTGATCTTAACCTCATTGAAGGGCTTTGGGATGTGCTGAAGGAGGCTTTATGGAGTGGATCAACTCACTTGTCAATACAGGATCTCGGTGAGAAATGAATGCAAATCTGGATGAAAATAAAGGGTGAGATGTTGCATAAGCTTGTGGAATCAATGCCATGACAAATGTGCACCATAATCAAAGCTGAAGGCGGTCCAATGAAAAATTCAAATGGTGACTTTTTTTTGATCAAACTAGGTATTAAAAACACCACAAAGCACCAAAGTTGGCAGAGTTAATTCAGTCCAACAGGACTCAGACACTCTCAGCATTGCTGTTCTGGCTGACACGGGTCAGCAGGTGTACTAGTAAATTTCACACTGTATTTCCCAGCCTATTTCGCAGGCCTCTTTCTGTATAGTTCCTGATAATCATGCCCTGCCTCTCTGATAACCCAGTCAGATCAGCCGAAGAGCCCTATGCTGCATACACATATGCGGGGCTGCTGCTTTATCTGTCACGTCAGTTACCATGCATCCACCAAATCAAGCGCATGTGTGTGAGACAGGGGAGGCGGGGCTTCGGGGATAGAGAGTCATGTGACTGGGGTTTTTCCTGTCAATTCCTATCACATGTTCCTTGCTTATGTCTGATTTACTTGATGGGTTCTTTCCTTTTCAGAATACCTGTCCCAATCCTGATGCTCTGTTCCAATTTCTCCGCGGGATGTTTCAGGTTAACCTTATCTTAAATTCCTGATGCCTTAATTTAAGCCTAGTACTTGTGTGCTTTTTCATTTTATATTTTAACAAGTTGGAATTTTCTTTTTGGGTAAATTACTAGTATATTTTATTTAATTATTAGTAGTTCAGTCTATTTTTGTAAAAAATGTTTATTTAGTAATTAGCAATGACTATTTTTATGACATTACACATACATTCATTGAATTAATAGACACTTGTGTCCAAAGCAACAGACAAACTGTGGAAAGCAACAGCAATATGATAACTCTGCTACTCATGAGAATCAAACCCATGACCTTCCGGACTCTGGCACAGATACCTAAGCCGCTGAGCTACACACCGCCAGTATCTATGAAAAACAATCCTGTGCACGTATGTGCATGTATTACGGGATCTCCATTGTGACTCAACAGCTAGTCAGGCATAAGGGACTCTCCTGCTTGGACAATCCACACGTTTACTGCTACACTGTAACTGTAGAAAGGCTCAAGCAAACTGATAAATTTCTCCATTACAGGTTGAGATAAATAGCTATTGCTATCCTTTACTGGCTGCACAGCATATTTTGACAATGGCTCAGAAGCACCGTAGTTATAGTGATTATAATAAATGATCTACCCTCAGGAAAAATGCTGGAGCAGCCAGGAGAAACTGCACACAAATCTTTAACAATATTAAAGATAGTTAGTTCAAATCAAATAAATGCATTTTAATCACTGACTCTGTGTTCGAAAACTTATGCTTGACACAAACAGGTCAAACTTTGCACTTTCAATCAATGCTTGATTAAACCTTGTAGTAACCAATAAGGTAACCAATACAAACCGCACTAGCTATGATTAATGTAGCGTGATAAGTTTACCAATTGTTTTTTGAAGATTTATTTCTCTAACTACTATTAAAACATCTTCCTAAATGTTTAAACCTGGAATTAATGCATGAATGCTGCTAATCTCAAACGTCCAGCACGCTAACTCCACCAGGCCACAAAGATGCAAATCCCAGTGATCTAACCAGTAAACCACTCAGTTCTGGAGTCCAAAGCCTAAACAAAACGACTCATAATCAATGTAACATAGAACAATGTCAGGTTTTTAAGTTCATTTAAAAGTAAAATTATTCTGCGTTGCACATAGTGGTTTATACACTAGAAAATGTATTAAAACAATAGGGATCCAGCACTGCTGGAGCCTGGATCCCTAAAAAAGATTCAATGTAACAGATCAGCTTCCAGTATAAGCCATTTCTTTAGAAAATCTCAAACTCCTGACCACACCGACATGGCCTTTCATCAACATCTATACCACGAAAACCTTTCCTCCGTCTGATTTAGCATCTCTTCACTTGGTTTCCGTTCCATTCCGTTTAGAGCAGGCATATGAGACAGTTAAACATGCTTAGAGAAATTCCAGCGTAAATGGGGTAACTGGTAAGGAAATGGAGCACCCAGTGGTGCAGCTGGAGCCACAGAAGAGAACCTTCAGGACCACAAGACACTGCAATACTCCTAGAAAGCAATGCTGAGCACCGGGTTGGTTTTTGTGTTCTGATTCAGTTGATGCTAAATACCTTAATATGCATTACAGCAACAGGAGCTAAAATTAAAACAATGAAAATCACATAACTAGGGCTATTACTATCAATATTAAAAATCGTGTAATCTACCCATTAAGCTGACAATTCATCAATTGTTTATATATAATATAATATAATATAATATAATATAATATAATATAATATAATATAATATAATAATATAATATAATATAATATAATATATTGCAATTTGGGCAGGGCAGGAACCAACCACACACTGCAGGGTGCACACGCAGTCACACATGCAACAGATCCGCCACACACACACACAGGGTGAACATGCACACACACACACAGGGTGAACATGCACACACACAAAGCGGTGGTGTGCGGGACAGCGGTAGCAGGTGCGCCACTGTACTGCTAGGCTTGCACAATATGCAATGTTAAAATCAACATGGCATTTCATGCACATGCAGTTGTCACATTGTGATAGCCTGCGATAATCTGCTGGGTTCAAACAATAAACAAGTTGCGCTAAAACATTTTTACTGAGTCAAAGGAAACTAAACTTGCGCTTGGCAATTTTAACAATGGTTTTGTTTCAGCATTATCTAGTATAGGTTTAAAAATTGAGTATAAAGTTTACTTTTGCTGCTTTTACAAGAGCATTGCATGCGATCTCTGAGACATGTCATTTTCATCCTTGATGCTGGACTGACTCGTAGACTATGTGGCGTGTTTGTGAGAAATTAAACAAAAAATCAGTGAAGAGGAGTAAAGCAAACAAGAACTGGTCATAATCGTATTCCATTCTACAGAAATATTTTGTATTCCATAGTGACAGTATTGAGCAACAGCAAGTGATTTGTCGACACTGCTTTGTATCTGTTGGCACAACTCAGGACAACACCAATAACTTCTTTGACATACTATTAGTAGAGAAGTTCTACATTTGGCTATGTATAATTTCAACTTCTAAATATCACAATGTGATTTTTTTTCAAGTATCGTTCAGCCCTACTCAAAAAACACTATATGTTACCAAAAAATTATACATATTAATAGGTTATTATGTACCGTATTATGCAAAATGTGACCGGGCTAACCTTCATTTTAACTTCGTTTTTGTATGCATACCTTAACATCCTAACATCCCTTAACAGCTGTAATATACATTAATAACAAGCATTGTATAATAATAACAAACATTATAATTGTATAATCATGTAATGCTTGCTATTAATGTATAATGTATAGCTGTTAAAGGATTTTAGGATGTTAAGATGTAATTGCATGCTGCTTATGAATGTTCTATGAATGCATAATGAACGCATTATGAAGGTGCACTTAATGTAAAGTGTTACCAAATAGTTTGATTGATGATTTTAATAATCGAGTAATCAAGTTTAATCGAATAATCGTGACAGCTCTACACATAACATTTAGAGAATCACTAAAGGTGTGAGTGTCTGTTTTTAGAAGTCACAACCAGGTCAGAGGTGTGTAGGCCACTGAAAGTCTGTCTGCATTTCTCACCAGTGGTGATAAACAAGGATCAGCTCCATTTTACTTTGCTTGATACTGTAGCTTTGCTTCATAATAACTGTGCTGAAGTATTATTTCACTGCTTTGCTACGTCTCCATCCATCTGTGTTTCGAAGGGAGCTGATCATCACATGTGAGTGACAAAAAAGAACCACAGTGGCTTCTCTCTCCCATTCACGTTAAATTATGAGCAAATAATTAGCAGAAGCAATTAAATCCAACTGGGAACCTCTCCTGTCATAAAAGCAACGTCTGCTGTGTTATTCTCCAAGCAATCCCAGAGAGCGCTTCCCTGTAAAATGTGCGGCGCTTCAGGATACATTAAAACAGTGTGACTGTGAGTCACAGAACAGCATCTGTGCCGTTTTCTTCTTCAGTACAGAAAGAAATGCTTGAAAAAAGGACATATATACACAAGTTATTTCCGTACTTCCTTAAATACACTTTCAGTGGCATCTGTATAGCCACTTATTTCCGTACTTCCTTAAATACACTTTCAGTGGCATCTATATAGGCACTTATTTCCGTACTTCCTTAAATACACTTTCAGTGGCATCTATATAGGCACTTATTGCCGTACTTCCTTAAATACACTTTCAGTGGCATCTGTATGACCGTTTATTTCCGTACTTCCTTAAATACACTTTCAGTGGTATCTGTATAGCCACTTACACAGTGCCAAACCCAAATGGTTAAAAAAAAATACATGAATTGTTATCACATTTCTCAGAGAGATATACTAACACATAGATTTGTACTTGTTTAGTATAAACCTTTAAAATGAATATGGTACCTGCTGACATGGTTGTTCACATAAGGTAGTATCCAAACTGCTCTATATGAAACAGCTAGTAGCATTAGGTATTGCTTATACACCCTTTTCAAGAGTACTTGCGAGAAGAAAGCAGCAAATCCATAATGTTCTGGCTATTGGTCTGTAGTTCCAGCATGTGCTTGGCATCACTACCTGATCTTCTCAATACACCCCCTGAAAACAGCATCCAGAGTCTGCTTACCTGTTATGGCTGTTCACACTGTAAAGCTGCCTGGCACACATAAGCTATAGAGCGGCCTGGTTACAGGGCAGCTTCCAAAAGAAGCTCCACTAAAACCACAGCTTCACAGGGAGGCTGACATTTGCAGGGACATGGGTTCACATGCTGCCACACACATGCGTACACACACACACACACACACAGATACTGGGACTCAATGAGACAGTACCTCTCACACACACACACACACAGATACTGGGACTCAATGAGACAGTACCTCTCTCTCTCTCTCTCACACACACACACACACACACACAGATACTGGGACTCAATGAGACAGTACCTCTCACACACACACACACACACACACCGATACTGGGACTCAATGAGACAGTACCTCTCTCTCACACACACACACACACACACACACAAAGATACCGGGGCATCCTTGTACTCACTAAGTCAGAGCCATACACATACTCGCTCAAAGAGAACCATTTACCACCATATCTTGAAGACAAAAAAAAATTACTGAGGCATGTACATACATTCACCAAATAAACATACATATAAGAAACTCAAGTATATCATTTTATTAGCCTTTCATCTACTTTTCTAGAGAGGCTTAGCAGGTAGCCCTGTTGCCTTGCCCCTCTTGGATTTGGAGTTATGTTTTTTCACATTTCATTACATTGTATCAAATCACATTCATTCAGTCATTAATTTACTAAAGCTACATACAGTTGAGAAAGCAGGATTAGACAATCCCTAGAGCAGGGTTATTCAACTCACGGTCCTCGAAGTCCAAACATTGCTGGTTTTCCAGCCTTCCTTTACCTGTCAGTCAGGTGTGAAGCCTCTGACCAATCAGAATCAGTAATTATTAAACAACTACCTGGGGGAACTGAAAACACGGCCTGGATTTGGAATCGAGGTCCAGAGTTGAAGAACCCTGCCCTAGAGCAACCATGAATGAATGAATGAAAGTTACATTTCGTTATAGTGCTTTTACAAACACCCAAAGAATTTTACAGAACCAATGGGGAGCCACTTCAACGACTACCACTGTGTAGCACCCACTTGGAAATTGCAACACAGCCATTCTGCACCAGTACGCTCACCAGTTAGATACAGGGAAAGATTAGGAGACCAGATTTGATAAGGCCACAGTGGGAAAATTTAGCCAGGACATCTGTTAGCCCCAGTGTCCATGTCACTGCACTGTGGTATTGGGACCCACACAGACCACAGGATTGGCTAACCTGTTGGCCACAGTGTCCACGTCACTGCACTGGGGCATTGGGACCCACACAGACCACAGGATTGGCTAACCTGTTGGCCACAGTGTCCACGTCACTGCACTGTGGTATTGGGACCCACACAGACCACAGGATTGGCTAACCTGTTGGCCACAGTGTCCACATCACTCCACTGGGGCATTGGGATCCACGCAGACCACAGGATTGGCTAACCTGTTGGCCACAGTGTCCATGTCACTCCACTGGGGCATTGGGACCCACACAGACCACAGGATTGGCTAACCTGTTGGCCACAGTGTCCACATCACTCCACTGGGGCATTGGGATCCACGCAGACCGCTGGATGGGCTTCCCTGTTAGCCCCAGAGTCCATGTCACTGCACTGTGGTATCGGGACCCACACAGACCACAGGACTGGCTAACCTGTTGGCCACAGTGTACACATCACTGCACTGGGGCATTGGGATCCACACAGACCGCTGGATGGGCTTCCCTGTTAGCCCCAGAGTCCATATCACTGCATTGGGGTATTGGGACCCACACAGACCATAGGATGGGCTCCCCTGTTAGCCACAATGTCCACATCACTGCACTGTGGTATCGGGATCCACACAGACCACAGGACTGGCTAACCTGTTGGCCACAGTGTACACATCACTGCACTGGGGCATTGGGATCCACACAGACCGCTGGATGGGCTTCCCTGTTAGCCCCAGAGTCCATATCACTGCATTGGGGTATTGGGACCCACACAGACCATAGGATGGGCTCCCCTGTTAGCCACAATGTCCACATCACTGCACTGGGGCATTGGGATCCACACAGACCGCTGGATGGGCTTCCCTGTTAGCCCCAGAGTCCATGTCACTACATTGGGGCATTGGGACCCACACTGACCACAGGATTGGTTTCCCTGTTGGCCACACCAACACCTCTTCCAGCAGCAAACCAGTTTTCCTAGTTGGTCTCCCATCAAAGTACTGGCCAGGCCCAAACCTGCTTAGCTACAGGTAGATTATCTAGTCTGATCTGCAGGTGGTATGGCTGCTGGCAAACTATGGGTTAAGAGCATTGCTCAACACATGGTACATGAAAAGGAATAACGAATATACAGATGCAAGTTCTCAGCAAAAGAAGACACCTAATGGAAAAACACTATTTGCAGCTTACCGTAAACTGGTGGATATGTTATGTAAGCTATTCAAGTTTAATATTATGCACAATATAGCAGCAGGTCTCTCCCCTCAAACTTTCAGCTTTTAGCTCACTTTAAGTGCTGCACCCCCCTACTGCCTTATAAATTCAGCTGACCCTCCCTGACACCTGCCACGTCACTGCATTTCAGCTTGTGCACTCTCATGCATGTCTACAGAAACATTCCTTAGCTTCCTCACCGTCACACACACCGGCACTTATGCAGCGATCTACCCAACTGGTTGGCCTCATTCAGGGAGGATGGAGGGGCCATTGTGACATTTCGCTTTCTCAGCGGTGCCTGTGGATTCATTAATCATGGCGCGGATACAGATGCCAAGGCTTCTCCTCAGCGGATGCTGTGATCTTTTTTCAGAGAAGGCAACCGGGTGTGTGTGCTCCGGAACAGTTTACATATTGTCACTGGATTTTGATGACAGCCTAAAGGAATCTTCAAATGCCATCATTGTTTTCCCTAAGAAATACTGAATACCCCAAAGACCAAATGTAATATGTACTTCAGTGTTTAACTTAACATTGGCATAATTTTTGGGACCAAAAATTTTACTCTCAGGTAATTATTATGGATGAGTTTGCACTATCAAATATTCAAATATTCCACAACTAGTATAGAACCAAAAAAATTTTGACAGTATTGTAAGCAGTAGTGATTTATAAGTTCTAATAAGCAGTGGTTTATTTCTTCAGAAGCTCAGTGTGGCAAAAATAAATAAATGGCTGCCCAAAGCATAATAAACATTTTTGTGTGCTATATTGGACACTAGAGCTATCATTTCAGTTTAATTTCAGTTTTAAGACTATTTTTAATGTTGTAAATCATCCTTTTACAGCAAAGTGTGATGTCTCATTTTGTAACAGATGTGCAGTGTGAATATGAACACTGCATGTTATACACATGCAATTGTCACAGCAAGGACTGCAGCAGCTGGCTGGGTTGAGACCGTCAATAAGTTAAAAAGCTAAAACTGCAATTTTTCACTCTGCAATTTTAATCATTGTTCCTATTTATGATTATCTAGTACTGTAAATCTAGTATATGTTAGTCGGTCTAATGTTTGTGTGACCTCTGCATGAGCTATCTAAGCCAATCATAATCATTATTGACCTTTGTATTTGAGCGGTGCGTTGGTGAGAATTATAACAAAAATGAGTGAGAAGAAGTCTAGGAACACGAAACAAGAGCTCCTCACCCAAGACATCCCTCTCCCACTGTATGGAAATGTGCTGGATTCCACAGAAATGATATTCAGCAAAAACAAGCAATGTGTTGCCATTGCTGTGCGTCTGCTGGCTAAACTGGCAGCGACACCACCAACTTATGTGATCATTTATGTCTTACAATTCAGTTGTCAGAGTTAACCCAGAATGTGAGTGAACTACTTTTTTGCCTTTCCCGCTAAAGACAGACTCCAGCAGTAGATGATAACAAGTTCTATTTGGCTATAGCTTATTTTGGGTAAACAACTCCTTTATTTGTTTTAGAAATATTGCAATATTTATCACAAAAAAATCAAATATTGCAATTTTATTTTTTTCCCCAGTATCATTCAGTCCTATTTTCTATGGAATTAAATGAATGGAATCGCCTATAAGCAATGTTGAATTGTGACTGCCCGAGGCACAGGCTACTGGACATGACCGTATGCTACTGCACTTCAGCTGCCTCTTCAGTTTAATTTAATTTCAGTTTGTATTTAATTTATTCAAGCTACTCTTTAATATCTACATTATTATTTTGTAGTAATGAGTAATATCAAATTATGCAGAGAAAGAAAGAGACATTTTGATCCATGAATTAATTTCTCCGTGTTTAGTGGGGTGGGGACTTAATTAAATATTATTCAAAGAATTACTGGGATTTTGAAACAATTAATACATATTTTCCTCTACTGCCACAACTACTGTCTTCTAAACTCTTCTCACTGTAGACCAAATCTCTTCCTGGTGAGTTTCTTGTTAAGCCTAGTCTACAGTATTTTCAGTCTTTTGCTTGTAACTCACTTGCCACATGCAGCCTGTAAATTAGTCTAATAACTTTAAAACCGTGTCATTTCCAAGGGTGAATATCCCATTGACAAAAGCATGGGGATATTAATAGCACAAGCATCCATGCTTCAAAGAAATCCTTCCGGAATGCATTCTCACAGCCGTGAATCTTGAGGTAGTAGCTTTTACAAGCCGCTGGGTCATTTCTGCAGCTGCTTAGAGTAGCTCTCAGGAATGAGTCCAAATCCAGGGTCATCCTGACTGAGTGAAAAATAACAAGTATACTGTGATGATGACAATTTATTAGAATCAGGATTCTTTCTCAGTATATATTCTGTTAACATAAACTGCTTACCTGTGCTGATGATAGCAAACAGACTTACATTTACTCTATATATATTCTCAACAGCCTAGGACACTGTGCCTGTGACTGGAAGATTGCCAGTTCAAATTCTATAGTTGGCATAGTGATGTCACCACTGGACCCCTGAGTGTGGCCCTTAACCCCAGTCACTCCAGGAACTGGCTGACCCTGCTTTCTCAACTGTATATCATTTTAATAAAGGCGACTACTAAATAAATAAAAGTAATACCAATGCATTTGATTTATACAGTGCTTTTCAAAAACCTAAAGAAGCTTGAAATACATGAGGGAGAGACAAAGCACACAGAGCACAGTCAGGATGCAATAAACACTTGAAATGACGACAATAAAATGAGGTCAATGCAAAGCAAACAGATCAGCTGCTAGGAACACGCACTGTGGACAGTAGTGAACAGAGGGACTCAGAGAAACTGGAGGTGTTTAATTACCCCCCTTCTTTGTTAGAGACACCCCAACAAGAAGAAAAAGTGATGCCAGTGCTGTACTCTATACTGGGGAGTACTGCATACTGTCTTACATCTCAAGTGCTTCACTGCTTCAAAGACTGACAACTATGAGTTTTAAAGGGCAGGCAAACTAAGATAAGCTAGCCGATGTCATTTTTACTGGTCTCAAGCAAAGTTGATGTGATCCAGGCAAAAAGGACCAGAGGTCAAACTTGGAGATCATTTTAATCATGATAGTGTAATGATTAAAGAACACCAAGCCACATATGGAAACATCAGAGATGCAGGATATACTGGTTTATAAATCAAGATACTGGCATCAGTCTGATGTATTGAAATTGGTCGATACTGCTAGCTGATAGTATAAAAAATCAGAAATTTTATTTTTCGATTTTTAGAGAGTTTTATATGACCTACAACATGTTTTAATTCATGATTAAATCTGGCCCGTAGATCGATCTTTTTGGGATCTTTTATTTCCCACAAAATAAAAACAATGTTACATCATTCCGCTAGTCGGCGGCAGCAAGCTTGGTGTCGGAAACCCCCCCACCTGCTCGGCAAGTGACTCAGAGTTTAGACAGTTATCAATATTGGTGCTGGCAATATTACCCAGATATCGATCGATATTAGTGCTGGCAATATGAGCCAGATATCGATTATCAATATTAGTGCTGGCAATATTACCCAGATATCGATCGATATTGGTGCTGGCAATATGAGCCAGATATCGATTATCAATATTGGTGCTGGCAATATGAGCCAGATATCGATTATCAATATTAGTGCTGGCAATATGAGCCAGATATCGATTATCAATATTAGTGCTGGCAATATTACCCAGATATCGATCGATATTGGTGCTGGCAATATGAGCCAGATATCGATTATCAATATTGGTGCTGGCAATATTACCCAGATATCGATCGATATTAGTGCTGGCAATATGAGCCAGATATCGATTATCAATATTAGTGCTGGCAATATGAGCCAGATATCGATTATCAATATTAGTGCTGGCAATATGAGCCAGATATCGATTATCAATATTAGTGCTGGCAATATGAGCCAGATATCGATTATCAATATTAGTGCTGGCAATATTACCCAGATATCGATCGATATTGGTGCTGGCAATATGAGCCAGATATCGATTATCAATATTGGTGCTGGCAATATTAGCCAGATATCGGTTATCGATATTGGCCAAAATGTCCATAACGTGCACCTTTAGGAAACATATGAAATAGCTACAGACAATTACCAAAAGAAAGAACTTTGGTACACACCAAACGTTGAATAAGCTTGCTCATGGGTGAACAAAAGATGGATCCGAAATAAGCAAGTTCTGCAGAATGTACTTAATCCACAGCAGTACAGAAATGCACTGATGAGATGACATGTAAACAAGGGGAAGTTCCCCATCAGCAGCTCAGGCAGGGAATCCTGCTTTCAATGTTCAGGTGCAGGAAGACCAACCCGAGTGGAGCCTCCATGCAGCTTGTCATGAGATTCAGTAACACACTAAATACTGTATGTTTACCTAGAGATGCAGCTGTGCTGAGAGGGGACAGAGGATAAGCTACCTGTGCTGCAAGTTCAGTTTAGCCATTTCCCCTCCTGCACAGCTGGGTCAAGAACAGAGCGCAATCTGCTAGGGATGGCCAATCCACATTTTTTCAGTTTCAATCCGATTCTGGTACACAACTGGAAATAACAATACAGCTCTTTTTACTTCAATATTTCAATATAGTAAATATGTATATAAAATATATAAATATTTATACTTCATATATTATTAATATTATTAAGCAAGTAAATACAAATGAAAGAAATCTTTAATTAGGCTATTAGAAACATACTGTTCCACCTCATTTGTACGTCTTGATTTAAGTGTTTTTTCAGGCATTTGCAGTTCAGTTGGAATAACTGAGTTAATGCAAGTGGCAAATACTTGAAATGGCGCACAATTTTTCTCCCCCTGGCAATCGATTAACTTAGTTGCGATAGAAGCCCCTCCTGTACAACAAGCTGTTGCAAGTGCACATAACAGCCCCAGCTAGTGACTCCCAAATCATCCATGCTTTTTTCATATTACTCGTGTTGTCTTGCACAATTGCATGTGCTTTGTTTTGTGTTACGAGTTGTTGTTAATAGCATAAAATACTTCCAGATCATCACCATCTTATCTGATGTTCTTACGCTCCTCCTTCCGCCACAGCAGGCGGAAGTCACTGCGCTCACACCCACTGAATGGCAAAAACACTGTTCAGCAGGAATGCCACAAAAAGCCTTATCTAAAATGGGAAAGAGCTGTTGTGTGATTGTTCAAATCGATTGAACAAGATATAGGAGTTATCTTTTTGCAGACTGCTCGAAAGCTAAATAAGCAAGTATCGGACATGGATCGGTCACATATGGCCAATACCCAATAAATCTAATAGGTATGGATCAGTGTCAATATCAATCGGCAATTTCCACAATCTGCATGTTCAGTGAAGTGCTATAAGCACCACTCCTCCCTAATCCAGATCTGCAAAGACTCTCATACCATCCTACCATGATTTAAAAACCGTTATCCCACCTTTGCCTCTCAATTCTGCTACTTCACAAACCACACTGAGAAGCCTTAGGAAAGATTCCGGCATTATTGCATTGTGCTTCAGAGTAACTAATCTATCACACATATGAAGACAGCACAAAGCAAGGCTTATTTCTGGCTCCTCACTGAAAACCACCACACAGGGCTTCATCGCAGCAGTCACGTCCTTATCAGCAAGGGCTGCAAAGCTGCTGAAGGGAATGATTCAGGTTAGCAGGCAACAAAATCCTCAAGACAGAAATGGCATTAAGTCCAACTCTGAATGTAGGGAAATCTCACCTTGTCCAGCACATTTCAAAATGCCTTTTTCTGTATCTTTGAAAAATACCATGCTCTGGAAACAGCCGAGAACAATGTAATATACTTTGTTAAAAGATTTATAATATGCAAATGATAAAGTATTTTATTTCTAAAAACACTGCCAAGGCTATAAGTTTTTAAATGACGGGATCTTGGTTCTAGGCCTTATACTTTGTGGATTCTGTTTGATCAAAAACCTCCACAGCTTTTTACTTCTGAGCAGTATGTTAAGAACATAAGAACATAAGAAATTTACAAACGAGAGGAGGCCATTCGGCCCATCAAGCTCGTTTGGGGAGAACTTAGCTAATAGCTCAGAGTTGTTAAAATCTTATCTAGCTCTGATTTAAAGGAACCCATGGTTTTAGCTTCCACTACAATAGCAGGAAGACTATTCCATACTCTGACTACACGCTGTGTAAAGAAGTGCTTCCTCAAATTTGTTTTAAAATGTTCTCCCGCTAATTTCCACTTATGGCCACGAGTTCTAGTATTTAGACTAATATTGAAATAGTCATTTGGCTGAACAGCATCCAGACCCGTTAGAATCTTATAGACCTGAATCATATCCCCCCTTAGTCTCCTTTGCTCAAGGCTGAACAGATTCAGTTCCGCTAACCTCTCCTCGTAAGACATTCCTCTAAGACCAGGATGTGTTATCTCCACATTTCCCTACTGCACATCCCTACTGCAGCTGTGAACACCAGCTATCAGGGTTTGGAGGGTCACTAGACTCAACTGCAGCAGCACTGTGCACTCTACACCGTATCAGTAATTTTTATAGCTGTGGAGGGGTTTCAGGAAATCACATAAAAGGTAAAAAATGAAAGTATATTAATGGCACAGCATGTGCAGTTGAATCTGGGCCACTACTGACACCTGTAGAGCTCAGTTAGGCTGCTCTACTAACACTGGAAGTTATGGCTAAGCCATTGTACAAGACACCCTCCTGCCTTGGAAAAACCACCAAGCCACATTTGTTTAAGCATTAGTGTACTACCTGAATAACCATCCATCCATCTGCCGCCGCCTATCCAGGGTTGGGTCACAAGGGCAGCAGTCTAAGCAGGGATGCCCAGACCTCCCTCTCCCCAGCCACCTCCTCCAGCTCCACTGAGAGAATACCAAGGCATTCCCAGGCCAGCTTAGAGAAAGAATCTTTCCAGAGTCTCCTGGGTCTGTCCTGGGGTCACTTCCCAGTTGGACATACCCGAAAGATTCAATAACAACCGTAATAACACGTAAAACATGGATACTGGTAGTAGTTGCATTGCAATGCCAGTCATGGCGAATACCAGATGGCATAAAAATGTTGCATAAAACTGTGAAGCAAGCACATTATAACTTGGGAAAAGGTCGACCCGTATGTCCCGTGCATAAAATATAGGACCTGTTAGCTAAAAATGGAGCTGCTGCACTATCCGCACAGCCTTGTCAAACTAGGGTGTGCGTTTTCACTACAACACCACCAGCAGACATCGGCCGGCCTTATCCTTACGTCCCACCTGCGACAGTGCAAGCGTGCAGGCGAGCACATCCCTCAGAGTCTCAGCCATTTAGCATCCATCCAGAAATCCACACTCAAAACACCGCTAGGGGAAAGACTGTGCTCCAGTCACTCTTGGAGAAATAGATATTTTTATTGCTCTGCGACGTTGCTATTAATAGGTCATATACAACTACCATACATAAAGGTCTAGTTATCTGTGCTGGCAGCGGTAACGTGTCAAATATTTACTGTGACATCATACTCCTTTTTAAATTTTAATTAGTGTAGCCCAGCATTTGGAGCGCTTGTGCCATTCTCACAAAATACTGATATGCATTACATAACTAAAATATCCGCTACAATATTTTTCAGATAACAACTGATTCTTTTTGCATTAATTTACTGCATACATTATCCATCAGTCTAATACTAAAAATGAACTTTTTCCACGAAAACTGACATGATTAAGCCGGGTTGTTCTAATGTTTTTTATTATTATTGTTATCTTGCATTCGACTTTCTTTGTGAAGGATATGTTACATCCAGCAAAAAATGACCCCCGCCAATCCTATAACTCTACAAACGTCTGCAGATGGTGATACACACAGACTGGGAACAGTGGCGGTTTTACTGTGTGTCGGGCAGCGATCCAGGTACAAATCAGTTTTTTCACACCCCACCAGGCCAAGCAGAACAGCGACCATTTCAACTTCTTCAGTGAACCCCCTCGAGAAGCCATATCACAATTACAACTGCAAACCGCTCCAAAATGCAGACAGACAGCGTGCATGTCATCCTATACTGACAGGTTGTTTAGCAAACATCCAATGCAAATATGTAAGATCGCAATAAACTGTCACCGACCAATACCATAAATCAAATATTCTTCATCTTAAATAGTAGTTTTTAGAGATTATGCTATCAATATAACTAACTGAAAATAAACTGTACAAGCATCTTTTGCCACTGAAACTCAATCCATTGGGATCAAACAGTCTTATGCAATTGTCGAGGGGGGTTTACGATTATTGTAAGAGAAATGTAGAGAAATGTTTACATTGTTTATTTTGGTTTTTACCTTTTAACTCCCGGGCCGCCTCCTGCCGCTCTCACCCCGGTCGGCGCACCGTTACTCGGCTTCACTTGCTGTCCAGAGCCCGGTGGTGCTGAACCAGAAGCAGGAGCGCCCGTCCTGGTGGGTGTGGGAGCCGGCTGCCCGGGTTGACCGCCCCCCTCCTGGCTGGCTTCATTCCCCATGCTCACCGAAGAGCAAAGGGGCGAGTTAAACGATGCGTGTCAGCGATTTATCACCGTTAAATAAAAGCAGAGATAGTTCAGCGTCGCTCCTCTTCCGCCATCATCACCGACAATCCTGCTACCTGCACGGAGCACGCGCGGAGACGCCGAAGCAGGCCGAGCGCGCGCGTTGACGTGGCGCCGCGGAAGCGCGCACGTCGCCTGCCGGGCTCCGTTTCCCTCGGGCAGAGGGTATGGTCTCGAAACTTTCCCCAAAATTGTATTTATATGCACTTACCTTGTTGTGTTCTTTTTTAGGCCACGGGATGTATTGGGTGTCAGGTACACTTTAGGTAAACATTTAAGGTAAAGTTTTGAGAAAATAGGGCCTAGGTCGAAAAAGCTGGTGAAAAATAATAATTTTAGCTAAAGGATTATTAGGAACACCTGTTCAATTTCTCATTAATGCAATTATCTAATCAACCAATCACATGACAGTTGCTTCAATGCATTTAGGGGTGTGGTCCTGGTCAAGACAATCTCCTGAACTCCAAACTGAATGTCAGAATGGGAAAGAAAGGTGATTTAAGCAATTTTGAGCGTGGAATGGTTGTTGGTGCCAGACGGGCCGGTCTGAGTATTTCACAATCTGCTCAGTTACTGGGATTTTCACGCACAACCATTTCTAGGGTTTACAAAGAATGATGTGCAAAGGGAAAAACATCCAGTATGCGGCAGTCCTGTGGGCGAAAATGCCTTGTTGATGCTAGAGGTCAGAGGAGAATGGGCCGACTGATTCAAGCTGATAGAAGAGCAACTTTGACTGAAATAACCACTCGTTACAACCGAGGTATGCAGCAAAGCATTTGTGAAGCCACAACACGCACAACCTTGAGGCGGATGGGCTACAACAGCAGAAGACCCCACCGGGTACCACTCATCTCCACTACAAATAGGAAAAAGAGGCTACAATTTGCACAAGCTCACCAAAATTGGACAGTTGAAGACTGGAAAAATGTTGCCTGGCCTGATGAGTCTCAATTTCTCTTGAGACATTCAAATGGTAGAGTCAGAATTTGGCGTAAACAGAATGAGAACATGGATCCATCATGCCTTGTTACCACTGTGCAGGCTGGTGGTGGTGGTGTAATGGTATGGGGGATGTTTTCTTGGCACACTTTAGGCCCCTTAGTGCCAATTGGGCATCGTTTAAATGCCACGGCCTACCTGAGCATTGTTTCTGACCATGTCCATCCCTTTATGACCACCATGTACCCATCCTCTGATGGCTACTTCCAGCAGGATAATGCACCATGTCACAAAGCTCGAATCATTTCAAATTGGTTTCTTGAACATAACAATGAGTTCACTGTACTACAATGGCCCCAACAGTCACCAGATCTCAACCCAATAGAGCATCTTTGGGATGTGGTGGAACGGGAGCTTCGTGCCCTGGATGTACATCCCACAAATCTCCATCAACTGCAAGATGCTATCCTATCAATATGGGCCAACATTTCTAAAGAATGCTTTCAGCACCTTGTTGAATCAATGCCACGTAGAATTAAGGCAGTTCTGAAGGCGAAAGGGGGTCAAACACCGTATTAGTATGGTGTTCCTAATAATCCTTGAGGTGAGTGTATATACAAATCAGGTGAGAAATAAGGAGTTAAACAAGTACCAAAGCATCATGTATTATAAAGACAATTATAGGGTGATCCGGTTGCTGGAGGATCACCCTACTATGTGAGGGGTGGAATTTTTATAATTATAAAAAATGTATAATATTATATTAGATATCGTTTACAAAATTCCACTGATAGTCTGTGTATATATGCTGGTTTTCTTGCTATACATTTAATGAGGTCCTTAGAAAATTATAGGGTTGCCAACTCAAACACCTGGCGTGACACTTCCAGACTCACCCTCACGCAATAAATCTTAGTGCAAATGTATGTTATTACATTATAAACCTAAAATTAGCTACATCAAATCAGTGGGGTAGTTTGCAAACCCTACAGACTATTTGCTACAACTCTTACATACATGTAAATGTGCTTGCAGACAAATTGAAAATCTAACGGCAGTTGACCAAAGTTGTCATCCCTGAGATTACATTATTCTAGCATTTTATTAAAAGCTTGCACAGAATATGCTTTGTGGGAAAACTGATGTAAGAGATGAAGCTTAACATGAATGTGAAAAGTCATTTTTATGATCCCAGATTAGCCGATTCAACAAAGCACCAGTGCTGGGTTGGCCCCTTTCCACAGATGATACTCTGCCGTTATAGGGAAGCCCACAGCTGGGAGCATTTCAGAGATATCCAACAGCTACATGATAGCTGCACTTGTGGCAGTAGGGCATCGCTTTCAGTATTGAAAACTTGTTTGCACACAAATTCTACATGAAAGACTCCATCTTTCACATTCTCACTGTACCTGAATATGAAGATAAGCAGTATAGTTGTCATTTGATCCAGTATTTAACTACTTCCCACTAATACTATAAGGCTGATCCATCCAAACATCCATCTTCTAACAGCTTATCCTGGTCAGAATTGAGGGGCAGCAGAGGGCACAAGGTTTGGGTACCCCCTGGTCATGTGTGGCTTAATTCTTTCCCTGTTCCACCAAAAATCATTCAGCTCAAGAGCTGTGAGGTAATTAGCACAAGGAGTTGAATCTGTTGTGTTAAATGAAGGGAAACCCAAAAACATGCAGGGCTCCGGCCCCCCAGGACTGGAGTTTGAAACCCTGCTGTAAAAGGATCAGAATGATATAAGAAGGTGTGATGAGCCTAACCGGATGCTGCCCTACCTGTCGCGTGTATGGCTGAATGTGCACAAGGCAAGAAACTTTCTAATGGTGTATAATGTAATAAGCTGCAATATACTGTAATTTACACTCAAATTCTGTCAAGCCCCAGGTAAATTTCTTTGTTCCTGATGTTTTCGATAGCTAGAAACTGCCCTGGGTTTGTCTGCATTTTGCAATCTGGCAGTTCAGCCATTGATTATGTCAAATTACAGGAATTTCTGTAGATGGATGTGCAGTCGACCATTCTGCACCACAACTTTCTCCATTGTGGTTGGTATATTGTGTGGTTGGCATACAAAATTAAATGGGACTTTTGCAAAAACTGCAGATGACACATAAATATAAGTGCAGTGCTGGCTTGGAGGACGCCACGTGTGTTTAAGGCAGTCTTTCACGTGATATCTCGCATTTCTCATGTCTTTTCGCTCTGCTCGCCAAGGGGACCCAAAAAATATTTGTGTGGTTTTTCTAGATCGCAGCGGACTTACGTCCCTAACCTCCAGGATGTAGAAGGATCGACTGTATTTTTGCAGGACCAGAACTGAATGTGTGACAGGATTTGCCAAAGCGAAATATCAGGATATAAAAGTATTTCATGATAAAAAAAACAACCTTAACTTGGTGCTGTGACAGACAGAGAGAAGCCTTATTCATGAGCAGAGGTATATTGTTCAGGTCCACAAAGTAAAAACCCAGGCCATGATTTTATTTCACCCAATCAGCTGAGTACTCGGTGACTCTGACTCTTTATACTCAACTGATTGGTTGAAACAATAACTTGGATTTTTACTTTGGGGACCTGAACTATCCACCTCTGCTCATGAATCAGATCAGATGCTGACAGAAATCAGGGCCAGCTGTGGCCCAAGCAAAGGTAATAAAACCCTGTACTAGCAAAGCTTTGTACATTCCCAGAAAACAGTGAACAAGTCATCCTGAAAACATGACATGGCAGTATATTGAACTTCAAATCACTTGTCTCCCTCTAGTGGGAAAATCCAGCAAAATCAACTGGACCATAGCCACACCCAGCATAAATTCAGTTTGAAAAATTCAAGAACACTTCATTGCCAAATAAAAAATAGACTAATGATGAATTAAATAAAATATATTTGCCCTCAAAACTAGTTCTAGAGTCACTCAACTAAATATGAGATTACACTGCCTCAATCACTAGGTAAATTCTGAATTCTAACCTTTGTCTATTAACAGACTATAGAAATCAACATTCAGCTTGTTGAGATGCGTGTAAAATTCTCCAAAATGTACAATATCGTGGCTATAAAACAAATTTTTCTGATCTATAAAGACTTCACTTTAACAATTTAAGATGAGTAGAATCAGGAAAATGACTGGCTGAAAATCTTTTTGTACCAATTTATGAAACATGCTATAAATTGCAGGACAGTAAGGCCCTGACTGTTACATGTTAATAAGCAATGGTTTGCCACTGGACAGCCGCTAAATTATTTATATATAACATGAACTTTACCTGCAGTGGGACTATTGTATTACAACATGGATGCAGGCTAGCTGGACTAAAATGAATAGCATACACCTATAATAGTTGGTTGTAATTAAGGTTTCATCTAAGCAATATATTTAGAAACAATTTCTTGGTTAATGTTACAGGCCTTAGGTGACCGATGAAGTTTGGCCAGTTGAGATTAGGTACAAAGGTCTCAAGGGCAGTAGGGATAACTCGCTAAAACCCTCCCTAACCCCATAATGTCCAGGGCGTGAGAGTACGCACATATGCATTTGGTTTTAAAATCTGATCAGCTTCTTCTGTCCACTATACCCCTGATCTTCATTCAGAGAGCCATGTCTTCAATTAAGGTCATTTCAGGTAAGATTCTCATAATCATTGATTTTACCATCACAACGAGTTTTCTAGTCATCAATTAGAGAAACAGCTATACTGTTCTCTTATTAATGATGTTCAAGCGTCTTCCTTAAAAGTACAACAGCAAAGATTCTCCAATAGCGACAGTGACCAGTCTTCTAATTATGAACGTCTGTGAGCTTTGTGCTGGCTTTCAGATTGAGGAACACTGCTTATCATCTGTTATTTGCAAGGACCAAATCTCCAAGATAAGATTCCTTTAAAGACTTCAATTCTCTCAGATGGAGCATAAATATCTAAATCACAAAAAGAGGGAACTTGTCTCAACCATCTGAATGCAGTCTTTTCTACTACAAATACTTACTGAGTACACAGGCCAGAGGACAGGCCCAGGCAGAGCCTAGAGGGTGACACTACCTCAGACATACATAAAAGTCAATCTTTTCTGCTGCTGTTTGTTTGATTTCCATTTTTATTTTGACAAAAAAAACTCCTGCATTCCGCTACTGCATTAAATTACAGTGTCTTGTAAAAAAACTGAAATAACAGCTACAAGCTGGTACAGAAAAACAAACGTACAGAAAGAAATACAGCTCCATGCACACATCCCCGCCCCTTACAGACTGCAGCAAAAGAAAAGAGGCCACTTGCACACGGCCAAGGTGCAAGACACATCCCATAGGCCTTTAACCTCAACCTGGGTGATTTAATCTTTTATGCAATTTAAACTGCCCAGACTCCTAGTCTACACAATCACCTAGTAGACTGCGGTTATTTGTCTACCGGGAGCTTAACGGGAAGGCAGTCCTGAAGTGGCTGACAGGATCTACCCCATGACAAGGGCTAAGTCACCATTCGCCAGGCTCCGAACCCATTTAAAATCATACTGACCGTAAGATATTAAACAGTAATATTCAAAAATTGTAAAAGGTATTAAAAACACTTTCAGTCCAAACACAAATGAATAGTCTATCAGACTTTTTAATTACATTTGTTCACTAAATGTATCAGTGCATTGGCACCATTGGAAAGACATGATCATATCACATAAACCCACACAGACAAGAGGTCAAAATGAATCACCGAATACACTTATACATCTCAATGCATGATCCTTCTTGGTAACGTTTGGTTAGAAAAACAAAGGGAAAATTGAATTTCCTAGTTTCTCATGTTTGCGGCAGTGCTCACTTCCAGCTCATGTAATAAGGGGTGGGGGGGTTGGGGTCCATCCTGATTGGCTGGGCAAGGCGGGAAGAGGTGTGACGTAACTGCCAGTCAGTGCTGGGCGGTGGTGAGAAGAGCAGTGTCATGGCTGGATAGCCTTATGTGAGGCTGCCTAGCAGGCCCTGTGTGTATGTGTGTGTGTATGTGGGGGGGGGGGGGTCACTGGCGCTTGGCCTTGTATGGGCGTGAACGTTTCCGCCTATCCGGCTTCCTTTGTTTGTGCAGTCGTCCGATGCTCACGCCCTGGCGACGCCTCACTGAGATGTTCTGCTCCACCAGGCTGGCCAGCATGCCTGTCAGACAAAAGGCATGTCAAGGTGTGAGAGGCGGGCAGCTGGGACAGACGGCAGGAAAGCAGCATGGTGCTGGGACAGGCAGCGGGAGAGCGGGAGGGAACCGGGGGGCAACCAGGACAGGTGACAGGGGGCAGCCAGGGCAGGGAACGAGAGAGCGAGAGGATGCTGGGACAGGCGACAGGATGCGGAAGGGTGTTAAAGGGTAGCTGGGACAGGAAGTGGGAGAGCGAGAGGATGCTGGGACAGGGCGGCAGGAGAGCGGCAGGGCGCTGGGACAGGCAGCAGGAGAGCGGCAGGGCGCTGGGACAGGCGGCTAAGCGGGAGGACACCGGGACAGGTGGCGGGAGAGCAGGAGAACACTGGAACAGGCGGCGGGAGAGCGGCAGGGCCCTGGGACAGGCGGCAGGAGAGCGGCAGGGTGCAGGGACAGGAACCTAAGCGGGAAGACACCGGGACAGGCGGCGGGAGAGCGGCAGGGCGCTGGGACAGGCGGCAGGAGAGCGGCAGGGTGCAGGGACAGGAACCTAAGTGGGAAGACACCGGGACAGGCGGCGGGAGAGCAGGAGGACGCTGGAACAGGTGGCGGGAGAGCGGCAGGGTGCAGGGACAGGAACCTAAGTGGGAAGACACCGGGACAGACGGCGGGAGAGCAGGAGGACGCTGGAACAGGCGGCAGGAAAGTGGCAGGGTGCAGGGACAGGAACCTGAGCGGGAGGACACCGAGACAGGTGGCGGGAGAGCGGAAGGGTGTTGGGGGGTAGCCGGGAAAGGCAGCAGGAGAGCAGGAGGACGCCGGGACAGGCGGTGGGAGAGCAGGAGGACGCTGGGACAGGTGGCAGGAAAGTGGCAGGGTGCAGGGACAGGAACCTGAGCGGGAGGACACCGGGACAGGTGGCGGGAGAGCGGGAAGACGTAGGGGCAGGCGGCAGGAGAACTGGAGGGTGTTGGGGGGTAGCCGGGACAGGCAGCAGGAGAGCAGGAGGACGCCGGGACAGGCGGTGCGAGAGCGGCAGGATGCTGGGACAGGCGGCTGAGCGGAAGGACACCGGGACAGGTGGCAGGAGAGCGGAAGGGTGTTGGGGGGTAGCCCGGGAAAGGCAGCGGGAGAGCGGGAGGATGCTGGGACAGGCGTCGGGAGAGCGGTAGGGTGCTGGGACAGGTGACTAAGTGGGAGGACACCAGGACACGTGGAAGGAGAGCAGGAGGACGCTGGGACAGGTGGTGGGAGAGCGGCATGGTGCTGGGACAGGCAGCTAAGCAGGAGGACACCGGGATAGGTGGCGGGAGAGTGGGAAGATGCAGGGGCAGGTGGCAGGAGAGTGGGAGGGTGTTGGGGGGTACCCGGGAGAGGCAGCGGGAGAGCGGGAGGATGCTGTGACAGGCGGTGGGAGAGCAGGAGAACGCCAGGACAGGTGGTGGGAGAGCGGCAAGGTGCTGGGACAGGCGGCTGAGCGGGAGGATACCAGGACAGGTGGCGGGAGAGTGGGAAGACACAGGGGCAGGCGGCAGGAGAGCTGGAGGGTGTTGGGGGGTAGCTGGGACAGGCAGTGGGAGAGCGGGAGGATGCTGGGACAGGCAGCCAAGCAGGACGACACCGGAATAAGTGGCGGGAGAGTGGGAAGATGCAGGGGCAGGCAGCAGGAGAGTGGGAGGGTGTTGGGGTGTAGCTGGGACAGGCAGTGGGAGAGCGGGAGGATGCTGGGACAGGCAGCTAAGCAGGACGACACCGGGATAGGTGGCGGGAGAGTGGGAAGCCGCAGAGGCAGGCGGCAGGAGAGCTGGAGGATGTTGGGGGGTAGCCGGGACAGGCGGTGGGAGAGCAGGAGGATGCCGTGACAGGCAGTGGGAGAGCGGCAGGGTGCTGGGACAGGCGGCTGAGCGGGAGGACACCGTGACAGGCGGCGGGAGAGAGGGAAGACACAGGGGCAGGTGGCAGGAGAGCGGAAGGGTGTTGGGGGGTAGCCAGGACAGGCAGCGGGACAGCAGGAGGATGCTGGGACAGGCGCTGGGAGAGCGGCAGGGCGCTGGGACAGGCGGCTAAGCGGGAGGACACCGGGACAGGTGGCGGGAGAGCAAGAGACAGGCGGTGGGAGAGCAGGAGGATGACGGGACAGGCTGTGGGATAGCAGGAGGACGACGGGACAGGCCGTGGGAGAGCAGGAAGACAACGGGACAGGCGGTGGCAGAGCGGGAGGACGCAGGGATGGGCAGCAGGAGGATGCAGGGACAGGCGGCGGGAGAGCGGCAGAGCGCTGGGACAGGAGGCGGGAGATCGGGAACGCATGGCGGAGCAGCAGGGAGAGGTGGTGGGAGACCGTAAGGGCACTGGGGTGCAGCCAGGACAGGCAGGACAGGTAGTGGTAGGGTGAGGCGGGAGCTGTTACCTTCCTGAGCCAGCATGGAGATGAACGTGCAGATGAACTCGTCATAGTTATGGGTCCGCCTCTGGTCATCGATCTGGCGGGAAGGAGAAAGAGATCAATCAGAAAGGAGAAAAAGCAGAGGATGGAAAAATGAAATGGCAGCTACATTTAAAAATATATATATTTAAATACCAACAGAGGCCATTCATTTGAATAACAATTAAGGCGAGTGATGTTTCTTAAGCTTTTTAGAGTTTGGGCAGAACATCCAGGCAGGCACATTGTGAACTTCGCGTTAATCACTGATAATTATAATGAGAAATTAATTCTTCCCTATAATAAATAAAAGCCAGTTAATGATTTATTGAGGCTGGCAGCAGACCGACAGAAAGCCTGTTTTTTGTCAAGGACGTGCTACAGCAATCTGAACCAAAATACAAATGACAAGTGTAATATTCTTTTAACCAAATGCTTAATTTACCTTCATAGGTCACATTAGCACCCAGGTGCACTAATGTCAACCTACAAGGACTGGGAGCAAAGCACCTCTTAAGGTACTAAACGTGACCAATAAGGCTTAGAGAGCACACCTTGTACTTCTTCCGCTTCTCAACCTCCTCCTTGAGACACACTTCATAATTGGCAATGTCAGACTCCACGCATTTCAGCAGAGCCAGCAGCTCCTGGAAGACACGCAGCATTACATCCAATGGAAAAAAGCACCTCTACCCAGCTGATATTTCCAAATGCTACTGGGGGATGAGAGAGGTAGATGGACGATGGACACTGGGAACCTTGCGTGTCGGGTGTCTGATTACACTGGCCTTCACCCAGCACCATTTACTGACACGCAGTGAACATTAGTCTGGCCTGTGACAGCACACTGTAGGTAGCGGATGACAAGGCCAGACTCGCATTACCTTAGGGGAGTACTTCTCCCCAGCCGGCCTATAGGGGGTGCTGTTTTCAGGAGGCTCAATCCTTTCCTTATTGGGTTTCACTTCAGCACCGTCGTCTGTGTCTTCTGTCTTGATGCCCTCTACTGGTCTTGGAGCAGGGTTCTGCTTGATGCCGTCCACAGGAGTATCTCCTAAACAAAGGAGACGGACTTGACGTTTTGCAGTCCAATGGAGTCTATGGCTCAAGATTACATTTATGTGTATATGCCAAGACAGTAGGGGTGTAAATCATTTTCCCCAAGGTGATTCAATTAGATTACTTATTCAAACTTTTTTCACAGAAAAAAAAATCACAAATATGACCATTAATTAATTGTAACTACCATGTTGACCCGAATACAATGCGGGGATTTTTTCCCTCAAAATATGTCTGAAAAAGTGGTGTCATCTTATATTTGTGTTCTAGACAAAAAAGGGAATAGATAATGCCAAAAACGTTATTTTGTAATGAGTGTTTTAACTTACCGTAATACAGATTTGCCATAAAATTCCTTGCGTGAGTGAGAGAGTCTGTTGAGTATGAGGGTCACACCAAGATCTTTGAGAGTTGGCAACCCTGGTAATGCATGTGTTTAGGGTGTATCCCTGAGTGTTGTGTAAATTGCTGGCTTCCTTGGCTGTGTCGCTGATAGTATTAAACTGATAGTAGCTCTTAATAAATATAGTAACATTCATTTTAAAAGAGCTGTCATATCATTTATTAATATGGCTCAACCTTTCTCTGCAGTGCTTTTTTTTTGCCCCCTTCGTGTGGGTCTACTGCATTGAAAACATTCCGTGTCTTCAAGGGTTGTGGAGTTTGCAATATACATTATCTAACACCCCCCCAATAACACATTTCTTTTTTGTTTGTTGTCTAATACACTTATTGTACTGTGATTGTCTGTGGTTGCTTTATAAGCTGTGGTTGCTGGTTAACTTGTTATATGGTCTTGTCAAATAAAATAATTGTTCTATCTTTAGGTTTTGGTAATCCAAAAACTTTTTTGCTAACCAATATATCTTTGTCTGAGCTGCATTTGAAAATGAGAAGGTGGTGGTCCCCTAAGTGATGAATGAGCAGACTCAATCTCTCATCCTCCGCTACGGAAAACGGCTGATTGTCCAATGCCATCATCTCCATTATTTTAGTAGATGTGTCTTTAGCTCTGGCGCTGCTAACTTTGAATATTGATAAAGTTTAATATGTTTAATATTGGCCAGCAATATCGAACAAGATTCACGCATCGGACTGATGCACGTATCTTGATTTTTTATGAATATTGGCCAAAACCGATACGTTAACCAATATATTGTGCATCTCGAAGGCTAACATTACTTTTCACTTGGCTAGTTAGTTAGCTACCTCAGAGTATTGATTATAGGTACTGCAGCTAACAAAAAGAATGACTTTTTTGTGCTACAAAAAAGGAGCATTTCCCAAAAGCGTCGTAGTGCAAAGATCATGAGGTAGCAATTCCTTTATGAATATTGATGAGACTTTCCCTGCCATCGTACTCTTGGAAATTTGGGTGCTGGAGTTGCTACTTTGCAGCATGTGAGTGTGAGACCATGCAACCTAGAAGTAGGAGTATCTGTAAGTAGGATTTTGCCCCGAAAACTCACTTATAACTGACTGTGACATTGTTGATTTATGTAACTGAACCACCATCTTAATAATCGATTCATCATTATGCACTGATGCGTACAAGACAGCGATTCAAGCTCTAACACTCAGTGGAAAGTTTTTACACTTTACACGTGTTAGGTCTGTTACATGCAGTTTCAGAATGCAGACATACATCTATCATGTGGCAATACCTACTAAGAGCATCCAATGTGTAAGTCAGATCTAGTCAACAACAAAATCTTATCCTGCATTTCTAAACTTCATTCAAACCAACTGGCTGCTTAAGCGATGAAATCTGACCTGTAAGCCTCCCTTGGACACCTTACTGATAAGGTAGCCTGTTCAGCAGGATGTGAAACCATCATTCAAGGCACATCTGCCTAAGGCACAGCGGCTATAAATACGGGCTTTGGCATAGGAGAAGAAACAAACATTATAAACACAACTACTAGCAACTAACAGCAGGCGGCAGAACATCTGACAGTGAAACACTAAGGTCCAAAACAATGACAGGATCCCCATAAATAATACAGGGAGTAGCAGCTGGCTGGGTATCTGACTGAAAATGCCCATTTTACCTGTGGCGGCAAGGGTGCAGAGCACGCCGTCCTCCTGTAGGTGGAGTAGCGTCGAGCCGACAGCGCCCCCCAGCTCACGCACAGCACGGTTGTAGCGTAGGCAGTCAAGGCGGAGCAGACCGTCCTCCTCCCCAAATATCACCTTGGACAGGTGGGAAGTGACTGGGCTGGAGGGTCTGGTGGCAGCGGCAGAGCGCAGCGGTGAGCGGAGTGGCGAGTTGAAGGCACTGCCAATCTCCGACGCTGTGTCCGTGCTCTCGTTGCTGGGCGTGGGTGAGGGCTGCGAGGGCGCAGTGATGCAGATCCCCCCAGTGCGGCCCTCCGTCCGCACCGACAGTGGTGTTGACACGTCCTTCCTTTGGCATTCCTTCTTCAGCTTCTCTGCCAGCACGTTCAGAGCCAGCTGGCCCTCCAGGCCCCGGCCTCCTGGTCTCAGGCCCGTCTTCCTCCTGAACCTGTAGGGGGTGCCCAATAGCCACCGCTCACAACCGCTTACACCCAGCAGATCAGCCATCAGTTAGCCTCATTATTCATCATGATGATGTGTGAATGGGAAAGCAAGCAGGAAATTGGACATCTCATATATGTAACAAGCAAACTGAGAACTGGAAAGATGAGCTATCTAGGAAATATTGCTAGATAATAATAAGGTCACTGCTGCCCCTGCCTGACCTGCTGTGTGCATCGGTGTTGCTACAGTCTTCGTCTTCTTCATCCTCATAGTCATCTTCATCATCAGAGTAGGAGGGATTCGGCGGGCCAGGAGGCCGGGAGCGACTCACTCCTGCGGCCATGTCTTCCTCCTCCTGACAGTCACAGTCGAAAAACCAATCAGCGCCAATTTCTTTAAATTTACTGTGCATATAAGGTAAATTATGTATGTATATGTACAGTCTATTGTGTGTACCCAGCCGTGAATGTTTTTTTCCATCCAATTGTTTTTTTATTCCTTTGTAACGTAAATGGTTTCCACCGTCATCAGTCCCGGAAGATAGTGGGTGTGTCCGAAATCGCGCACTTGCGTCAGTGCACTGAGATGTAGTGCGTAGTGCACACTGCGCATTTCCTTCTGTAGTGCACACTACCATGGGTAAGTGCTGTCCTAAATGGAACACTAACGTTTTGCACTTACCGGAAGTGACGGACTAGCATTTGATCGCGATTCTCCAGCACGGCAAAATATCTGCCGTGTTTTGTTTACAATGAATTTCCTTGTGGTTTTATTTGCATGTATATAACCTATCTTTACCCCTTTTAGTTACAATTAAACAATTATTGGAGAACATGATGAACTCCACCCACTACCCTTAAGCCCACCCACTCCCTAGAACACCACCTGCTCCCCAGAACTCCACCCACTACCCTTAAGCCCACCCACTCCCTAGAACACCACCTGCTCCCCAGAACTCCACCCACTACCCTTAAGCCCACCCACTCCCTAGAACACCACCTGCTCCCCAGAACTCCACCCACTACCCTTAAGCCCACCCACTCCCTAGAACACCACCTGCTCCCCAGAACTCCACCCACTACCCTTAAGCCCACCTACTCCCTAGAACACCATCCACTCCCCTTAGGCTCGCCCACTCCCCAGGACCAAACCTACACCCCAGAATACCACCTACTCCCCAGAACCAAACCAACTCCCCAGAACATTACCCACTCCCCTTAAGCCCACCCACTTCCCAGAACCCCACCAAATGCCCAGAACCCCACTCAATCCATTTAAGCCCATCCAATCAACTTCAGCCCACCCAATCCACTTCAGCCCATCCACTCACCAGAACACCACCCATTCCCCTTAAGCCTCCCCAACCCCCAATACCCATAACCCCACACTGTGAAGCGCTGCATGACTGCCGTTTCTCAGCACAGATAACACTCAGCCCCCACTGGCCTGCATGGGAGACTTGGCGTAGTTATGGTTGTCCAGGAAAGCAGGCAGGCGCTGAACAATGGGATTGGGACTGTTGACGGGTGGCGCATTTCCAGTGGGCCCTGGCTGCTTGAGAGGGGCTTTGCCCCGACTCAGCGAGGCGTGGGCAGTCTGGGGCTGGCCACGGAGGCTCTGCTGATCTGCAGGATCTGAAAGTGGATATTAAATATGCAGTGCAAGGCAGGTTAGCACAGTATTGGAATACAATCAGCCACTGTCTAGCTGTTAGAAACACAGGTACAATAGGAACTCTAAAAATAAGAACTAGGGCAGATACATGTTTTAACGATGCTTCATATGGGAGTTCAGCCTCTGCTTTTGTGGGAGGGACCTGCTCTGTACTGAATAACTAGCAATTGTAGGAGGGGCCTGTTCTGTTCGGTATAACTAGCCATTGTGGGAGGAGCCTGCTCTGTACTGTATAGCCAGCCTTTGTGGGAGGGGCCTGCTCTGTACTGTATAACCAGCCATTGTGGGAGGGGCCGACCCTGTACTGTATAACCAGCCATATTCGGAGTAGCCTGACCTGTATTGTATAACCAGCCATTGTGGGAGGAGCCTGCTCTGTACTGTATAACCAGCCTTTGTCCGAGGAGCCTGCTCTGTACTGTATAACCAGCCATTGTGGGAGGAGCCTGCTCTGTACTGTATAACCAGCCATTGTGGGAGGGGCCTGCTCTGTACTGTATAACCAGCCATTGTGGCAGGGACCTGCTCTGTGCTATACACACTGCTTTATGGGGAAGGGGCCAGCTCAGTACTGGAGAAGTCTTATGTACAACAGACTGTGTCTTTGTGGGAGAGGCCTGTTATGTATTACAGACTGTGTCTTTGTGGGAGGGGCCTGTTATGTATTACAGACTGTGTCTTTGTGGGAGAGGCCTGTTATGTATTACAGACTGTGTCTTTGTGGGAGGGGCCTGTTATGTATTACAGACTGTGTCTTTGTGGGAGGGGCCTGTTATGTATTACAGACGGTGTCTTTGTGGGAGAGGCCTGTTATGTATTACAGACTGTGTCTTTGTGGGAGGGGCCTGTTATGTATTACAGACTGGGTCTTTGTAGGAGGGGCCTGTTATGTATTACAGACTGTCTTTGTGGGAGGGGCCTGTTATGTATTACAGACTGTTTCTTTGTGGGAGGGGCCTGTTATGTATTACAGACTGTTTCTTTGTGGGAGGGGCCTGTTATGTATTACAGACTGTCTTTGTGGGAGGGGCCTGTTATGTATTACAGACTGTGTCTTTGTGGGAGGGGCCTGCTGTATACCACCACACTGCTATAGCACAGAAAGCTGTTTTCATTTCATGCTGCTCCATTGGAGAAGCCTTGTCCAACATGCAGAGGCTAACCTGTGGGAGCAGCCATCTCAGCCGTGGCTGTGCTCTCAGTGTTGGCATCCAGCTCATGCTTCATAGCAGGGGGTGTGTCCTCAGGAAATGAAGCTTCCTGCTGCTTACGGTCCTGGACCAACTCAGGCTGAGTCATTCGGATGAGCTGCAAACACCAGAAAAATGTATAACTCCCCTGGAATCTGTGCCAGTGCCTGGAGCAACATGGGTCTGAATCCCATGCCCGGTGGGACACGGGTCCGAATCCCGTGCCCGGTGGGATGCGGGTCCGAATCCTGTACCTGGTGGGACGCGGGTCTGAATCCCGTACCCGGCAGGGTAATAACTGCATTGATGAGCCCTTCAGCAGGACCCTTCACCCCACTGCTCTAGCCAGATACTAGCTGATTCTGTCCTCTGACCACAAAACTGCTGCCACCTGTACATGTACATTGTATGTCTTTCATGGAGAGCAAAATTGTATATGTGAAAACAACTCAATTTCCCCAAGGGTACGAATAGAATGTCACTACTCTAATCAGCTTTTCTCTCTCAATGTTTAACTTAAACTTGATTTACAGAATAGAAAACAGCTAACCTTTGAGAAAAAAAGGCATGTTGATGTATTTTAAAAGCAGTAAAAGGCTAGACACTGAGAAAAGGTCAAAAAAAGGCACTGATGTAGGAGTGCATGTAGCAGGACAGCAGAGCACTTCATTTACTTATAGCACAGCACAAATTAATGTTGGGAGGGGAGTAGGTACAGTAAAGAGAGGGAACAGAGAGCACTGCTCTCATTCATACGAGTGTGTGTGTGGAATCTTTCTCTGATCCTTGTCTTTAGCATGTGTGTTAAGGTGGTCAGGTGCCTGAGCTACCTGCTATAGGCCCACAACAAGGTCAGAGCCATGGCGACCCCCGACCCATGAGTGCACGCTTTAGCATGTGTGTTAAGGCTGTCAGGTGCCTGAGCTACCTGCTATAGGCCCACAACAAGGTCAGAGCCATGGTGACCCCCGACCCATGAGTGCACGCTTTAGCATGTGTGTTAAGGCGGTCAGATGCCTGAGCTACCTGCTATAGGCCCACAACAAGGTCAGAGCCATGGTGACCCCCGACCCATGAGTGCACGCTTTAGCATGTGTGTTAAGGCTGTCAGGTGCCTGAGCTACCTGCTATAGGCCCACAACAAGGTCAGAGCCATGGTGACCCCCGACCCATGAGTGCACGCTTTAGCATGTGTGTTAATTCGGCCGGAAGCACGAGCTACCTGCTGTAGGCCCACAACAAGGTCAGAGCCATGGTGACCCCTGACCCATGAGTGCACGCTTTAGCATGTGTGTTAATTCGGCCGGAAGCACGAGCTACCTGCTGTAGGCCCTCCAGCACCGTCTGCCTGTTCTTCTTCAGGATCTCCAGTCTGGACTCATATTTCATCCTCCGGTCAGGAACCACAGCCATCAGGTTGAAGCGGATATCATGGTATGGCTCACTAAGATTGCAATGACAACAGAACAGTTTTATCATGGATGTTTCTATTACAAAGCACCAAAAGCTAAGTGCACATTATTCTGCGATGAATATCAGCCAGCAGGGGGCAGTGAAAGCAGCAGGGCTCACCCAGCTGTAGCCAGTCCTATCCGCTCCATGATGACACGGCGGGCTTTGTCTGTCCACTCCTCGTCTTCTGCCCACGGACCTAGAAAAGGGGAGGAGACCAAAACCAGATGGAACACAGTAAAACACAGCAATGCTGGCAAATGATGTGTTTAGCATCCATGAGAGAGGGAACCAGACAAAGCAAACAAGCAGCCTGGCAATCAGTCTACAACCAGCACGGACAGACCAGTAAGTTCAAAGCAATAATAATTTACAACTTAATAAATACAATTTCAGTGACATAAAACAAATACGAGCTCAAATCTGAATAACACCAATGCTGTATATGACATGGGCATATAGAATCACACAACATTAACAGCTCCAGAATTGTTATGAATATCTATAAACATTAAGCCTGTTTAAATTATAGGGTGGTGTTCAGTATAAACAGGTTATTCACTAAATAAATATGATATTAAAACAACTACAACAAGTAACCCAATAAATGAGCAGACAGCTTCAGTGAAGGAAGCGGGCACCGTACCGTGGTCAATGGGGTAGGCCTTGAGGCCGTCTAATTCAAACAGACGGTCCTTGACGGGAACGTAGCTGACGAAGTGGAAGGCCTCCATGGTCCGGACCGCGCTGATGCCATTCTGCTTCTCTGGCAGGTGCCTGGGCTCGGGCCTGCAACGCACACGTACATGACTGAGCCCAGGGTCTGGGAGGCAGCAAGCAGACGAGATGAAAAGCTGTGATCGTTAATTACGATAATAAATTATCCCACTTGGGAAGAGAAGACAAATGCTTATTTCTGGTATACAAGCCTGTTTCCTTCAGCATAAAATAAGCATACAGAGGATTGCTGTTTTCACAGTTGTAAATGGTCACCATATAAAAATCAGTTAGCGGAACTAATTATCAGTCCAGGGAAGACAAAGCCCCGAGGGGCACAAAGCAGAAGGTACAGCTTCCATGTAACGACACAGTCCAGAATTTAACTGCAAAAGGTCCTGCTCAGAATTTTGCATATAAAACAAAGAGGAAGCAATGAAGCCAAATGGCCTTCAGCTACACAATGAGCGTCGACAGAGGCGAAAGTGCTCACCTGGCATGACTGTTGTGTGCTTTGGCAAGTTCAGGAGCATTTCCGATTGCATATCCTTTACTCTTAAAGGAGCAGAACAGCAACAGCACAATATGATGACTTTATCATATCAGAAAACCTATGCTTTGCAGTGACTAGACACCAGTGAAAGTTAGCTTTGCATCCCAGACATTATAACGACTGTCCAGGGTCCACTCCCAATTACCTTTCCTAAGATCTTAAATTTAAATATTGTAAAATTTCTACCTTACGAGAGAAAATTCTAATCACAGAATCTCACAGTATGGCAGTTTTGTAATTCTTCTGTCGAGAAAGTGTTAAATAATAATAGGACTACTAGGACCAGCACAGACGCCTGTTAAGAGACCATACAGCATACTGAACATTCAGGCCCAAAATACCAGCCGAATGAACTGCTTTTGTTCATATGAGCAGGTGTTTTTCAACACTTATTTCTCATTTGGGCCTACCTCCATGCCATCCAGGAAATTACAACTAAGCAAAAACTGTTATACAAAGCACTAGACTTTCATTGGCAGCCTCTGAAGCTGTTTTTCTTCACCAAACTAGGTTTTCCCTGTTTTGCTCTCAGAGCTCATTTCGGAAAGGGCCCACTGAAATTTCACAACGAATAAATTATTTTGCCTTTAAACCCTTGAAAGGCGTAAATATATGTTTACAGCTAGGAAATGGTTGGTCCCTTGGTAAGAAGCTAAGAAATGCCACGGTCAACTTCTAAGAATTGATATGTAAAATAACAAAGACACATTAATCTCATTAAGAAGCAATGTGGGCTTCTTTCAATGCATCAGTGGAATACTCCTGCTGTAGACCCATCCCAGGCTGGGGTTTACCTCTGGACTGAAGCCTTTGGTGAATGCCTTCATCCGGCTGAGGGTGGGTCCCAGCTCCACGCCATTGCAGTTGAGGAGCACACTGAGCAGGGCGTGGGTGGCGCAGGAGTTGGGGATGAGCTGAACATGGCAGAGATAGAGCTCAGCACAGCCCCCTGAATGTCAGAACACTTCAGAAACTGGTCTGGAAATCATGAACTGCTTAGCTCAGTAATACATTTCATAGACTTGGATTTTCTGCTGCACATGAGAAGTACACTTGTAGTAGTTAGTCTTCAAATTTAACACTTGCTTACAATGAAAATATTTTGAATTATTTATTTATTTATTTTTATTTAGTGATCACTGGTCATTGTTGACACACCACAGCACACAGTGCACAAAAACGAAATGTGTCCTCTGCATTTAACCCATATGTGGCATCATGCCATAGCAGGGGGCAGCTAATTAAGCGCCCAGAAAGCAGTGCTTGGGGGCGCTACCCTGCTCAGGGTACCTCAGTGGTGCCTTGCTGGTCGGGGATTCGAACCTGCAATCTTTCAATTACAAGTGCGCTTCCCTAACCATTAAGCCAACACTGCCCAGTTTTAAACAAAAAAACAAACAAGAAAACAAAATATATGCAACATTCTTCAATGCTTTCTAACCACTCACAGCCAGATCAAGTTCACCAAGAGACAAACATGAACACAGGCAGGTCCCAGGTTACAAACAAAATCTGTTCCCTCAGTCTGTCTTTAAGTCGAATTTGTAGGTAAATCCAAAAAGAATGAATCAGCACATAACAATAATAATAACAATAATAATAATATACAAATGGTACTGAACTTCGGCTGTACACAACAAACTTCTGAAGCCACACCTTTTCAAGAGCATGTGCATTCATCATCAAAAACCATTGTATTTAACCAAAATTTTGAATATAGTAATATGTATGGCAGTCTGTTTATAAGTCAGAAGTTCTTAACCCAGGGTCTGGCTGTACCAGAATCATGGAGGATGATATTATGTACCATGTACTGAAACACATACCTGGTGAGCAAAGAACATGTCATTGACAATTTCTTCATCAATAACTGAGGTCTCATCTACCAGTGTGGACACCTTCCTTCTGGATCGGCGTTCCTCTATCCATTTGAAGAGGAAGATGAAGCCATACACCGGGCTGAAGAAAGTCAGAAGTCAGCATATAGCGTTTGCTGGCAAAACCATCTAACTGCATACAATAAGAAAACAAGTGATGCAAATACCTTTGGCATTTGCTCTGCAAATCATATATCTCCTCAACCTGAACACCTTTCACACCTAAAGAGACAATTTAGTTTTAATATTGCTGAACACGAGACAACGGCCACACATTATTTATAGGAACATGTGGGTTAACTCACCAAAATCCTCCACCAGGAGCGTGAAGAGTCCTGAGTCAAGACAAATAAATAATAATAATAATAATAATAATAACACATTACACATAATTGTCACATAAGTGACAGAGGGAATTACTCAAATACATTAACAACAATCGATTTAATGCAACAACCTGGTAGCCTGTTTATCCTAATAACTGCAGCGATACAAAATAATACATAATACATAATAATACATAAGCAATGTCTCCGGAAGAATACACAATAACACTACAATTAGCTCCTGGTAAATTCCTGATACGTAACGTAACGAATACACGCTCAGATGTTACAGAATCAAGCATTTACCCAAAAATGTAAAATGTTCAATTTATTAAGCGTCCTTACAACTCACTGTAAAGATTAGCTTGCAGTCTCGCTAGCCTGTGATTTCAATTGGAGCTAAGGTAATGACCCAACACTTTAAATGCTAAACTAGTTCCCTATATGACATTATTAAATCTCTCTGTAGTTGGACATTATTTAACGATTACAGTCTAGAATGTTCCATAACATTTTGAATATAGTCTATGTATGATTATTGAATATTAGCCAGCTAGCTAACTGACTACCCACCTGGGTCACTTTCGAGTTCCAGCCACCCTTTATTCATTTTTATGTATGCGGAGTCACGGGACCCCTAATTACCACGCCAGTCCACATGAACAAACAAACAAACAACAAATTATGTTAAATATATGGTACAAAAACAAAAGAACGACACCGCAGTAAACTTGTCGCTGTGTAATAAAACTGCGACAAAGAATACCACGTTGTCGAGGGAAATCTGCGTCACGATTTTTCGACGCAGTTGGCAGACATATTTGTACGGTCAAAGTAAAAAAGCCTTGTAGATATGTAAGAACCTCATAGTCAGTTTGAGTCAAGGGAATTCTTAACTAATGTTCGATCATTTCAAATATTTATAAATAATATTATAAATATTTATTTATTAATTATAAATAGCCATTCTAGTTCCGGTATTTGAAGGAATATTTATTTTCCCAACAGCAGTATAATATTTATGCAAGCGTGCAATCTGGAGCAATGTAAATCGTCGAAATGTAATGACGCCAATTACATTAATGTGAAATGAATTTATTATTGTGATGTAGACCTGCTGTAAATCAATAATATTTAAAATACGTTAAGAATTGACTAAAATAAGATCCAACCATAAACTCTCGGTGGCTGTAATTTAAGCGAACTGTCGAGCCTCTAAATAAAAGTGGTGGCGAAGGGAATTGCAAGAAAATAATTTTAAAATAGTCAAAAAGTGAGGGAACATGATTACAATAAAAATTAAAAATACTTTTGTTTTATTTCAAGCAAATAGCGTTCAGCTAATGATTTAATTTTATATTTTAATGCAATTACAATATTTTAATTTTCATTGCATTTATCAAGCACAAATATTTTTATTGATATATTAAATCATTTTATATTTAAAATTATTGTTTTTATTTAATATTTATTAATTTCACCTGTCATACACACCCGAGCTTTTGCTTCTGCAACTGCCACTGCCGCCCTCTGCATAGCAGGGCTAGTACCGGTCAGCTGCCTTCGGGGTCCCAAGCTGACCTAGACAGAGGTGGACATTTCAGGTCCAGAAAGTAAAAATCCAGACCAGGTTTTCATTTCAACCAACCGGATGAGAATAAAGATTCACAGCCATATAGTACTCAACTGGTTGGTTGAAACAAAATCCTGGTTTGGATTTTTACTTTCTGGACCTGAAATGTCCACCTCTGCTGACCTATCTAAGAAAGCCTCATTCTTCAGCCTAACATGGTTCCTTCCAGCTTAGCCCTCCATCTGCTTCAGTACAGTATACATAATCTGCATGCTAAAACACTGCTGCTCTTGTGTTATTGAAGGCAAATTTATACTTAAAGAAGTTAAAGAATTGTTGGTACATCTAAGTACATGGAAAATCAAAGATGTCTGACTACGAATATAAGGCGTCAGCTTTTGCCTGTTCAGTTGCACATAACACTTCATGCAAAGCTGATGACAATGCAAGTCTGACCATTCTGAAGGCATGGAAACCCAATCATTCCTGAGAAAAGCTAATAAAATGATTTATGCTGCAAGACCAGTGAGTGGTTGATTGTATTTTACAGAGAACATAAATTGTTTCAAGGCCAGAGTCATCCATTCAGGCTCATTCATTTTTATCTCAGCACATGGGTCACCAAGCATAAGAGAATAACTCAAGAGATTTTTATGCAGACAGTGTACAATGCACTAGCAATTTATTGTACTCAAAGGATTTCACACAAAACCTTTAACATAAAGAAATTTGTCATGTAATTATCAAAAAAGACATAATGAGTGCGACAGCATCAGTTTTACTGTAACTATATGTAACTCAGCAGGAAAATGCAAGGAAGGGGAGACTCACTTTTAAGAGAAGCACTGAAGAAGCATTACAATAATAAGAAATGGTTTACAATTCCTCATTCTCTTTTAGTTAGCTCCCTTTTGGCTCTTTAGTGTTTGCTTCATGGAGCAGCACCTACCTACAGTGCATCACACATCAAGATCTATGTTTCATCTTCATCCAGCATCACCTGGTGATTCCTTTACAGTTTACCATGTGGAAAGAAGTGTCACTCTAGAAGAAGCTACCCATCCAGTCAGCCGATCAGGTCAGCCGATTCCCTCATGAACTCAAGAGCTATTTAATCTACTTGACCCTCACATGCTGTCTGTCCATTGCTGCATTACTTTGGTCTCAATTTCCAATACCAGATGCTCTTTTATTTTGCAGTTGTGTAATAGGAACTGAGTCCTCACGGCATTTTGATTTGATTTTGACTAGCTTTTCTGATATAAGGTCTCCATTGCTAACTTGTGGTTAATTGTTACTGGTCACTCATTGGAAGCACAGCCAAGCAGCAGTTGTACCTAAATTGGCTCCTAGACAGCTGTATGCTTGTAATCTGTCTAACTTGTATGTCGCTTTAGACGAAAGCGCCTGCTAAATTAATACAATTAATTTAAATTATGAATAGGTTGCTACTAAAATGTGGAAGCAAATGCACAATTGTTGCAAAAGAATTAGCCTGCTTTTTATGAGTGGAATGTTTTACTAGATAGCAGCAGTCACTGTTTATTTTTTGCCTTTGAAAATTGTTCTATTTTCAGATCAAGCTTGGTAACCCATGTAGAGAGTCACAGTAGCTCAGTGGGTATCACAGTAGCTCAGTTTGTATCACAGTAGCCTCAAACCTTCAGGGATGTGATTGGGTTTGTACCCCAGCTCTGTGTGTTCTCACTGTGTTAGCATGGAACTGAAGTGTTTCCACCATTGTACTGACTCAACAGCCAGTAACTGATCATAATCAATAAGTATAAAGAGCACAGTGTATTGTTTCGAAATATCTGTTGAACATGTGTTGGTGAGGAGGAGTTCTGCTGAATTTACTGAATACTAGCTTGTTGTTTCCCTACATTTGGTCAGTGCCGTGTTGTACATTTCATTACAGAGTTCAACATTTCAGACACTAATTAATTGATTGTCCAAAATTCAGGATGGATGACTGCAGCTTAGGGCCCATGGCTTCCTCACTGCAGTGTACAAAAAAGTAACAAATAACCAAGACATGACTTTCTTATTCCACACTCTCAGTTTATTACACGTCAAACATCACAACATTTCATTGCTTGCTGGGAGGTCAATGCACAGTTGCCTTGGACAGAAGTGGTTATTTTAAAGGAGCTAAAGTTGGCGTAAACTCTGAGATTTGTTAGATTGGAAGTGTGAGCACTTTTTTTATACATCAAATGGCCAAGATCATAGGTGAAGGGAGTAACTGACCACAGAGAACATAAATGAACATAAATCAAGCCATGAAATGTGAAACTCAAGTTTGAATGAACTCAAGGTGCTGGCAATGAGCTTCCTGTAGCCAGTGAACATACATCCACCATGACTGTTTAATTTCAAAACTCAACGTCTTGCTTTTCACCTCACATTTATATATAAGGAAGTTGATACAGGTCAGGTATATCAGATCTACAGTATTGATAGAAATTCTTCCAGTAGCTGTGGATGTGTAACAGGTTTCATTCATATTTTTCCACTTTTTTATGGCCTAAATGCAAAGTCATACATATCACGTCACCTCCTTCGTTTCAACAACCTAAATGCCATTTGGTTCCCTCTGATGACAGTGTATGGGTTTGATTTCGGTTACAGTATGAAACAACAAAAATGTCTAAAGATCAAGTATGATCAAACATACACAGTATCGTTTAAAAAAGCAATTATTCACGTCTGTTAAAAAATGATGATGTGCACCAAAGGCACTTTAAAAATACCCCTTAGGAAAAAAATCTAAAAGGCAATAAATTATCAAAATACTACTGTAACATTAAATGTCAACACAGTATCTTTGATATCTGTCAATAAGCCATTTGCTTAGAATTTATTAACTCTGTGCTTTTTATTATATGTATGATCTTCAAATAAGCATTATAAGAATTTTGAAACATAAGAAAATGGGCTTAAATTTTCTATACTGTAGCTTGTAGAAAAAGTGCTTAGTATCTGAAATGACAGGCTGTTGATCAAAGCAAATGGACTGTTCATTGTGCATATCCTTCAAGAGAAAATGCGACAGATCTGTCTAATTAATGGCTTTACAAGGAATGGTAACCTACAGAATAAAAAAACTTCTCATTATGAGAGGAGCAATGCTAAAGTTGGCCACCAGAGGGTGGGCAATTGCATACCAAATTCTAATATTGCCTGCTCAGGCTTCTCATCCTTAGCTAGGGGTCAGCATACCAGATGATAGAATGGCAAGATTCCTGTGCCGTGTGTTCACTAAAATTAAAACCAGAACTGCATTGACCAATCACTGACTGACTACTGGCACTTCTCAACTATTGTATTGTCAAGTCAGAATGACTGGCAAAGTTTACTTACTTACTGGGAGTAATGGGAGGCAGTTATGTAGCGTATGCCTTCAGTGGCCATATTGTTGATGTCATATTCCATACTATCGTCTCAGCTACAATGGAAAGGAAAAGCTCAAACATATTATTTCTTTACACAGATAGAGGAATATGTCCTAAAATTCCTTGACTTTCTATGAGTCACAATACTGTTTCCTACCATCCAGATGAACTGCTGCAGGACCATTTCATCGGCCTTGTTCTAGTAAAAACACGGCACTGAAGTCTGCCCTTAGAAAACCCTTCAAAAGCTAATCCAAGAAAGAGTGTTACAAAGGAGAAACCCCTTCAAAAGCTAATCTGTGATATAGTGCTACAAAAGAGAAACCCTTCAAACACTAATCAGAGATATAGTTTTACAAAGGAAAAACCCCTTCAAATGCTAATCTGAGGTACAGTGTTATATAGGAAAACCCCACTCCAAATGCTAATCTGAGATATTGTCTTACAAAGGAGAAACCCCTTCAAATGTTAATCTGAGATACAGTGTTACAAAGGAGAAACTCTTTCAAATGCTAATATGAGATATAGTGTTACAAAGGAGAAACCCCTTCAAATGTTAATCTGAGATACAGTGTTACAAAGGAGAAACCCTTTCAAATGCTAATATGAGATATAGTGTTACAAAGGAGAAACCCATTCAAATGTTAATCTGAGATACAGTGTTACATAGGGGAAACCCTTAAACACTAATCCGAGATATAGTGTTACAAAGGAGAGACCACATGAAACACTAATCTGAGATGCAGTGTTACAAAGGAGGGCTGAAGGCTTCAAACACTCTGAATTTAATTTTTGGATCTCAGATCTATCTACATAACAGCATATGCACTATAACCAAATATTGTCAGGATTACAAGTATTGCTTCCTGAGGCTCTTGATGGTATATATTCTCTGTACCTTTCACTTACCCTCTTCTCAGCCGAAATAATCCAGAAGTTACACCTACAATGTTCACACCAGGTCTCTATAGGCATTCTCTGTTTCCCTTACCCCACAAAACTGAAGGCAAAGGCGTACATTGTGCATGTTAACAAGAAGGCACGACAAACAGTCTCTGTCAAACTGTCACATCAAGTGGGTTTTGAAAGAAGGTACAGAATAAACACTCAATGCTGCCACGTCTGACCTCCCCACCACACACAAGGGCAGAGACATGCAGACTCATGCTACCTCAAAAGATGCCAGCCCGCCACAATGCCACAGGGTCCCGCAACAGCACCAAACAAGGCAACTGCTGTGCTATTCACTCTTTTGACACCTGCTGATTGGAGGTTTGTTCACAAATCATCTCGCAAAATGGACAAAAGTGAGATGCATTCTGAGACAGAGAGGGGAAGGGTTTGAGAGACATAACTTCGGCAACATGGACAGAGCACGTTGGATGAAGGACTGAGGAGAAGGAATGATGGACTGCCAGATATTCCTTACACTGAGACATTTAACCACTTAAAGTGACATCAAGAATCTGTCAGATTCTGGGACATCATCACATTTGAATTAAAAACACAAATCTTGACAGTATTTTCCAGTAAATTTTTGCAGCAATGCAAGCAATTTATAGATCAGACTGGAACAGGCAAGAGGTTGTCCAGATATGACATTAAATCTGACTGAAGTAAACTCATTTAAGGTATTATGTTTTTCTGCTTTCACTGTGGGGCCAAAATGGCTGTATGTTACAAATCCACCTTAAGCCAAAACATACAAATTAGACATTGAGCTATAGAAGACTTCAACAAGTTCAAAGTTCAACCATTCAAAGGAAATACTGTTGGATGTTTCTCTTTTTGATGATGGTTTGTTTCAGTGTATGTGGTTAACATCTACACCAAAGAGAGTGCATTTTCGTTTCCTGTCTTAATCACCAAGCCTGTGCTTCACAGCTTGTCATTCCAAGTTTCATGTCATTTCCAGCAAGCATCTCAGCATCATCCAGTCATATTTTTCATACGACAGAATACACAAGAAACTAACAATTATAACCAGGAAAGTGTTGTGTGATTTTGTGTATTGTGTGTGTTTTAATGAAATAAATGAGAATATGAAACTATATGTTTAGTTTTAAACAGACTAATGTATTTCTGGGGGAGAGGGGTTAGAGTGATGATGTTATCATCATAAAAGTACTGATGTCCAGAAAATATTAAATTTTGCTGTCTACAAACTTTCAAAACAAAATGTAGCAGATATGTTACTTGACAACTGATGTTTTTCACAAAACCAAGGGAAAGTTTTCTGTTCAGCCATTTAATTTTCTTTTGGATACACAGGCAACCCCCAGTGGTTAAACAAGTTAATGCAACGTAGCTTTAAAAAGCAGGATGAACACTTTCAGCTGGGTACAGATTTCAGACTGACCAGTAGATAAAAAGAACATTTGAAAAACCAGCTAAATACATGAAAGTATCAGAAAGGCTCGAGTAACTGATCATACCAGACAGGAACTTATCTGCTTTGAAGGTATCAGAAGTCATGGAACATAATTAAGATTAATGTTATGTCTAAGATGTGACACATCTTTGAATATTTTATGCTTTGAATATTTTTTGTTTCTGTGCTGAATGGTTCATTTGCAGTATGACTTTAAAAATAATCAACCACACCACAGTAAGACTGGATAGACCAGGAACACCATGACACACCCAAAGAAACATCCACCCACCTGGAGGCTGTAACAATATACAGATCTGAACACAAACATGTTAAATGTTAAGGAACTACATTAAGGGGAGCATCAGATGCGTCTTTAGAGCCCGACCTGAATGCTGTGTGACTCCAAATGACGCTGTATCCAGCACCCTGTAGTAACAGAGTTTAAAAAGAACCAGCAGCCTCCTGGGGGTCACTGAGATTTGGGTGGGATTCTCAGGAATGGGCATCTAGCTTTGTTGTGGCAGGGTTGTAAGACCCATCTGCTTAGACAGGAAGAAGTGTGGACTGGACACAACTGCATTTGAAAGATAATCTGTGGAAACATACTGGTACCCCAGCCTTAAGTTCCATGCTGCCTGTGTCAGGCTCCAAGTCCCCTGCAACCCTGACATTTGGAAGTTGAATGGATGGATGCATCTCTGGAAAATATGTGCTGAAAAAGTTATAGAATTCAATAATTGTCTGGCTTGTGAAAGATCCTTTGAATGTGCAGTGGTGCCTCCTCAGTAGATCCTTACCCCAGGTTCCCAAGACCTGTACAGTCACTGTCAAAGTACTGTCATTACTGGATCCCTAAAGCCATTTTCAAACAGAGAAGATTAAGTCCTGTGATAATTCACAAAATATGAACAGATATGGAATGCAATAAAGAATGGAATGTGCATGAATGTAAAACAATGTAAACATCATATTTGTAAACTCCTATAAATGAAATGTGGCATTAGCACTATGTTGAATCATAAATATGTTAATGATTTGGAGTGGGAATTCACTGCAAATACACACCTTTTCAAAATATCACTGTCATCAACATCTCAGTGAAATTTTGTTTGCAACAAACAAGAAAAAAAAACAAAATTGAATGTGCACTCTTTTTGCACACAGATTTTAGTTTCCTTTGTGTGTGCTTTGTTTAGAAATAAACACCATTCTCTTCTGCCATCGTCTTGCCTGTTCCGTCTCAAACTGTACAATGTCACACATACAAAAAAATGTCTACTCAAGTTAATATACAGATTAAACTACATGTCATACACAGGTATGTTACGATTAGGTAGAATATTGGTTTTAGGTTTCTGCATCTCATATACTTGTACAAGTTCTCTATGTTGTTATTTTGATGAATATCCCTTGAACTACAAACAAAAGGAATACCACTTCAAGTAAGTACTTATATACAACCCACAGGCTGTTGGTCGAGGAGATCACAACCTTTGAGAGAAATTCTGATGAAGACGTTAGATCCAGTCTGGGAGACACAGGATATACCAGGTAATCTCTCAAAATCTGACCAGCCCTTTGAAGGCAAGAACTGTCAAATGTCAGGATGACCAGTGCAGGACAGAAATGCCAGGCCCCTCTCATACCTGCATCTTCTGCAGTCTCTGAAAGAGAAGCTGGGCAAGCAGGAAGAGATGTTCAACTTAAATTTAACTCTAAAGTCTTTCAATGTTCATTTTTTCTGAGGTAAAAATTAGAAATAAAAGTTCAAATACATTTCTGTGGCTACGGCATGTTTCTTGTTTTCCCTTAAGCTCATGATGCAGTGCAGTGATAAAAATGTTTACACTCCCTCTGAATTTTTCCACATGGCCCATCACCAAGGCTGCAAAGTAAACAGTCTAGAAGATTCTAGAAAGAAAAAGATTCAAACAAAAGTCTAAAGCGCACAAATGTCTAACATCTCCTTCGAACCGCAGGGAAGTCTGCTGTCAGGGCTACATGGTGCCGGACTTGTCGGATGACGAGGAGTTGTTAGGGAAGATCTTCTCGGTGGGGGTGACGGCAGGGCTGCCCACTCCAGAGGAGCTGGAGCTGCTGGAGCGGTGCTGGGCTGGGGCGGGTCTGGAGGGCCGCATGGGCGGCGGCCGCAGCTGGGCCCCAGCCAGCCGAGCTGACAGCGCCGGCTTGAAGGTGCTCAGCATCTCAGTGTTGGAGCTGCTGCTGCGCCGCAGGGCAGCGTCCGGGTCGCGGATCATGATAGTGTGCAGCGGGCTGCCCGGCTCTGAGCCTGCTGGATTCTTCATGGGCTCCAGCGTGTCCAGCACCACATCTGGGGCCTGCTTGGCTGTGTTCTGGCGCTCCAGCTCGCGTAGCTCGTGCAGGGCCGTGCTCATCGTCTTCTCTATGTCCTACATGAGACACAAATAAAGCACTGACTATGTAACACCATGTATTGCCCAATTGTCCCATCCGTTCTTCTGAGAATTCAAACTATTTGGACATTTTCCCTCAAGCAATTTGACTGTTTGAATGATAAAGACAAAACGATGACAAGTTCCTTAAATGGCAGAGGAAGTAAGAGCAGTTAATCACTAGCAAAGAACATTGGTAGGCTGAATCACACAGACCAAGACCACGACCTATTACCCAGCACTCCAGTCCAGAAGATCTAGAGGATGAGCGAAAGTGGACAGATAGTCAGCTCAGTCCAACGAGTGTTTGGTGCATCCTTAATCAGTATCTTCAGAATATCAGAGGGCAAGATATTACAGCAAAGCTGCTCTGCTTAAAGCATTAACACTCTGCAATGTCAGCACTAAACAATGGTGTAGCATCCAGAACAGGGCTTATATCATTGATTGAAGGATTGGATTTGAGGAGACTGGCGCAACAAAACAAAAGTGATATGTCACCATCCTGAGAAGTTCTTTAACTCCCAGGATGCACTTGGTGATTTAATCCTATGTTAATATCCATGAATGTATGAATTTTATCTACAAACTGTCTAATGGCATCAGGTATATTACTGAAACAGTGAAAAAAGATACTTAGACATTATCATACTACTAAACTTGATCAGTGTCTTTTCCAAAACCCTCACAAGAGCTCTGTTATTATAATTCCATTACCTCAAGTTCTGCTGACAATCAGGTGAAGCTTGCCTATAAAATAAATAAAAAATTTGTATCTTCTTATCTTCCGCATAATCAACTATACTATTCAACATGACACAGAGATTAACACAGTGCAAGTCTCTCCTCAATTCAGATGTATTTACTAATGCATCTTCTGTCCTTGCTTTGATTAGCCCTTTGAACCCTATCCATTTTTGAGCGTTCTTCTATCCCTTTGATTTTAAGCTCATAACATTGTATTTACATGAGCTACCCACATGTCTGACCCTATTGGCTCTCCAACGGTTTCCACTCGTCCGAGGCCCCCGAAGGCTTCCCCCCATCCCCTGCAAGGTGTGTGCAGCCTTCCTGTAGGTAGCTGCAGCAGAGCTACTCCCGCGGAGAGCAGAAGGGTGTAGTGCCTGTTTAATCGAGCAGTTTTGATTTGTTTTACGGTGGCTCAAGTGCCAAACCCGCCATCAACCCCCAAAGAAACTGTTTCCCTGAAAGTTCGAGAACCGCTTGCAGGGCCAGATGCATTTTAAAGTCATACCCAGGACACAGCAAATGCATGCTTTTATATATATATATATATATATATATATATATATATATATATATATATATATATATTTTTTTTTTTTTTATTATTTTTATTTATTACTTTATGACATCTGAAACAAATTGAAATAGAAAACCATTGTTTAGTTTATGATCCACTGAAGTGAAGAAATATTGAAACAAACACACAAAAGCAGAGCATACCAAATCCTAATATAAGTTCAAAACAAATATTTTAGGAGTAACATACATTCGTTTGGTTTATATTTACTGTTCTGCTGATAGTTGGTAGTGCGTGGATCATTGCGGAAATTAAAACGCGCTTTGTTATCTGGGGTGCTTTTTGGTGGAAAATGTTTAAAATATGTGCCTCATTGTGCACAGGATTACTCTGGAATAGTTTAGTGCAGAATTTGTGCAACTTGATCAAGTTCTCTCTATTCCAAAGATATGCGATTCTTGTCTGTTCGTTACACATATCGAGGCTGAGACTAATTACGAGCCTGAGATTAGTGGGTGTGAAAATCAACGCATTTTGCGTTTGTTGGGTTCTAAGGATTAAGGGGAGAGGAACATGCAAAGTGGGGCAGAGTATTAGGATTGTCTTTGATTTAATGCTGGAATCCGGGATGTGTTGGCTTGGACACTTATAATGACTGGGTGGCTTCTGGAACTGGTGTTCATCACGTAACCTGGAACTTCAAGCTAGTATCTCATGACTAAAACACCAGCTATGGGCATATACAGGCCCAGGCAGAGCGCCGGAAGGCCACAGGAGAGTCCCATCCCCTCGCACTCACTGATTCAAAACATATCATTGGCTAATGATAAGGTGGGCTCTCTGAATGAAACTGTATGATCCCTCTTACGCCCCCCACCTTAAAAAAATCCCAGAATCTCCTCTGTCATCAGTTATACCATTACCAAATGTGAAGCCATAGAGGGTAGTCTTGGCTACCTGGCAGTAAGTTCTTCCACTGCTGAAGAAACAGACTGCAAAGGCACTGGATAACTGAAGAAGCCGATTGGTACCTCGGCGAGGGCCTCCGCCTCCAAGGATTTGTGATCCCCCAGGCTGCTGTGGCGCGTGGCCCCTGGCACCGGCCTCAGCGGGTGGCCCTCTGGGTAGACCTTCCTGTCGGGGTAGTTGATGCTGCCCACGCTGCCGAACGTGCCCAGCCGTCGCTTCTCGGGGCTCTCTATACGCCCCCTGTTGATGGCTATCTTGTGGGGGCTGCTGGGGCAGGCGGCAGCCCGCGGGGGGGTGTCCACACCCCGAGGAGGGCTGTGGCCGTCGGCGCCACTGCGGCGACGGGGAATGGCAGCTCCGTCGGAACGTAAGCGCACTCTGGAGGCAGGTAGACAGGTACTGTGCTTAGCAGGTGAAACACAGAGTCCATTTGGGAAGGGACAGCATGCTGTTTATTTATTTTTATAATTTTTTTTTCTCCAATATTTGCCACATATGAATATTGCATATGCTGTATTGCTGGCTGGAGACCTGCTAAATGAGATTTCACTGCCCTGCGTCCTGCGTGATATAAATGTACAAAGTGTCTAGTGGACTTCTCCATGTACTCTGGGTTTCATCCAAAGACACGCTGTTCTTGTAAGCTGATCATGCTATCCATGTGAGGCTTCTGGCTCAGAACACAGTGTCATTAACTGGTTAAGTGTTATTGCGAAAAGCATTTAAAAATGTATTTTATTACTTTGGCGATTAGCAACCACAACACCCCGGAAACCACAGCATATTACAATTTATTTACCATCTCAAGTCGCAAAACAGGTGTGAGAAGGGGAAGTTTTCTGCTAATACAGGAAGAAATTCAAGCGAGAAGTTCCCCTTTGGAAACAATTTCCAAACTGAATCTCACCCAAAGGTTAATTACAGCCCAGAGTGGCTTAGAGAGGCATTAGAGAGCTAGCCTGGTATTTCACAGGGATCACAGTAAGCCTTAAGCAGCTTGTGTAAACGTGTAGACGTGTAAATGTGTGCGTGTGTATGTGCGACACACACAGAATCTTCCAGATATTATATCAGACCCATCTTCACTGCTCTTAATCATAAAATAAATACTCCCCATCTTCTGCATGGTGTGAATATTTTTATGGAGCTGAAAATCAGGAGGTGAAGATCTGGGTTTAAGCTGCTTGAGAGTCTCGGCGTGGCCGCACTTACCTTCCCATGACCCCCCCAAAGCCGTAGTCAGGCGAGGCCTCGCAGGGGGACGGCATGTCGTTTTTGGAGGAGGCCTTGTCGTCCAGGAGCGGCCCGCTGCTGGCCTCGCTATCAGCCTTCTGGCTCAGGCTGTCGGAAAAGGCGTCGTCCCTGAAGAGCCGTGAACAGAGAGAGCGCTTCAGGGACAGGGGCTAGTGCAGTCGGGGACACCCACTGCGGTCTGCTGCTATGGTGATCTCATTTCTTGCCCCATAAAAAATAATAAAATACAGGCATCCTGAAACATGATACCACTACCGCTGCTCCCCATGCACTTCTACTCTGTTACTCCTCAAGCGTAATGGTATCTGAGCTGGTGCCATTATGCAATAAGTGCAGAATGGAATAAAGAAAAGTACAGAACAAACACTGAGTGTTTCAAGCATCACTGCAAATACTCAGGAACAAGGTGAGTAACAGAGAGGTGACACAACAGAGAGAGTAACATGTCCAACAACAGGTATCACTGAGGACCATCCTTCCATCAAACAGTAAACCAGTTTACTGTTACGTTGTAAAAGTTGAATTTGGCTACAGAAATGCTCTCAATATTTACTTTATTGGTGCAGATGTTATTTAAAATCCTCCCAAGCCAAGAGCAGTATAGACCAAGCATAATATTTTTCTGTCTTTTGTAGTGTCATAAAAAATTAACTGGAAACACCATAGTCATTTATCATTATAATCAATATATGCCACCTAAAGTAATGAGAAAGTATCAAATCAGGCGTGCTTTCTGATTTCAAAATTATAAGTGAAATACATACTGTATGATGTGTAACAGGATGGAATTGTCTAACATTTTAAAGTTATTTAAAATCAGGTGTATTTTCTGATTTCAAAATCATAACAAATACTTTTGATGTGTAACAGGATGGAATTGTCTAACATTTTAATGTTATTTAAAATCAGGTGTACTTTCTGATTTCAAAATCATAACAAATATTTTTGATGTGTAACAGGATAGAATTGTCTAACATTTTAATGTTATTTAAAATCAAGTGTACTTTCTGATTTCAAAATCATAACAAATATTTTTGATGTGTAACAGGATGGAATTGTCTAACATTTTAATATTATTTAAAATCAGGTGTACTTTCTGATTTCAAAATCATAACAAATACTTTTGATGTGTAACAGGACGGAATTGTCTAACATTTTAATATTATTTAAATCAGCTGTACTTTCTGATTTCAAAATCATAACAAATATTTTTGATGTGTAACAGGACGGAATTGTCTAACATTTTAATACTATTTAAAATCAGCTGTACTTTCTGATTTCAAAATCATAACAAATACTTTTGATGTGTAACAGGACGGAATTGTCTAACATTTTAATATTATTTAAAATCAGGTGTACTTTCTGATTTCAAAATCATAACAAATACTTTTGATGTGTAACAGGACGGAATTGTCTAACATTTTAATACTATTTAAAATCAGCTGTACTTTCTGATTTCAAAATCATAACAAATACTTTTGATGTGTAACAGGACGGAATTGTCTAACATTTTAATATTATTTAAAATTAGCTGTACTTTCTGATTTCAAAATCATAACAAATACTTTTGATGCGTAACAGGATGGAAATGTCTAACATTTTAATATTATTTAAAATCAGCTGTACTTTCTGATTTCAAAATCATAACAAATACTTTTGATGCGTAACAGGATGGAAATGTCTGACATTTTAATATTATTTAAAATCAGCTGTACTTTCTGATTTCAATATCATAAGTGAAATACATATGATGTGTAACAGGATGGAACTGTCAAACACGTAAAAGTTATTTAAAAGCACGTTCCTTCTGAGTGAGGCGGTGCGTGGCTCTGTGGGTTTGGGCTCTCTGCCTGTGATCCGAAGGCTGTCACTTCAAAGCCCATGGTCAGCACAGTGATGTCACCATGGGCCCTTGTGAAAGACCCTTAACCCCAAACACTCCAGGGACCGGCTGACTCTGCCTTACTCAAAGGTACATCACTTTGAATAAAAGCATCTGCTATATAAATAAATGCAGTGACTGTGGTAATGCTTGCAGGTATTAATTTGTGCATGGACTGTAAAACTGCTGGGTGCAGTGATGCAGTCGGTGGCCTCACATGTCCTGCACCACGATGTACTGATGTGGAATGAGCCCATCGACACCGTTGTGCCGGCCCTCCCACCAGTCCTCAGAGGCACGGTGGTACAGCAGCAGGGACGCGCCCTTCTTGAAGGAGAGCTCCCGTGGGGAGCGGCCGGTATAGTCAAACTTGGCGATGGCTTCGATCTGCTCCACTTCTATAGAGAGCAACAGAAATATGCATTTGGTTACACTTCTGCCCCATGCGTGGCCTTCAGTTCAGGCACCGGGGTCTGTGCAGTCCTGTTGAGTAGAGCACTCTCTGTGTAACAAGAGCATGCAGCCAAAAACCACCTGCAGAAATAACCATCTCCCACCATCAGGCAGTATGTACTTCACAATACTTTAGTTCTTGCATATCCCATCTTGCTATACTTTGAGATATAGAAAAAATTCCAGGTGAGGACTGTGTGCCTGTGATCAGATGGTCGCTAATTAAAATCCCTCGACTGGCAGAGTGATTTCAATGTTGGGCCCTTGAGCAAGGCCCTCACCCCCCAATCATTCCAGGGACTAGCTGACCATATTTTCTCAATGATGCATCATTCTGGATGAAGGCATCAGATAAACAAACAGATGTAATATTTATGGTAATACCTTAAGCAGTCATCTGTGCATTGATTTTAAAGGTGCTGAATACAGATAAAACTCTGCCGACGTGTCCAATCTTGCTCTCCATTGTGACGTACACACACATTAACAAGTGAGAGTGAGGCTTGGGGTCCGAGTGCTTTTTTATGGCACCCCTGGAGCATTTTGGGGTGATAAGGGCTGGATGGATGGTTGGATGGATGGAAGAACAAAAACATTTAGTACTACTCCAGTCGAGGATGTAATTAAAAGCTGGAGGGAAAGACCCCGATGGAAGGGGATATGACAGAAAGGCCTGTGACCCCTGGTAGTGGGGGGGGGGTGGGGGTGGGGACTATCTGAGAACAAGTAGAAGACATGATTGCACATGAACTAGGGGGCATATTGGACATTTTCCAGCAGAGGTAGATCTAAGACCTAGTTAACTGAGAAGCTTTGAGTGGGCTTTCAATGCTAATGTGACCACCGGTTAAAATTCAGAGTTATCATGTATGGAAATATATTTAGGAAATTCTGAAATGAAGCTTTATTTGCCATTTATACACCAGAATGATTTAGTTTTTTTAGTTTTTTCTCATTTTGCTCTTGTTTAAGATACAAAAGCATACATATGAGAATAAAGCTTGTGCTCGGAGCATAAGGGCACACTGGAAAACTCTCCTGTGGAGGATTGGAACCAGTGACCATCTGAACCCAGGCACAGAGGCATAAGCAGCTGAGACAGCCCCCCCCCCCCCATTTTAGGTTTGGCACATTGTCAGTTAACTGCAAAAAAGAAAAAAAGGGTGGGGGCAGTGAGTAGCTCATCCTCATCTAATGCTTAGACTGGAAATGCTTTATGACTGTGGGAGCTTCCTGAGAGAAACAGCAAGCCTCAGCAGCCTCGAGTTAATCAGATGCCAGGGTCAGAGGTTAAGTAGATGCATTAAATAAACTGGCTATCAGCGGGAAATGTGCGACCTGGCCTGAAAGCAGGGTTTATTAATGCTTCCAAGAATTTCATACAAATCGCAGCCTCTGCGCCTCCCCTAGCCTAGCGAGGATGGACCCGTCCGAGGATTTCACACAAATCGCAGCCTCTGCGCCTCCCCTAGCCTAGCGAGGATGGACCCGTCCGAGGATTTCACACAAATCGCAGCCTCTGCGCCTCCCCTAGCCTAGCGAGGATGGACCCGTCCGAGGATTTCATACAAATCGCAGCGTCTGAGCCTCCCCTAGCCTAGCGAGGATGGACCCGTCCGAGGATTTCATACAAATCGCAGCCTCTGCGCCTCCCCTAGCCTAGCGAGGATGGACCCGTCCGAGGATTTCATACAAATCGCAGCCTCTGCGCCTCCCCAAGCCTAGCGAGGATGGACCAGTCCGAGGATTTCATACAAATCGCAGCCTCTGCGCCTCCCCAAGCCTAGCGAGGATGGACCAGTCCGAGGATTTCATACAAATCGCAGCGTCTGAGCCTCCCCTAGCCTAGCGAGGATGGACCCGCCCGAGGATTTCATACAAATCGCAGCCTCTGAGTCTCCCCTAGCCTAGCGAAGATGGACCCGTCCGAGGATTTCACACAAATCGCAGCCTCTGCGCCTCCCCAAGCCTAGCGAGGATGGACCAGTCCGAGGATTTCATACAAATCGCAGCGTCTGAGCCTCCCCAAGCCTAGCGAGGATGGACCCGTCCGAGGATTTCATACAAATCGCAGCGTCTGAGCCTCCCCTAGCCTAGCGAGGATGGACCCGTCCGAGGATTTCATACAAATCGCAGCGTCTGAGCCTCCCCTAGCCTAGCGAGGATGGACCCGTCCGAGGATTTCATACAAATCGCAGCGTCTGAGCCTCCCCAAGCCTAGCGAGGATGGACCCGTCCGAGGATTTCATACAAATCGCAGCGTCTGAGCCTCCCCAAGCCTAGCGAGGATGGACCCGTCCGAGGATTTCATACAAATCGCAGCGTCTGAGCCTCCCCTAGCCTAGCGAGGATGGACCCGTCCGAGGATTTCATACAAATCGCAGCGTCTGAGCCTCCCCTAGCCTAGCGAGGATGGACCCGTCCGAGGATTTCATACAGATCGCAGCCTCTGCGCCTCCCCAAGCCTAGCGAGGATGGACCAGTCCGAGGATTTCATACAGATCGCAGCCTCTGCGCCTCCCCAAGCCTAGCGAGGATGGACCCGTCCGAGGATTTCATACAAATCGCAGCCTCTGAGCCTCCCCAAGCCTAGCGAGGATGGACCATTCCGAGGATTTCATACAAATCGCAGCCTCTGCGCCTCCCCAAGCCTAGCGAGGATGGACCCGTCCGAGGATTTCAATGCAGACAGACTCTACAAAGTGATGTTTAAGAAAAAATAGGCTTAACCATTTCCTGGCCACAGATGGCAGACATTTTTATACATTCTTAACCCAACTGTCTACAATCTGATGCTGTCACCAAGACTATCCATACCCTGGGTTTCTGAGTCCGTTTACTGGCGTTTATCTGCAAAGGCAGGAGCCGGAAAACACAAAACAAAGGAAAAGCCTGTGGGATTTGTTTGCTGACCGTGAACAAAGTAAAAAAGGGTAATGGGTTGGGGCAAGGCAGCGAGCCAGGAGCGTCTGTTTGTGTGTCTGCCCGTGTGTGCGTGTATGAGGGGGCGGGGCAGCACTCACAAGCTGTCTCCATCCATGTTTGGGATTCCTATCATTTGCCCAAGAACCATCCAAAACATGAAAAAAAAAATAGTGTTTTTAACAGCTGCAGCACTCAAAGGAGGCTCCTTTCTCAGGAAGTGGATGTACATCCTGAAATATTCCAGGTCAATCCCATTATCTATGGGATGTTAACAAGCGAGCTCTAATGGGGACTCCTTTTAGTAATGAATAACACATAAGAAGAGGGCAGAGGACATTTCAAAAGAGAGCTTCACTGAGGGAAATATTACTCTGTCTGGAAACAAATGCCTGCTCCCACATCTGACTTTTATTATGAAGGTTCAGACTCTACAAAGCTTAAAAACACTACCACAGGGATTTACCAGAACCGAGAATGGGGACTCCAACCTAAAAGTACATGCAGTCTGGACTATTACTATCTGATTAAGTCCACTCACAGCTGGGCCACACATATCAGAATGAGAGAATCAGAATCAGAAATCACTTCATTGACCAGGTACAAGTGCATGTACTAGGAATGTGTTTTGGCAGTATTTGTGCTTATATTTACAGATAACATAGAAGAAGAACATAAATGAAGAAAAATACATAGAAAAATACATAGAAGTAGAAATAATACAATAATGGAATAAAATAGTGCAAGATGTGCAATATAAGTATAAGGACATTAAGGGGAAATGAGTTATTTGAATACTGGAATATAAAGGCAATATGATGTCTAACAGATGAAAAAAGATGCACAAAGATGCATGTACTGTAGATTGAGTGGGGGGGGGGGGGGTGACAGAGGTAGAGGGGGATGTCTGTGGGGTCAGATTTAAGGTGTGAAAACAATAACATTTTTGATTCAACTGATTGAGGAAACACCTCAGTAGATTTCATGGACCTTTTGTGTAATGTGTGAAAACACTGAAAACTGGAGCTGAAGCAGAGATGAAAATGATCAAAATGCTGCAATTGACAGAGCCAAGGCAGAGACTTGAACCCTGATCCCAGACCTGTGAGGTGACGGCGCTAACTACTGCACCACCATGCTGCCCCCCATCATAACTCAGAGCCAAAACTATTATGTCACATAGAACTTGATTATAAGACTCCTCCTTTTTAGCAACTGCAACTTTAGTTGTGACCTTAAAGCTTATTGTTACCCGAATGAGAGATTAAACATGGAGGGGATTAAGTGCAAAGATAAAATGTGCAAAGATCACTGTTATCTCTCAAAAACTGTCAAACCAGAACTCAAGTCTCTTTTGGAAGCAAGACATGAAAACGTCACCAATACGTTTTTGCTAATTTATGAATTGCTATAAAATGCATTGCACATAACATCAGTAAAAGTAACTCCATTTTTAATCAGGAATTCGTACTTGATCAACAAAGCCATTTCAATGTGAAATACATCTTTAGTACAGTATTTGTTATTTGAGTATGATTCATGTGTAGACATATTCCCTGTAAATACGATAGTTCTGTTTCTTTGCCACCATTTCCCATTTGGATTTTTTTAACTCTAATTGTTGTTATATCTGTACATGCTGTTCAGTTTGGTAAACCTTCATAAAGTGCTTTGTGATACATAAGCTTTTAAGTTTAAAGTCTCACCATCATCGCTAGTGTGTGGCTCTGTGCCATTGTCCACCTCATCAATGGTGCCCTGTTCACTGTGAGGGCTGTCACTGAGGAGAAATAAAGATGGCATCACAGAGAATGACATAACACTGTAATATCACTTCTGCTTCTGTAAGAGTTCCACATGAAAACCGCGTCCCATCCATTTTCTGCAACCGCTTATCCTAGTCAGGGTTACGGGGTACACAAAAGCACATTATTTAAAACAATAGCATATATTTTAGAAAGATATTGACAGAGGAGGACTGTGAGTTTCAGTGCAACAGTCATAGCCAAGGTATGAGTGTCCTACACTGAAATTTGCTGCTCAATGGGCATTTACCATACACGCAGCTATATTCCTATTCCATAAGTATAAAAGAGAAACCATGAAGCTCTACCCTGAGCAGTAGCCATGGATACACAGGACAAAGGTAACCCCCCCCCATTACGGTCCACAGACTCACTGACCAGTATTCCTCGCCTCCCGCCATGCACTTCTCATAGACAGGCCCGTCCAGCTCACGGTTGCTGGGGAAGATGATCTCGTTGTGGATTATGATGGTCTTGATGACCTCATTGACATGGGCCTGGCAGGCCACAGGGTCTTGCCCGTCAGGGATGGGCATCAGTGTGGGCCCGAAGCAGATGGCCAGGTTGTAGGGGTCCATCATGTTCTCGTCGCTGTACTGCGATAAGCTGGAGTGGCAGCCATTGAAATCATTCTGTCATTTCATGGTAACAACTGATTACGGGTTAAGTTTAAACATTAGCCTCTCACATGTTGTCCAGTGTTCTTGTCATCAGGCACAGCCATGATGATATTAATCACCTGTAAATGACACTGTAAGATCTGTAAGTGGCGTGACCATCTTGGGACAGGCTGGGGTTTGGTGGTCAACATGGCCATTCACTAAACCTGAGCCTTACCACCAGCCATGCAACTATGGATTCTGCTGACCTTCCCCCAGGGTCTCTAGACCTTTCTGTGACCCACCTCCCCTGTGGTCCCTCACCTGCTAAAATCAGGTCAGCTCTGTTTCATTTGTAGTCCTCCCACATTCATTCCCATCCCCAGATAAATTTCCTATTGCATCTAACTAAGATCTACCTATTGAGTCAGACCCCTCAGTGAGAATTGCTCTTACTGCCCCAGGTCTGTGGAAAGCCTTCACTAGAATGCCCCTTTGAGGGGACTTCCTGATCAGATTAGGCCTGTCTACACAATGAAGAAGGTTCATAAAAAAACAGCTGTTGGAAATGTTTCAAAGCTGGAAGTGAAAAAAAGAATACAACCCCAGATGTAAAATGAAAAATTTCACTCTGCTAAGGGCCAAGGTTTCATCAAGAACAGTGCACTGAAAAAGGACAGGAATATTACTTCTGTAAAGATTACGTTCCTGTTTTACAAATAACATAAAAGGAGAAGTGCGAAACCAATGGAAATGTGCCACTTGAAGTAACCTGTGAACAGATATGAAACACTTTTTCTTGACATTTCACAATTTGGCTGGCCTATTCCATGATTGCTCTTCACAAAAAATGAAAAAGCCATTTTCTGCAGCTTGTGAATGCAGTCAGCCACAAGCTTTACACTCACTGGTTAAGGAAGGCAAACAGGTATCTCATGACGATGATGACAGAGCGAGGAAGGGTGACGATGATCTGCTGGATATGGTGGGCCCTCTCAACAGACGATTCAAGTTCTAAAAGAACAAGATCACGAGTAGGCTTTTCATTTACATGCCAAGAAGAAACACAGTACTAAACAGCCAAAACTACTAAGCGAATCATCACTGAGAAACAATCAGAACTGGAATGTAATTCAGATACCAGAGAGAAGACAAATTTATATTACTAATTAAAAGACAATATAAAGTGAATGAACACATAGACGTTCTTCAAGTCAGCAAAATGTTAACTTCTGATAATGGGGTTCCAGAAAAGTTTTCACAAATCCGTATTTAACAGCAAATCCGAGGCGCCCCAGCCCTGCCTCCATCGCCCAATCGATTAAATTCCAGTCCAGCCACAGCCACAGAGCCAAAGCATTTCAATTGCTTCCATATGCTTGACTTGGTATCTCTGTGGAAAGTGGGCTCCGGTATCCCAGCAAGGAGACTGCGGGGGCGTTATATAATGGAGATTGGGCCAAGTCGGCGATCCCAGCACAGGCGATGGTCTTAGGGTGACAATTTCATGATGAAACAAGCAGAACAAGAACACAATGCGTGGCTATGCGGTCCATGGAAATCAGAACTGGGATTTTATTTCAATGGCCCAAGCTCTGAGCTCTGGCCAGAGGGAAGAACATACTGATAGTGGAGATCAGGTCCAAGAAGCGCTCCTTGGGGAAGAGGGGGTTCTCCAGGCCGCGGAAGTAGAGCTTCAGCACCCCTGCCACAGAGTTGATGTCATGGTCGTTCTGGTCATCAATCAGAGGATCTTCTCCTGGAGGAAAAGCACTCACCTGAGGACTTTAGCATCCTAGACACTACCGTCTCTCACAAAGGAATGTGTACGGCTGACCAACCACACAGTGAATATAAAGCAAAAATAAAACAACAGTGAACTTGTATGAAGTTTCTGGAAGTTTGTTTTTTTGCTTCAATGTTAGTCTTTAAGATTAATATTGCTGTCAAGATATTAATTAAAATATTGTAATGGCTATAGTAATTGCTTGGAGTTTTCTGAAATGGCATATATACACATCTAAATAGACACGCTATACTGTATACGTGTGTGATGTTAATTCACATGCTTACTGCTGCTGATTGATAACTCAACAAGGAAGCTGAATTGGAATTCAATGCCATCAGCAATAAAAGTTGTGCATTTCACATCTCACCTCTCTCGAATGAATTTTTAATATCGTTGACTTCGACCTGAGAGCCAGGAACTCTGAATATTCCCTGCTGCTGCAGACCTAAAGAAAGAGACATGCACAGCCAAGTCAAATGGCTGTTATCTTCAAACTGGAGAAGTCGCCACATGAAAGTAATCTGGGGACGTAATAGAGAACAGGAAATGTAATCTGGTCACAAACTGCCGTTTTTTCCAGGACTAGCCCCCACTAGCCTTCACCCAGGCTCAGAAAGCACATGGTTTTAGTTACAAACCTGCTTTCTGTGATTTCACTCTAACCCCAGGAAGGGGACCAGCTCTAACACACACCGCAAACAGAGTCACAAATGAAGACAGACAAGCAGTTCAAAGGATAAATGGGCCTCATATAAACCTCACTATGCATCACCCATGACTTAATTTCTTAATCAATTTACTTGACCCTCATCTCTGTGTGTGGTGGAGTTAAATCTTTAGGAAACTGCTTTGCCCACAAGAAGCATGCTTGCCTAACTTCATTCAAACTCCAAATCTAATTTTCAGACAAAAAATTTAAATGATTAAAATTATGAAGAAGCCGTTCTATCCAGCCCTAACACACTGAAGGCCAGGTCTCTCACAGACACACACTGACGGTTAGGTCTCACACAGATACGCATGGAAGGGCAGGTCTCTCATAAATACAATCAGAAGGCAAGGTCTCTCACAGATACACAAGGAAGGGTAGGTCTCTCGCAGATACACACTGAAGGCCAACTCTCTCACAAACACACACTGAAGGCTAGGTCTCTCACAGATACACATGGAAGGGCAGGTCTCATATATACACACAGAAGGCCAGGTCTCTCACAGATACACAATGAAGGCCAGGTCTCTCACAGATACACACAGAAGGCCAGTTCTCTCACAGATACATACTGAAGGCCATGTCTCTCACAGATATACACAGAAGGCCAGGTCTCTCACAGATACATACTGAAGGCCATGTCTCTCACAGATATACACAGAAGGCCAGGTCTCTCACAGATACACAATGAAGGCCAGGTCTCTCACAGATACACATGGAAGGCCAGTTCTCTCACAGAAACACACTGAAAGCCAGGTCTCTCACAGAAACACACATTTGATGCTGTCTATCTGAAACTATAAGTAACTTTAAGAGCCAAGTTGCCACATTAACCACAGTCTACTTACCATACAGATTGATGTAGCGAATACAGCTCTCCACCACGAGAGGAATAGCCTGACCTGAATCCTGAAATACAGGGCAAGCCTTGCTTAGCACCAGCTACTGACATCATCAATGATCAATCACTCCATTATATTTGTAATTCAGCTCTGTTAGGGCAAGTCTAATACCCTTTTTGGTCTCCTGTATAACGTATGATAACTTATAAAACTCAATGCAAAAAGTCAACACAAACACATTTTCACAATTCATCCAAATGACAAAAAAGCACGACACAACCTAGCATTCAGGCAAAAAACACTCTAAATACTTTAACACCCCTCCCTCCCTGACACTCACACACCTTATTTATCAAAAGGCGCTTTTCCACTGTCACCCAGGACCAATGTGTGCCTCGAAATGATGGTTATCTATTGCAAATTATGTAAACCACACCAGAGCCGTCACCGCACTGACATAGCCCTATTTAGCATGCCCAAGCCGAGCATCACCACCATCTGATTGGTTGAAATGCATGGAGGTACTGGTGTTCTGTACATGGACTATCTGAAGGAAAAAGTGTATATTCTGTATATTATTCATTATTAGTAGTATGGCACATCATGATGCATTGCCAAAAACTGGGAACTTGAAAATTTACAACCTCCTACTTAACAAAGTACTATTGAACGGATGAATGGAATGGATTCGTAATACAAATATACGCAAGCAAAGGCTAATTCCGCTAGTATTTGATGCTAACATAAGACGACAATTTTCACAGACGTGCTATCAGAAATGAGCAGATTAGTAAATCATGATGTAGATTGTGTGAATAATAAATAAGCTCTTGGGTTTTACGTCACTGTCACTCTCTGAACCCGACAACGTCTTTGCCGAGCCGACCCTTCTGCAGTGGAAAACCGAAGCGAGTTGGAACTGTGCTGTAACTAGTCCCTCTTCATGGTGCGGCTTGGGTGTGGCTCAGTTCTTGTATGGCTGTGGAAAAGCGCCAGATTACACCCAGTGTCAAAGCCAGGGGCCATATTACCCTCCCTCACAGTCCTGCAATGCACTTTGTGTCATTAGTATAACAGCAAACAAGAAGAGAAACAGGGCAGAATGCGATTAGTGGGCAAGCTGAGTGCAGTCCCCGTGCGGAACATCCCAGTAGAGTGTACCTGGTTGCGTGCCCGGGTATTCCTTCTTCCCCTTGGACAGAAAACAGCAGAGCAGCAAGCAGGAGAAGGGAAGCAAGAAGCACAACGGTTAGAGAAGCAGAGAGGGGTACGCTGAGGATGGCTGGAGAGGCAGGGGCACAGTGGGCTACAAGGGACGGGGCGCTCTGGGGGGGTGTGGCAGAGTGCAAATGTGGGGGGACACTCCAGCATACAGCAGGAGCAGGGAGCAGATACCACCAGGCCAGTCGTCCCGTACAGGAGTGTGTTCCTGCACCCTCGCTCTGCCAGCATCCCTCCTATCACCGTTTGCCAGCTGGGACTAAGGCTAACACTCCCACTTTACCTGCCTTTCAATGCCTTCGGCGGTGCTACTGTAAGCTGCATTATGAGAGCCATGGAAAGGAATTCAGCGGAGTCAAAGTGAGATTAATCAGCAATTATAGGATGAGGGAGAGCAATAGAAGAGGCCCCAAGCTGCCAGTCCATCCAGCCCACCAGGGGGCGCTCATACACACACCACAACCGGAGGGTACCTTGATGAAGGTCTCCATATTGCCATTAAACAGCTTATGGTTATACACGGAGCGGGGTCTAGGCTTCCGCATTTTCTGTGGCTTAGGGGGAAGTGTGGGGGGCCTGGGGAAATGATGAAGGGGAAAACACTAAATAGAGTGAAACCTGAGAACACAGGATATGCTTACAGTCAGGCTCACATGGCCTCTGATGCGCTAATCGCCTGTACTCCAGATTCCATAACGCATAGTGCAAGGTTCTTCAAATCTGGACCTCGATTCCAAGTCCAGGCTTTGTTTTCAGTTCTCCCAGGTAGTTAGTTTAATAATTACTGATTATGATTGGTCAGAGGCTTCACACCTGACTGACAGGTAAAGGAAGGCTGGAAAACCAGCAGTGCTCGGACCTCGAGGACCGTGATTTGAATAACTCTGGCATAGTGTCTCATTACAAATGTGTCCCCTAATTAAACCTTAATATCCTCTGCAGGAATGAAGTCTGCTCTTTCAACTGCTAACATTTCAACAAGCTATTAAAATCTGCTAATGTGCTAATGGGTTACCAAGGAGACCAACAAATTAAAGATATATATGTGATGTGTGTGTGTGTGTATACACACACACACACACATATATATAAACTGTTGTGGCAGGCAGATTATATATTTTTCTTTTAAAAAATTATTTTAGTGCCTTTAGAATTCCCACATTGTTTTTTTCTACTCTCGTTAAATGTTTTTGTGAAATACAAATATCGCAAGGTTGTGCTGCGAGGTGCCTGAGCAAGACCAGGACAAAAGCTTATTCTCCATTGACACTTAGAAACCACTTTGGGTCATGCTGTTTGCTTAAGATCCTGCCAAGTTCCGCCATGAAAAACACGAGCCACCTCCTTCATGTCTACCACCGTGACTCAGAGTCGCTTTTGGCTTCCAGCGAGAAACGACAGGCCTGTCCCACTCACAGATGGTCAGCTAACATGGCCCAGAAATAGGTGGAGGGCCCATTGTTTTGTCTTCAGCTCCTCCGATGGCCCAGCTTTATTCTGGGATTAATTTCTCATGGCCGGGGATCTGCACGCCCTGCGGCACCCTGGAGCCATTCCCGCTCCTGCTCAGTGACACGGTACCCCACAAGAGTCTGGCCAAGCTTTTACAAATGGTGGCTGGCTTCTCAAGCACATCAGAGAGTCAGCTGGGTCATTATATTAAAATCCACTGCTGCCACTCAATGTTTGGAGGCAATGTAGGTCAACACTGATACTTCTAACATATCTTATCAAAAGGCTTAAATACTGCAGCACTTGAATTTTTTAAGTGTAGCATTTGGGAGAGACAATTTTAAAAGATTTTTCTCAGCATCTACCAAGCTGTAAAAATGGGATTTGCTGTCCATCACTAGCCAAAATATTCACCTTCAAAAATGAACTGGTGTCTCTGTACTGGGATTTCCATCATGGGTTAATGCGCTGCAGTGGTTTTTGATTGCATGCTGTGCCCAGAAGCTAGTATAAAGTTCCATCTGCCCCGTAGATGGGGAGCAGACAGTGGCCTCCTGGGAACACTGGGAGGTCAGCCCACTAGTCTGTTTCTTGCCATATCCAGGGAACTGTGCACTGGCTCTGTTCAATATACAACCTCATGGCAGAGCTGAACCTTGCAGCAAGCCTCAGGGCAGTGCTGACCCTTTCAGCAGGCCTCAGGGCAGTGCTGACCCTTTCAGCAGGCCTCAGGGCAGTGCTGACCCTTTCAGCAGGACTCAGGGCAGTGCTGACCCTTTCAGCAGGCCTCAGGGCAGTGCTGACCCTTTCAGCAGGACTCAGGGCAGTGCTGACCTTTTCAGCAGGCCTCAGGGCAGTGCTGATACTTTCAGCAGGCTTCAGGGCAATGCTGAGCCTTTCCGCAGGCTTCAGGGCAATGCTCAGCCTTTCAGCAGGCCGCAGGGCAGTGCTGACCCTTTCAGCAGGCCTCAGGGCAGTGCTGACCCTTTCAGCAGGCCTCAGGGCAGTGCTGACCCTTTCAGCAGGACTCAGGGCAGTGCTGACCTTTTCAGCAGGCCTCAGGGCAGTGCTGATACTTTCAGCAGGCTTCAGGGCAATGCTGAGCCTTTCCGCAGGCTTCAGGGCAATGCTCAGCCTTTCAGCAGGCCGCAGGGCAGTGCTGACCCTTTCAGCAGGCCTCAGGGCAGTGCTGACCCTTTCAGCAGGCCTCAGGGCAGTGCTGACCCTTTCAACAGGACTCAGGGCAGTGCTGACCCTTTCAGCAGGCCTCAGGGCAGTGCTGATACTTTCAGCAGGCTTCAGGGCAGTGCTGATACTTTCAGCAGGCTTCAGGGCAATGCTGAGCCTTTCAGCACGCTTCAGGGCAATGCTGAGCCTTTCAGCAGGCCGCAGGGCAGTGCTGACCCTTTCAGCAGGCCTCAGGGCAGTGCTGATCCTTTCAGCAGGCCTCAGGGCAGTGCTGATCCTTCCAGCAGGCCACAGGGCAGTGCTGAGCCTTTCAGCAGGCAGGTCAGCATGCAGGAGCTGCCCCTCATTGTCTGTTTTTGTTTTGGGAGTTAATGATGATAGTTGACATTAAATATTCTTACCTGGTTGTTCCACATTCGGCCCTTTCCCCTGCAATCACAAAGAGAGAGAATTAAGGAATGAAAGCGGCAAGGGGGATAGGAGCACATGCACCATGGGATTGTTAAGCTTCCAGAGCGCCGAGTGGGAGGGTGTGAGCCAGAGGAAAAAGGGGGGCTTTTCAAGCCCAACTGAATGGCTCTCTGCAAACATAATTCCTGAGACAAAGACCCTGCACGGTTGCCGTAGAGACCTCAGAAGGGCCCATATAATAACAGGAAGAGGATCTCTGCCATTCAGCTGGCCTTACGGAGCACTTATCAAACTGGACTTCATACACATCTAGGCAGTGATGCTTCAGGGAGCTCCAGCTGCCCAGCACACAGTCGGGGAGTAGGGGGGGGGGGCTGGATTCTGAGAAAGATGCTTATCTAGGATGTTATTATCAAACCTCTCCAAGGCGCATGAATAGTCAAAAATCTGGTGTTTCGGGTAGACAACTTAGAAGATACAGCTGGCAGAAGCTATCCGTTATCATTCTTTTAAAAACTGTTCTTGTCTACTCAGCAGAAAATCACTCAAATCAACGTGCATTAAAATGAAGCATCACTATCACTACTTGTCAAACTGCAACCTCCTATAATAGAGGTAACAGAAATGTCCAGTTGTCGTTTTAATTCATGGCTGTAATCGTGCGGTTTCATCAAATATTCAAGAGACAGAGGTTTCATTGAGAAGGACCGATCAAGCACCTCAGTTACACTATGGAGGTCAGAAAGACCAGCCAGGCCTTTTTTACACGTAATAATAAATGAAGACCAAGAAGGTGCCATCGACCGTGACCCTGACAGGCTCCTAATAGACTCACGTGTGAGAGATGATGTGAGCAAAGAGCGATGGGCGATGGGATTAAGCTGTAATTGACCATATGGGGGGGGGGTGTCCTTTTGGGCGGGGGGTTTGCATTTGGGCAGCTGGACTCAGCTGGGCTGGGATGTCAGCTGCTCCCATTACATTAATACCTGGAATAGAGGCACCTGCCAAACAGTCTGTATGATGACATGCTGATTGATTGACTGTAACAGCCTATTTCATGGTGACGGACTCCCAGGGGAAGCCGATTCTCTCTATCAGAGCTTGGGAAGGGTGTATTAAACAAAAGCCCATTATCAGGATGAAGATGGGCTACTGACTGAATTTCCCCAAGATGGCCACATGGATTCGCCTACTACTGTGTGACCCATTGCTACACTTTGTGCTCCATAACTGCAGCACTTCCATTCAGAGCGAATGCCTTAACGTGGCTGCCACATGAGAGAAGCTGCACCCTAACCCTAACCCTAACCCCAACCCTAACCCTAACACTCTCACCTTCTCCCAGTGTCTGCTTCAGGAGGTCATGTTTCGCCTGCAGTTTAATGATGAGGTTGCTGCCGTTCAGGTATTCCTTGAATTTCTGTGAAAACACACAATGTACTGATCTAAGGGAACAGATCACACCACAGAAAAGGAGGCAACATTTTGTGACTGCGAACAACACAAGCCTAATACACTTCACTGATGTTAAGAATGGGACCTGGTGGCTCTTCCCTGCCCAAACAGCCAAAAGAAATCAATAAAATAATATGCCGTGCCCCAGCCCAGCACACTCCAGCTCACCGTGAAGTAGAAGATTTCAGTCTCCTGCTGATTGGCTCGGCGCTTTGCGACATTCATCTTGCTCATGTAGGTCTCAGAGGCAGCAGACTTTATGGACTCGGTGGAGCGGCTGTGCTGGAATGCGTCAGACACATCGAAGTCTTCCACCGTCAGCATGTCCTGCAGCGTTTGCATGGTGGCATCCAGCGTCTTCCTCACCTATGAAGGAAAACCCATAAAATACAGTCAGTAAAAAATAACGAGAGATAAATAGAGAGATAGACAGACAGACAGACAGACAAACATGCTACATTGACCCCAAAATAAATATTCTAGACCTCCCTCACAGTTTGCAGAACAGCCCCCTTCCTCACTGTAATACCAAGAATGATGACAGATTACTGAAAGCCAGTAACAAAATCATTATTGCTCCA